>NW_028185406.1:786690-869788 GCF_003343005.1 Rhea americana | reverse complement strand
GCTACAACGTCTTTTCGGCCTCTRTGGCACCGCCGATGAAAACCTTCGCAGCCTCGGAAGCCGCCGCATCGCTGGGCCCGCGGCGCGCCCCGCTGCTGCCAGAGGAGGCCCGCGGGGCCTCGGGGACGTGCCGCTGCCCTTCTGCTCTGGGCAGAGCGCTCACTGARGAACACGTCTGCAATATGTAGGCTGTTCAACAGCTGGCAAAYGCTGGCTTTTCCAGCTACTTCTCCACTGAGGTTGTATACCGAACTGGGATCTTCCGTTATGACCCGTATAGTTGTGATAAATAGGCATAGTCTGCCTACCCAGGAGCCACACCTGGAAACACCTGTGCACACACCWGAGTCCTAATCAGCTATTGATTTGCCTGGAGAGATAGCTGTGATCCCTGTGGTATGCCTTTGTTTGCGGTTAATTGAAAGATATGATACAAAATCTGTGAGGTGCTATCAATAAAGAAGGCGTGCAGGAGCATTGACAGGTCTGAGGCTTATAACCTTTGAATGAAGAAGAAATCAAATGAAAATTTATGACTTTTTCAACTACGTTATATTCAGGAGGCCGAAACAGAGTTGACTTTCTGGTCTTCTCAATAGCATTATAATAAATGAAAATAAACCTGTAAGGAAAGCTAAGAATGGGTGACTATTAGCAGAGTTTCATGTTGAAAAAGTTGACACAACTGCTCTCTTAATCAAAATTCAGTTTGACACAACCTGACATGTTCATCTCTGAGCTGCTGACTCCATAGTTGCATCTCTCTCGTGTTCTTTTTTTAGGTCAAAACTGACACTCACCAAGACTCTTGGTCCAAGCTGCATCCAGATACAGAGGGATGTTTACCAGAGGGATGGCAAACTGTATTGCTGTATTAGGCAGACTGTAATGTGCAATAAAATACACTGGGACCACAGCATTCCCCCTCACAAACATGGTCATGCAAGTATGAACCTTCTCATGCAAACAAATCAACTGATGATGTTCGAAGACTTTGGGAAATCGCTTGAGTCATACTTGCTGAATTTGAGAGATTTCTGACAGATAAATGGAGTCCCTCCCCCCCCCCAACATACAGATATGCAGTGTTTTTCACGAGTGCAATAAATAGGTATTTTGAACAACCATGATACAACACAACTCATAAATTAGGATGAGTTAAATAGCAATAACATCAGGCTGTTAAACTATCTGCCATAATGATCACATGGCTTTGAGGGGTTACAGAAAGATTTGCTGCATGAATGTTTCTAACCAATTGGCTTCTAAACTCAAACATTAGAAAGGCAGTGTAATGGCTGCAAATAAGCAACATCCTAGTAGAGTTGATGGAGGTCACTGAAAAACAATTATTTCCAGAAACAATGGAGGCAATCAGAAGGAAGCTTTTTGCAAGTTCTGAAAAAAAGGCTTCCAGATGGATAGAATACCAAAATAGATTCATGTAGCCCTTTTATTATAAGTCGGCTTAGTCGTTCTTTGTAAACACTTCTTCCTGCTGCTAAAATCAAACCATACTTTCAAAAAGAATCAAACTGCTACTTCTTTGGATCAGCCAAGCCCACTCCATCCTAATGGTGAGCAGGCAGAAGGCCTCTTTTGCCCACTACTAGGAGTGGGGCAAACCCATGGGATTGAACTCCTTGGGGGAGGTGAGAGAAGGCCCAGGTGCAAAAGTATTTCATGGGGAAAAGTCAAGAGTGCAATGTTTACAGCCAGTCCGTTGGTCCAAACTAGTGACGCTATTCACTAAGATTTTATCAAGTTAGCCATGTAGAAAGGCTGTAACTAAAGGCTTTTTCAAAAGTTGTAAAGTCTACAAAACTTTGAGATGACCTGCCAGTAGGAAAAAAAAAAAAAAAAAAAAGTGTTGTATTTTCCCCTTTATGTTCTCCTTTAGGATCTTTGTAGAAGGTCTGGTCTTTTCCTTACTTTCTCTACCTTAGTATAAAATTCTTACCTAACCTTGGAATCTGTCCCTTTTGTTATGAGGTGSTAGTGGTCTTGATAGTGCTCCGGCTATGGCAGTGAAAATAATCTTCCTCAAGAAAGAAAAARACAACACAGGTTAAATCACAAGGCGATAGGGGTTATCTCAGAATCTAATAAAGTGCTTTGAGTAAGTAATGGCAAACTCTGTTCAAATGTGCTTTTCTCTTTAGTTGCTGAGCTTCAGTTTTAATGAGATCACTTTCAAAGGGATGTCCAAGCATGTATGTCAGATACATGTTTGGCTACGTTTTTGTTCTACATGTATATCTTTGGTTACAAATGATGTCTAATATTATTTTACAGCACTTTCTTTTTAGTATATTATTGCATATGGAAATACTCTTCAGCTATACAATTTCTTATCAAAGACTCACAAAGCAAGGGGATCCTATCTATAAATGCTGATCTTATTCCATAATGGACAACAAAACACTTCAAGTCTGCTTTATAATAGTGAAATTCAGTGGTAAATAAGTAAACAGATACTTCATTCTACCTACATTCACTGCCACACTTAAAAAAGCAGCACGGTTTTGGGTCAGATGTCTGTTCAGAAGAATTTCAAATTGTTTTTGTTATGAAAAAGGTCTAGTTATTGCTGGAGGGGAGAGAGGGAAATTTCAAAATCCTCCAATTTCCCTCCCAAAATAATGGCTAAGTGAAAACAAGTGGTTGTTGAAGGGAACAGAAACAGTATCACAACCACTAGAATATTCTTTGATTATTTTTTAGCAGTAAACTTTCCCTTGATGCTCCCATGGATGTCACTGCCGAGAGCTGTAACGGCAGGACTCGTACATGAGTTCCAAAGGCAGAACAGGCAGCCTGTGGCATGGATGCAATTACAGCATTGCCAAATGTCTCCTATTATGTGCAAGTATTTTTACAGAATACATATAGTTTGCTGATGTCATGGAGACTTATTTCCTCCGCAATGACAAAATAGTTATTAGTCCAGTTCCCAGCTGTRTTTTGTTCATTCCTCAGTCAAACTTTTTTCAATATACTGCAGCCTTTCACTGAGATGTTTACTTCATTTGTTCTCACTTTGAGGAGAGGGCTTGAGTTGTCAGGCTTGAGCTTTGGTCCTGATCCCGATGCTGACTCACTGTCTCATTCTGGAGTCACTTCACTTCAGTTTTCATCATTTTCTTTACTGGGAATGATAGTTTCCCTGCCACGTGACTCATGCAGAGAACAGAATGCTACAAAACACTACAGCTAGTGTTTCTGAATGAGCCTTAAGGACCTGAATCCCATTTAACTGGCACCCTTCTGCATTAGTGTCAGTTTAGGAATTTTTCTGTACTCCTCCAAAAATACTACTTCATAAATCACCAGATTTGCTTCAGACAACTCCAGTAGGAATTTGGATTTCTAATAGCACAAAATTAATTTTAATGGAAAACCTTTAGATTTTATGCTACACCTTAAACCATTTGCAGGTATAATTAATCTGCTCACTGTCATGCAAAGTGTCCTCTAGAGACAGTCACTCCTTTGGAGTCAGCTGGCAACCCTGATAAAGACAGTCTCTAAAAATTCATCCGGAACAGGAAGAGAGAGATTGTACCTAATCAGCCCTATAGAAGCATGTGCTGTTAGCACTAACAGTACGTGCAGCTATGATTTCAAATAGTGAACAGTTTATCCTCATCTGAGTTCCGCAAAGCACCTTCAGTTTTTGGCTCTTGCAGATACAGTACACAGTTAGGTAGCCAGTAGCCATAGCGACCTACTCAGATGTAAATTTATTTCTTCTGCATAGCATAGGATTATTAAGAGCTGATGATATCTGCACAATACCAATGGAGGAGCCAAGTGAATAATGAAATCACAGTCCAAAATCCCAGGAGTGCTCAGCCAAGGAAATCAAATGGAGTTGTGAGCAACAGTAATTGCTCTTCTGATTGGGATGTGAATGTATATGGACACTACTCTGTAGCAAACAAATATGATATTATTATGGCTTCTCTCAGCTGCCTGTTGTTGATGGTGGCTATTGCTTCTTGCTACGCTCCTCAAAATAGAGAGATGTTCAGAATGGCCACTTCTTCATTTGATTCTGTATCCATGATTTTGTTTACCCAATTACTATATAAGGCAATTTAGCAGAATTTGGATTTTAACATTCATTCCATTTTTTTCACTTCATGCAGTGAATCTTCCTAGTTATTTTTGGCCTCATGCCTTGTGTGGTCAGTTTACCAGTAAAGTATTGCTGGTGCAGGCTTTCTGCTGTTCTGTTTCCTCACCATCCCAAACACTCCAAATACACGCGAAATAACAAACCAAAATACACTGATGTTACAAATCACCATACAGTACAACAGGCAAATTTCTTGTCAGGCAAGTCAAGTTTGGCATTATCTAGAGAACAGTAAGCATTTCTAAATGGTTAAAACAAATCCCTGAGAGCATCCAACCCCACAGGAACTCCAGAGCAAATGACGTTTAGCTATTTGCATCCCTGCAACTGAAAGTTGTGATGTGCTTTTTTTTYCCCCATGTTATGAAGGTCACCAGAGGAGATACTCTCCTTTTGACCTCTTTTCAGCTTCTTATTGTGCTATGATTTGTCCTCCCAGATAAAACACTGTAGTCTGTGGTGTGAGTGTCCCAAATCATTAATATTTAACAAAAAATAGATGTGACCAACAGGATGTCTTTGATTTCTCTCAGTCTCTGAGTGGATTAGTAAGCTTTCTCAGCAATATTCAAAAACTATGAAGTATTTTTTTCTCTCTGAGATTTACTTTTTCAAATCCTACCATGCATTTCCCAGTGCTTTGCCAATCTCTCCATAGTCATGGTTCTTTTCAGAGCTTTGTCCGTGTCTGGTTTACCCATACAGTATCTAGCGCTTCTTCTGTAGCTTTGTCCAGAGCACTCTTGTTGTCTGACATTGGCCTAGCACACCGTGAAAACCTCCTTCCAGGTTTCAGACTCACTTTAACCCCTCTTCCCCAGTGGGAGATTAAACATATAATATATGCCCTACTTCCCTTACAGACTTTATACATGAGACAAGAGTGCTGCTAATAAATCAACCAACTGTGCTTGGATTTAGTGAAATTATTAAACAGAAATCTTGATATTTTTGTATTGGCTTCTACTTCTACCATACAAGCCTTCCATGTATGTCTGAATGGAGCACAAGGAAAAAAGAGGGCTCTAATTTGGCACAAAGAGCTTCCTATATGAAATCAGATATGGTTCTTTCTTTGAAAATTGTCTTGGAACTGAAACAAAAAATGGAAATAGGGAATTTAACAGATGGTGTATGTATGCATATATATTGACATTAAAAATATTTTAGATTCTGACTTCAGTTAGCTGAACAATTTGGACAGAATTTTAAAAAAATACATAGTTATTCTGATTCTTTCAGCATGGTGTGTCAGATCCTAAAATACCTGGTAATTGCTAACACAACAGGTTGGAATGCGCAGGCACATCCTACCACCTGTTGATAGAAATACAGTGCTCAGCTCAATTTTTGAAAGTCCCAGCTGCAGTCTGTAATAGTGAAAATAAAAATGATCAGTTCAGAGCAGTAGCAGGCCCCACTTAACACAGAACAGCTGTTTGTCAAGAAACTTTAACAAAAGCATCCTCGTTCCTCAACCTGCTTACAGAAACACTTAACTTGCCACATAATTTAGCACTTCCCCAACTATCCCTGGAGAAAAAATAAAGTAGCTTTTTCTGAAGGCTGCGAAAACCTGAAAAACAGTCAATAGAGACTGTTCACAGGAAGTGAAGTCCAAGGCCTTTACATTACAAAATGACAAATTCAGTTACAACACAACTCTATCAATACACAGCAAGAGACAAGGGAGTCCCACAGGTTATAAGTCTGCACCTCAAACATGGACAAAAAGCAGCCAAGCCAAGAAATTGTTACACAGCTGGAAAGATAYTAACAGTAGATGGGTTTGTGGGTGCCTCAGGTTTCTGTCCCTTCGCCCCCTGTACAGCTACAAGCAGCTTCTGGAAACCTGCAGGTCTAGCTGGAGAGAGAAATATGAGGTATAAACACTGGTGGCTGTGCTGTAGCCTCAGGCCCTCTCTCTGTAAGGGATTAAGGTTTTCACTGCGATAATTCCTRTTGCCCCTGACAGTACCAGCACATTTGCGTTCCCAGTGCCATGCTGCATGCATGCATTTGTGGTGCTAAGGCTGAACCAGAGGAGTGGGAGGCAGGGGCTAAAGAGGGGACCTGACAGTTTAGTGGTTATCACATCTGCTTTACATGCTGAAGGCCCTGGTTTCAAACCCCAGTGGAACCAGCACCAGGAAACTTTTGGGAGGTTGGACTAGATGATCTCCAGAGGTCCCTTCCAACCTTGCTGATTCTGTGATTCTGTAAAATAACTCTCCGTCTGTATCCGTATTAAGAGGCTGTGAAAGAGTGCCATGGAACAGGCTGTGCAATGCCTATATGTGAGAGGTTGTAATTAAAGTAAAAACAGAGCAGAAAGAAAAAGTCTCCTTTCGTTCTTATTACCAAAATCTGGTAGTTCTTCCCTCAAGATCTTCACCTGAAGCCAAATAATAGACTTGAAAATAAAGGAAATATTTTAAATTAGAAGCGCAGCTTCTTGGTGGCCCTCTATATTTTTAGATGCTGCAGAGATTTCTATGGTCTCCTGTGCTTATCATCTAGAAGTTAATTTATTTTGTAGAAAAAAAGGTGAGAAGGTGGAAGAGTATAAAGCCTTAGAATATTATACCCTTTGATGAATCCTCTTATGAACCCTTCACATGGCTGTAATTCACATTTTACAAATCAGCTGAAGCATCCTCTTCAGAACTTTTGCTGAAACTATGGAACATGAGGGATTTTCTCATGTTATCTGCTGTTCAAAATAACAAGTCCAGGCTGATACACGCACATGAGGAACAGTACTGATCAGATTGCTTGATGAGACAGCTGATACTGTTCTGTGGCAAGAGTAAGTATCATCTCATATTACTTTGAAAATGACTGTAGATTAGCTATCAGGATTTTGCTATCCCTGACTGTTATCACAAAGCATATTACCAGTGCAGCTATGCAGATTAGGTGATCATCAAAATATAAATTAATTCTTCCTAGAGATTCATTTATATAGAATCTCACAGTAAGACTGAAATCAGTGATGAGAGACCAGAAGCATAACAAGGCAGCTGCATAACAGCATCAGAACAGACATGATAAGTCCACCTCAGAATTGCAACCATTTTTTGTAAAATCCTTCCAGTATTAGAAGCAGGAAAGTTTGATCATAAGCATTTGAATCAATGCCTGCAGGAGTTTTGTAATAGATGGTTTTGTGTGGAAGGAGTCAGGGGAAGGAGAGATTGCAATGAAGAACTACAGATTGTTCTGTATACAAGGCTAACATATCAGATCCTATGTCTTTTGTAATCACCCTGCAATTTCTTTCAGCAAAAGGGTTTTAAAATATTTGTTCAAGTTGATTTGGCATACAACTGCCTTGTTGCTTTACACAAAACGGACATATCTCTCCCCAATTTAGAGCAGAGACACAAAAGCATATTGAGAGTGGGAGGGTAGGTGAACTACACTTCCCCCACAGCAGGATTTGCAAGAGGCACCCACTGGACCAGACACCGTCGGTCGCATTGAAAAAGGCATTATAGAACTAGACTTTGCATGCTGGCAAGCTAAAGGGAGGCATCAGCATCAGCATATCCTCTCATCAGCTGATGCAGCGAGATCCAGCTGATCAGCTAGATCCAGCACCATACCCCCCCCCCCAGCAACTGCAGAAGGCTGCACCTTCCACCTTGGTGCTGAGAAGAGCAGGAAGGCTGCTGAGCTCCCCTCTACTCTGCCCTAGGCTGAGATTGGGTTCCTGTGTAACCTGCAGGGATCGCTTATTCAGGCGCTCGCAGAGGTATGAGCTTCAAAATATTCATCAAAACAGAGATGCTGACATTATTCTTTGCATTTTTTTAATGAGCTGCTAGTGCAGCATTAAAGGTGATATCTCAGTTCTTGTGATAGCATGGAAATATGCAGAGTTAAGGAGGATCAGAGTCATGTTAGACATTTGCAGGACCATGTATTTTTTCAAAACATCACAGAGCAGTAGAGAGCAGATCCTGACACCTGCATATGAAAGCTTATCTTTGTACACGAAAGAAAGACTTCCCTGGGAATTAACTCTCAGTTCAGTTTGTTATGAGCTATTGCACTACATAATCACGGACTAAATCAGATCAAACCACAAAAACTAACATTGAGTTAAAGCTTGCAGTCTCAGTCCATTTTCAGAAATCATTCATTTGAAGCTGACTTAATTTTATTTAAAGTAATTTTTGAATATATAAGGTTTGACTTTGAAATCACTGAGGTTATTTGGAGTATATCACCTGACATATTTTCCTTGCACATTCATTGCTCCAAGTGGAGCCTGAATTGTTTTTCAAGTTAAAAAGACAGAAACACCAGATGCATTTTGGAAAAGGTGATGGAGGTATTGTATGGGAGAGCTGAAGTGACAAGTATGTCTCACTCATTTGCTCTGAATTTTGCACATAATACATTCAGGAAACCTGAAGCAAATTCAGTCTTTAGAGAGTGAAGAAGAAATTCTTATGGTAAAGAAAATTAATGAAAAGTTATCCTGGAAATAGCAGCATCTCAAAACATAATGGGCAAATATTTCTATCATAATAACCATACAGTGTATCTACTATACCATAGCTATAAACCTAAATATATTGAAAACTATAAACAGACATAACTGGTGATGTTCAGTTTCCAAAGTGTCAAATAAAAAAGTATTGCAGGAAATTAAGCAGATAAATCCAACATTGCTGTATCCAATTGCTGAACTGTTTCATTTAGTTTCTTACACTTTTTATAGTGCACCTCTTACTGTGAATGTATGTATTCCTCCCCCTTCCTCCTTGCATTTAAACGTTGTATCTATAGCCAGATATTTGCATCCATAACTAAAAGAAATATATATAATATATAGTCATATAAATATATGTAGAGAGAAAATTATACCCTCTATATAGCGTTTTTTTAGTAATATGTCTGTTAAAATACAGTTATTGACATAACTTCACACTGAGAAATGAAAGACAGCCCTGATCCTCATTAATTATGTGGCCTGGCAGARACAATATATTGGCACTGCAGCAGCATTAGCAGCATACGAAACTGATTGTATCTACCACTGATCACTTAATCGTGTGAAAAATGTTTAATAAAGGCAGAATCATTTTTATTACATGACATACCTTTGTCTTCAGCCAGGCTTTCCCATCTTATACCTTACTCCAGCACCAGCTCTTAGGCTATGAGTTAGCTCAGAAGCCAATTTAGCTGAAAGATGCACATATTTTTTGGTAAGGTTAGATATTGCAGTCATCTCAATCTATGTAGGCTTTAATTATCATGGGACTACAGACTCATTCTTCAGAAAGCATCCTGAATCTAGCAGGAAAGAAACATTAAAAGTCAGTATGCTAAAGTTACCAAAATATTTATATCTACATATGAATGTTCATGTATATGTAGAATTCTCTTAAATGAGGTCACTTTTTTCCTCTGCTCTTGCTGAACTGCATCATCTGCTGTCTTTAGTAAGATCTTAATGCCATACTGCTCAAGTGCAAATACAATTTACCTAAATTCCTTCTTTCCTAATATTCTCTCTAAGGAAAAAAAAAAAAGAAAAAAAGAAAAAAGAAAAAAAGAAAGAAAAAAGAAAAGAAAAAGGAAAAAGGAAAGAAGTTAGGCATTGCAGAAAGGATGCAGACAGGTGGTATATTTCAAACACCTAATTCAGGTAAAATTTGTAAGCTACCTAACATGCTACAACAGCCACCTAAAAAAAGCAGCAGTATCAGTAGGAAATACTTGACTCAGTCTGTGGTATGTCTCTGCCTGTGCAAACAAGGCACCCATGTTAAGGAGAAAAGTGTGAACTGAAAGTATTACGTCATATTTAATTAAATATTTTAGCTTAATTTCTTCAGGATTATACCTTGACAGCTTGTAGTCAAAGTGACACTTATGTTGGGCTCTTCAAAACTATTCAGTGCTGACATGGTTTTACTCCCAAGTAAAAATCAGTAGGAATTTTCCTGCTGGCTTCCACAGAAGTAAATATAAGTCAATGTTTGTATTTACTGATCATCTCTGAAGATAGCCTTCTATTTGTATACTTATTTAACTGAATAGAGGACTGTTAGTAGAAATAGGAGCTGAAAAAAGTCAATCTTTTAATTATAAAAGTTAGAAGTTAAATATAGGTTACCATACTAGAAAACAAAAACACAAGAAATACGTAGACAAACTTTAACACTTTTTACTGTCATTTATGGTAAGAACGGATGGAAAACAGCTCCACTGCCCCAGGTGACACAGCCACAGCATTTCTGAGGTCATTAGACACCATAACTCTCTGGTAATGGCATTTCATGCTTTCGGTGGGCAAATGAAGACTCTAACAGAATTGTGTATAAGCAAGTCTTGGGATAGTCAGACATCCTGAAAGATTTAAAGATTATTATTATTATTATTACTATTTTTTAATCAGCAAAGGTATTCCCACTCACCCTTTTCTAAATTCAGGTGAATTTCTTCTTCCCATTTTCCCAAGTAGGCCTTTTCTTTTACTGTTGAATGCAGCTGCTTTCTTTAAAGGAATAGTCATTCCTGATAAATATCAGTTGGAGCTAAGCCAGCAAAACCTTTAATATAGTCAATATTTGACATATGGGTAATCCTGCTGACTTCAGTCAGGCTTCTTGTGTGCTTGAAGTTAAACAGCTATGCAAGCGCTTTTTTGGCTCAAAGCCTGACTATTGCAGAGGCTAGCAAACTTCACAGTGAGACAGAAAACACACCTTTTGGTACTTTAGTTCCTCTAAAATTTGGTCCCCAATTTGTTCCCTTAGCTCTTCCCAACCTCACTGTACTTCAGACTTAACTGTCTGAAAGGTCAGCTAGGGTTCTTCCTATGTTGTATTCAAACTATGAGCAGCAGATCTAGTGGGCTAAATGCCCAACTGATGTAAGGTGGCAAAGGTGGCCTTACTGGTTGCAAATTTAACATCTTGATGGCTCACTTCTGAGTAGTGGTGAGGGAAAGGAAGGAGCACATATTCAACGTTGCTCTGAGAAAGTAGTAAGAAAAAAATTGTCTGAGGGACAGACATTGTCTGCCTTGTCTAGGGAGCAGGGTTTGTCACTGCAGCTCTGCAAGCAGTGCTTGTTTCTCTTTCTTTCAAATTCTGAGCAGGCAAAACAGTATGTAGAATAAAGACTTCAGAGTCAAAGCAAAATTGCCCCAGCAGGCCTTCCAATGAACACCTAAAAGACCAAAGCCAAGCACAATCACAGACCGTCTCTCCTATTTTCCAGTCCTTAAGCTTGAAATGCACTGGGCAATAGAGGAAAAACAGCTTTTTAATTTATTTTTTCATTTACTTTTTTCAAAGTCCTAACTTCATAACTCCTTTATGTTTAAGGAGTGCTTTTGTTTTGCTATAGAAAGTACCTGTTGAAGTTCATCTTTCACTATTGAGAGACAGAAGCCAGAAAACTAAGTTTATCCTTTAGTTTTCATCAGATCTCAATGTTGGAAGGGAAAAATCATAGTCACTCAGTGACATTCAAGGCATAGGAGATCAGACTGGGTTGCTATTCCATCCATAGTAGGACAGTAATTGTTATTTCCCCTTTGCTTTTGCAACTATTTTGTTACTTGTTGCAAAGCAGCAGTTACCCATTTAGAATATTATTATTTTTTTGTTTATATTTGGAATGAATGCCTTCCAATATGTGACTTCATGAGTATTCAACCTTATCTAAATACAAGTTGATACATGCTCTTTAGTCTAGCATATTTTAACTGTTTTTCTGGTCAGAGAGTTGAAATCTTTGGTATACTTTGTTACTACTCCATTCAGTTTTAAGTCAATGAATTTAAATATGTGTTTTATTGATTTGCTGACCCAGATGGCACTTCCAATACTACATTTTATCTCTTTCATTTGAATAGGTCTTTTATAAGAGATTAGGAAGTCAAGGGAAGAGGAAATACTACACAAGCTAAGATCATCTCAGGTTTTTTTTTGCACATTGGGTTACATTTGTGGTCATAGAAAATTTAGTGAAGCTGATTGTGGAATCAAGATTTGCAGAACAGAATGGATTTTGTCATCTTCTGTTTTGGCTTTTTTTCAGATGCTGCAATCTTTAAGAACCAGTAATAGTTTTAGGTTAGTGCTAATAATTGACCTCTACTACCAATGTACAGAAAGCTTCACATCAAATGCTTCAGCAGAAGCAACAGGCAACCCCAATGAGAAGAGGCAAAATAAAGTACAAGTGTGAAATGTGAATATTGACAGAGGTTAGCCATTTTGACTTGYCCAAGAATTAAGTTCTAGAACTTTTCCCTCAACCCAACAGATCTCAAAAATTACCCCCGAGCTTCTTGACATTGAACTTGGAGTCTCTGTTTGACAATCCTGCTTCATTCTCAGGAGCATTTGACCAGAAGAGCACCATTTTGTTTAGGCAGGTGATTGAGGCTTGGGCTACTCTGAAATCATGAACGGAGATCCCTCAGAAACTCATAAGACTTACCACTTTTAATTCCAAGTGCTAGGGGAATTTCTTTGACCTGCCTTCATTACTATAAAGCACAAAGTGATATGTACACATACATGCACACATCATTCCTGAAAACACCACAGTACCAGCACAGTTTGTTACATCTGGAGAGGAGAATCACTTTTTGTATTTGTCACTTCTCCGAAGGACGGCAGTATACGTGCCCAGCAGAGTAGAACAGAAAGGCATCTTTCACTAGGGAATTGCTCATTTCCTCTCACCTGTGCTACTGGACTTGCTGCAAGTGGACATGTTTAGTGACCATTGTTGTCTAGGTAGCTGTGCTATGTAAACCTCATCTCCATCACAAATCAAATTTTTTATCTATACGTGTAATTTCTGGCCAGATTGTGGGGTGTTTTTCAGTCTTTTGCTGGGTAAACCTTCCTAATGTCTCCTATAATGCTCAGTAAGTTATGAGTAGAGCTCAAAACTTCTCCATAGCTACATCTACAGCACAATCTAGTATTGTTTCAGGAGGAATGGAAGTTCTATTCCTCTAGTCTCATGAACACATCTGCCAAAATGTCCAATTTAAGTAAATTGTGTTAGGAATGAAGTCATACTGTCATACTATATAGTAATGGAAAGTGCATAATTACATTTTGTACTATAAACAGCTGGGTCTCATCATAGTAGGATACTCAAATGTCTATTTTAAAAAAAGAGACTGAAATAATTGCATTTAAACACTGTGTGTCAAGTAAGAAAATATTGGAGCATATCTTTTTCAGCTCAAGTCCATTTTAAATGCACAATTTAAAGAAAAAAAGAAGAAAAAAAAGAGTACTTATCAACCTGCACAGACCCTCCCTTTCTCAGAACACTGTATTTAAAGACAATATCCTACATCAATATCCCCTCCCCCAAAAAAACCCAACCCCAAAATATCCATTACCAAAAGGTGTCCAAACACACAGTAGAGAATTGAAAATCAAAGGAAGTTAATGTTGGCGTGAGCTGGAGTCAAAACTAGTAAACATCAAAGTAAGATATGACAGATTAATGCCAATAAATTGGTAGTGACGCAAAAGAGTTTTATGAGTCTTGGCAGTTTTGTCAGCCCAGACATTTTTGCTGGCATAACAAACTGAAGATATTATCTCTTACTGTTATTGAGAGATGTTATGGTTCAAAACAATAATTTTTTTTTCTTTGGGACAGAGTTCACACTGAGGCAAGTGCTACATTGAGCTAAATGATAAAAGCGAACAGAGAACAGAAGCAAGCCAAGAAAAAAGAAAGTATTTTACAACTAACAAACCTTTTAAGATCAGTGTTCTGAACAGAGATCCTGACTTCTAGATACTCCCACTACTCAGTTAGTCAGATCTAACTTTGTAAATCATATTTTTCTCTGAATCTAAAAACTATATATAAAAATGGACAAATGTGGTTGATGAAAAGAGCAAACTTGCCAATAAAAGTGAAAATGCCAATGTAAAATGTTATAGAGTACCTTTATTTTGCCACTCTTGGCCTTAGTATTGGCATCTGAAGATTTGTGGAGACATCTTTGACTGCTTGATAAGACCCTGGACTGCAGATTCAATCATTTTTGTGAGGAGGAGGAGTGCAGCTAAATAGAAAATGACCAGATCAACAAAAAGAATGTCATCTCAAAGTTTTGATCCAGGAAGTGATTTAAGGAAGTCTACAACTCCAAGCACCTGAACGAACCCACAGAAAAGAACAGGACCTGCTTACAAGTCAGTAACTATCTCTAAGCAACAAAGCAATGAGCAAGCAAGACTGCTTGTGTGTTGGAGGAAAGGTAGTTAAATCCTGTACACTAATCTTCTAAAAGTACAGATGTTTCGGTAAAAGTAGGAATCCTTCTAAGTTCCTGCAGTTAATAAACAGCCATTTTTGAAACATAAGGAACTTTTTCCTGAAAAAAAATATTTTAAGTTATATAGTTTAGCTACGTACTGGATTAATTTAGATATATCTTAAGCAGCATGGCTGAAATGATCCTGCAGAGTGATTAGCACCAATCGTGAAGTACAATCAAAACCCTGAAGTTCCTCCTTAGCAAATGGAAGACACAAGTAGAAAGTCCTTTATAGATCTTTTTCTATTTGGCAACACTTTATTTGAGGTAGCACCGTCTGTACCATAAAACTTTGCACTGTGGTTGGGTGTTGGAGTGGAAATGCATCTTTTATGGAATTCTAAAAATTGACATATTTCATTGTTCCTGTCATTATATGATAAATGCTTCTAGAGACATAAATGTTTTATAGGTTGTTCCAGTACCAGAATGGCACACTTAATAAATTGCTGACTTCTAAGAACATCAAAAGTTCTATATTCAGGATGAGAATCTCTAGATTTCAAACACTTTTTTCCGCTTCCTTTTCAAAGCTACAAGAGGCAGTAGTAAGCTTGTGGAATCTATGCAGGACATACGCATGGTAAAGATAGTATTACTCTGTCAGGTTCTGACACGCATTCTTTTTGAAGGTGAATATTGATTTTCTACCTCTGCAAGCAGAAATGAGTCCAAAAAACAGCTGAGAATATTAATCAAGGCTTAAGGAAAAAACAGATCTTAACATCTTCTCTTAAAAATTTATATACACACACACATATTATATATACTATATCTAATATTTATACTATGTACACTATATATATATACACGCACACATTACAATAGGAATAGAGAAGGAAAAATATAAGAATGGAAGTAATTTTCACAGGAAGAAGTGTTGTTCTGAAATAAGACTATGCATTATTTAACTAGCTTGTAGAAGACTTTGATGTCATCAGATGTGGCAAACCAAGGCTTCCTATGATGTCATTTTCTTTTGGTGGCTGTTAAGTGTTCTTGCTTAATGTTGCATCTGTCTCTAATATTTCACAAGAGATGATCATCTTTGCTGTGCTTTGTCCTTGGAGGTGTAACACAATGACTGACTAAACATGGAATGATAAGATATATAAGAGAAACTTGGACAGGCYGGAGAGCTGGGCGGAGAGGAACCTCATGAAGTTCAACAAGGGCTAATGCAGGGTCCTGCACCTAGGGAAGAATAACCCTAGGTACCAGTACAAGGTGGGGGCTGACCTTGTGGAGAGCAGCTCTGCAGAGAAGGRCCTGGGAGTGCTGGCAGGTGACAAGTTGACCATGAGGCAGCAATGTGCCCTTGTGGCCAGGAAGGCCAATGGTCTCCTGGGGTGCATTGGGAAGAGTGTTGCCAGCAGGTGGAGGGAGGTGATCCTGCTGCTCTACTCAGCCCTGGGGAGGCCTCATCTCGAGGACTGTGTCCAGTTCTGGKCTCCCCAGTACAAGAGAGACATGGAGCTGCTGGAGAGAGTCCAGCATAGGGCTATGAAGATGATCTGAGGGCTGGAGCATCTGCCCTATGAGGAACGGCTGTGAGAGCTGGGCCTCTTCAGCCTGGGGAAGAGAAGACTGAGGGGGGATCTTATCAGTGTGTACAAGTACCTGAAGGGAGGGTGTCAGGGGGACAGGGACAAACTCTTTTTGGTTGTCCCGTGAGACAGGACAAGAGGCAATGGGCAGAAACTGAAGCACAGGAAGTTCTGCCTGACCATGAGGGGGAATTTCTTCCCTTTGAGAGTGACAGAGCCCTGGACCAGGTTGCCCAGAGAGGTTGTGGAGTCTCCTTCTCTGGAGATCTTCAAGGCCCGCCTGGATGCAACCCTGTCTAACATGCTGTAGGTCACCCTGCTTGAGCAGGGCGGTTGGACTAGATGATCTCCAGAGGTCTCTTCCAACCTCAACCATTTTGTGATTCTGTGATATTTCACTGTTACAAGGATTTGCAAGGATGATAGCCTTGCACTGTTTTAAGATGAATGGTGTCTGTTGCCTTCTGTGGGTTCTGTGTCCCACTCTCACCATAGTGGGAGTTAATTAAAGTGCTATAAATCTGTAATTTATAAAACACCATGTGGAAATAGGAATGGCTGCATAAGGCATCTAGGAATAACTAGCCAATGCATAAAAGGCCAAGGTTGTTTTTTTGGTTGGGGGGAGGGAGGAGAAGTCATCTATTGGTTATTGGATAAGATATGGTTATTTTGGTACAGAGGCCCAAAAAAACTATGAACTCCAATCATCAAACTGTTAAATATGTAAAACAGAGCTGTCATCTTTCTCTCCTAGACATTCAAAGTCTTTCTTCTCCAGACAGATACTAAATTGCTTGTTTATTGTAGGACAATATTTTTATTATCTTTTAAAAAAGCCCACAACAGTGATATTTCTACCAACCTTGACTTATGCAAGAGCGATAGATCTAGATTTTGGGGCAAGTCATAAAAAGCAAGAGTAGACAGTTCTAGAGGAGCTGCTGAACCACATGAGTACGGCATTTGAAGCAACACTAAATGTCTCCACCTTGCTGCTTTTGAGATGGGGTCATGCACTGTGTCTCATCTATGGCCAGTAGAACAATAGACAGGGTTCAACAGATGTCCATGCAACTCAAACTTCTCAAATTTTCAGGGTAGACATTGCCATTATACACCATGCACCTTCCCACCCTCCTCCTTTTAAACACAGGGACACCAGCCATATACTTGCAGATCTGAATGTAGACGTTTGTCAAATTGAGACAGTCTTACTAGACAGCTCCCTGAAGTGGAGGCTCTGCACTAATTTAAATGGAAACTATTTTGAATTCTTTTTAGTTTACTAGAAGTGTAATGGACGAGTGCTCTGCAATACAGAAACAGTAACAGACCAGACCATCAGAATTCCCTCTGAATTTTTGGAAATTCAATTTGCAAGAATCATAATCTAGAAGTACACAATTAGTGAGTTCACTTCTTCTGTAGACAAAACTCCAGTAGTGGGACAAACTGACTCTTATGATATGCTCTTTTCCTGGATAATACCTAAAATAAAGTGCTTACAAGCCCATTTTAAAATGGTGAAATGTGAAAGATTGTTCACTGGCAAAGACTAGAAGCAAAGGACAGTGCATATGGTTAAAATTAGGGTTTTCCACATACTGGTGCCTTATGTAAAAGCATCCTCTGTCCTCCAACATCAACAGGAAATTTTCTTCGGTGTAGTTTGAATATATTTTTACATTACTATCCCTTGTTCTTGCTTTTAAATTAAACAATTTGCAAAGCCAAACACTTTACAATGATTAGGAGAATTTTCTTTTGTTTTTGTAGGTTCACTTCATTCCAGAAAAGGAAGCAGTTTTATTTACTTGCTTAATACAACATCAACATGATGAGCGGAATAGTTACCTAGCCGTAAATGAAAAGGTTCAGAGATTAGCATTTTGCCTCAATGGATGTTATGGCTCATATACCAAACAGCCCTGAATGGAGGTGCTGGAGATGTTTCAGACCTCAAAACTCTAAAACTGTGCATTAACTCAGATGAGTCTTGTATTTTATTACTATAGATAAAACATCCAATTTAATTAAACGTGCACCTATAAAATTTAAGGTTCAGTTAACTCTGGGCTTTATTTTAATACAACCTACATAGGTAAGTAACAGTAATGTTATGTTGAGAATGAATAGCTTTTCAAATCACAAAGTGCCTTGCAGCTATGTTGTTTTCTCAGTTTACAACAGCTACAATATATAGCTCAGTTTCTACTCACATCATCACTTAACCCTTCACCTTCTATGCTCTTCCTCACTTGTCTATTTGTTTTGTCTTTAGTGACTATAATGGATCCACTATGACAGCTGTTTTCTGTCTTGCAAGTAAAAGTGAATGTCAACCTCTATGCATCCAAATCCAAGGCTGCATTTTAATAGGGAGGATACAGTATTTAAAAGAAGCCATAGATAATATTACAATCAGCACATCAAGAGCAGGGAAGCCAATGAAAGTAAATTTGAGTATGCCTTTTGCATGGATGCATATTTGAAAGTCAAAGGAATTGAGTCACAGGATGTTATTTTCTTATGTATAACCAGATGCCTCAAGGATATATTCTTTAATATTAAATTAWTTTTTCTTTAATCAGCAAGCTTTTTCATCCTAATGCTGATATAACCTAACTTCCACTGTCAAAATAAAATCTAAAGTGTTGCTTCAGTACAAGAAACTGCTGCTAAAACAGAGTAGAGGAGGAGCAACAAGGTACCTATAGACAGAGCTCAAATACAGCATCTTTGGAAAACTCTGCTGCAGAAGTTTTTATCTCCACTTAGCAAGCCATGAGACCTGATCTTCAGCTGGGATAGACAGAAGAAAATGGGTGCTACAGCTGTTTCAAATTAAATCAGCTGATAAGCTGTCCAAGATCTCCTCACAGCAGGTACTTGTACTACTATCCATCTGTCAGACATTTAAAGTACCTTTGTTGAAAACGAGAAGACTAGGCTATCTCTCTCCAAGAGACTGTTTTTCTTTACTAAGACAATCTGTGAATATCCTTGTTTTCAGATTTCTTTCTTCAGCCATTTCTCCTCCAAAGTAAGAGTGACATTTCCTCCTTTTTAAAAACAAAACAAAACAAAACAAAACAATACAAAACACCAGGTTAGCCAAGTTTCTCCCAAATTCACTTGGGCTTACTGAATATCAGATTTTCTGTAGAACAGGAACAAAATAGAAGCAACTTTGCCCCTTGGAGCTGTATATTTCACAAGAGCAGTTCACATTGCACTGCCTTTTTCAGGATTTAGGGTGCTTCATTAGCATATTCAGTAGCATCTTCAAACTGCAACTTTCTTCCCTAGGTCTTCTTCTCAGTCCTTGCTCCCTTCTGCCCATCTGGTTTGCAGATAGCATGCTCTTGTGCCAAGAGCAACAGAAGCAAAGCCGACATGTCCTGGCGAAGCGCAACACAAAGRTCAGGCTAGGAGAGTGAGCGTAGCTGGGGAATGTTGTGCCCTACCTCTCCTGAGCTTGAGGCACTCCTGCCCCTTGCCTGTTGAGGACCAGATTAGGCAGCTGAGCCCTGGCTGAGAGCTGACGCAAAAGGATCAGATTTGGTTTTTGGAAGTGATCTTTCACCAGATTTGTTAATTGTTGTAATTACAACAGCATCCATCTGGCTTTTACACATTCATTTGTTTCTTCCTGTTTTTCAGATTTTTTTTTTTTTTTTTTTTTTTTTTTTTTTTTTGAACAGCGGAATGATGCTGATTAACTCAAAGGACATCTCCTGTCAAATAATATTTTTCTCATCTGCAGCTCCTCAGATTTTTAGTTTATCAATATAGCTAACTAACCTAATCAGAAATAAACTTAATATGATTTACATGATAAAAAAGATCAGTGATTACAATGAAAACATTTTATAGACATTTAACAGATGTCAGAAGAGTCACATTCCAAGTCTGTATGTCTTATTTTGCAATAACTAATGCTGATTTTATATAGTTTAGGCTTTGTCTTCAGTTTTCTGTTTTGCTAAAGAATATTTCAATAGCTTTAAATTCCCTGGCATTATATATTACATTTCTGTCTTCTCTACTGTCACTTCCATTTATATCATATTAAGTACTGCTAATTATAAACAAAGTCTAAACTGCATGGAGTTCTATATGTATTGAGTGGGTTGGGCTTTCTATAGAATAGAAAAGAAATCCTAAAATCAACGGACAAAAATTTTCAAAGGAGTTTTTTTCTTTAAGCTATCTGCCTAGTGACACCAATAGTGGTCGGGGTCTTTACAATACGGGAATTCACCATTCCTTAACTGTTACCCTTGAAGGTGCGCCAAATCTTTCCCCCGTCAAAATCATTGGTCAGTTGTAAGAGTCTTAAAGAGATTAAGAAGAAAATAACTTTTGTTGTAAACTGGAAAAAAAGAATCTCAAACTAAGTTTTGCTTAGCGAAAAAATACCCCCAAAATTAAGAGAAAACCTAGTCTCTGTCAGTGCTATATAAATGTTTAATTTCAAACTTGTGAGAACAGACCCACTATTTACTGATTTATCTTTCCTCTGGTATGCCTTTTAAACCAATCATCCATCCTTACGCACACAAGAGCGCACAGGGTTAGCAGGGGAAAAACTGTTGTTTTGGAGAAGRTAGCATCTTCCTTGCCCCTTGCTTTTCAATACTCCAAGTCATTTCCTATCTGCCATCTTCCTAGTGGCAGGCGATAKGGAAATTAAACAACTGGAATGAAAGGCAGATTGATTTTTATACGCAAGTTAAAAGCAAACTGTTAGAACACTCCCAAAGGAAAAATAAAATCTATATGAAAAGCAGCCTTTGTCCCCTCTCATTTCAGTGGAAGAAAGAACATTTTCACGCAGTTCAGGCTAAATGTGCTTGTGGGGGTATTTAGAAATAGACTCAGTGCATGTTCCCCSACCGCTGTCTGCTCTCTGGTGCTTCAGGTTAGAAAAGTACAGTTAGTAAGTGAGTGCAATACCCAGGAATGGGTGGCAGCTGCAATCATTGTAAGCATTCATAACTGAAAAGGAACCTTTTATTCCATATTTAAATGGGATGCCAGAATTTTACTCCTAGATTTTGCTTAGGTTTTTGTTGCAACATTGGTAATATATTATTCACCTTTATGATAATTTTCTATTTAGTTTGAGAATTAGAATACACCCTTGTTTTCGCGGATCAGGGGAAGCCAACATAGGAGCTTCTCAAAATATTCACATAGCCAGGTYAGAACCAAATTTAGTCTCTCACATACGTGACACCCAGTGCACACAGTCCACATCCATCTTTACTGGTTGGATGCCTGGCCAACATTTTTGTTTTATAAAGAACAAACCAAATCCAGTTTTCTTTGGAACAGAACTTAACCATCAAGAGAGGGACTATATTTTCTGAAATCTCACAYAAAACTCACAAAATTCGGCATAAAATACTTTCTTGTCGCTTTTATTCTGATCCCGAACATAACAGCTCTGTGGTTGTGCTAGGATTTGTTTRGTCTGTTACCATCTTTTTCACCCATTTCTATTGCATACGGAAGAGCAACTAGTACTCTTTTGGCAGCCAAGATTTCCTCCAACTCACAACATTCATAGATGCCCTAATGAGGTTATACCTGTAAAGAATTGTGTATCCCTACTCTATCCCTTTTGTATACATACTAGAGGCATCAAATACTTGCATGAAAAGGCAGACCATGAACCTGATATTGTAAAACGGTATGCTAGAAAGGTCTGAGGAGCTAAGGCTTTGTATTGCTTTCTGGTTACATACCTCTCTTCCATTTGGTCCATAACATACGTGCAAAAGCCTTTCCTCCCCCCCGCCCCCTTCTCTTGCTTTCTCTCTTGCTCACTGTTAGAAAGTTGTATACATGTAATTCAGACAAAAATTAAAATATTCAGAACTTTACCTTATGGAAGTCTTCCAAACTATATTTAGTTTCATTCAAAATATGCTGCCCTTCTGATTCTCCAGACTACAAAGGATAGCATCCGTGACTCCATATTACCCAGAAACACAGCGCTAAGAACATACAGAAATTTGATCCACTGAATAAAAAGGCAACACTAATATTTCCCTCAGCTCTGTGAAAGTAGTTCCTGAGTTTACTATTTCTACTCCTCCACCATGGCACTCCCAAGCACACTACTTTGATTTGGCCCTAATTCAAAACATATTTGGGTTAACAAAAACCAGGTATTTCACTAAATTCACTCTTCAGTGGCATGCTGCAAGAGGCTGCCTTGTAGCATTAATCACAGTAAATTTGGCTAAGGAGAGGAAAACGAACCAAAACCTAAGTGCCCTGATTTTAGGGCTAGAGATCAGCTTAAGGATCAAGAGATATGAGAACAGATATAACATATACCTCCGTTTATGTTCCCAATACTAGCTTTGGGGGGGGGGGAGGAGGGGAGGAGGAGACTAAAAGAAAGGAGCATGCTGGGTTTGCGACATCCAGACTGTCAGCCAATGCAAATCGGTTGATTTATACAGGCTGAGACTCTTGCCAGGAGAAAAACAGCACCGTTTTATCCACGTGAGAAGAATTGCAATCCACTGTCAGGGGTTTTAAGGGCTCTTATAGCAAGAAATGTCCTCTCTCACATGAGCTCCACACTTTTAAAGAGGTTCTCCAGGTTTTCTCTGTGGGACTCTGGTTTAGATAGGAGTTTCCTATGGGAGCTCAGCTCAGGCTTTTTGAAAGCAGTATGTACACAGAGGGGGAGGGCCATTAAATGGGTCCATCTTCAACGTTTCTCAACCCCCCCCGCAACACTCCTGAAGCAAAGTCCCCCCACCACCTGCTTGCATCTCAGGGGCCAGGCCATGGCAGCACATGAAGGACAAGCCACCGTGGCTGCTGTCCTTGGGCTGAGAAAGGTGATGTGGGACTCCTGCACCTTGGTTATGCAGTAAGCCAGCGGTAGCAGGCCCTCAGCCCTTGTACACTCGTGTTTCACACATGAGGATACTTGAAGGTTGCRGAAGCAGCAGCTACCGCAGATCAGCTGAAAGGGCTGCATAGTTTTGACAAACAAGACTGATGCAAGGCACCAGCCTRCGATGGCCCTGGAGTGGGGGGCTCCTAGATCCTGGCACTGGCTCCAGCTGCCCCCATCAGCCAGGTGGAAGGACAACCACAGACCACATCTTCACCTGCACTGGCCTCAGAAGAGGTTTTCCTAGTCCCATCTTGGGTCATTTCTAACACCAGCCCCAGCAAGATACAAGACTTTRAAAGATCCCAGTGTTGACAGGTGAGAATCACATCTTGGGCAAAGACAGGAGCAGGCTTCCACTCTTTGGATCTGAATTGGGAGACAAGCTTGGGTGTCCCAACTTTGAAGGGCTGAATATCTACTTTTTCCATGGGGATTACTGCCATTTAGGACCAAATACTGTCACAACAGCATGCATGAGATTTGGGACTGGCTATGGGATCAGCTGAACTTTTCCAAGGTGCTCCAGGAGGCAGAAACTTCTGCCAATGCCTTGGGTGGTTTCTTGTCGACTGTACAACCCTGAAGTCCCAGGGACGCTGGTCGCTGTGCATTTGCCCACAGCTCTGAGGAGGAGAAAAGGCAGGAAAGCTTTGCGCGAGCAGAGCGGCTATGCAGCTGCCTTGCATGAGGAGGCTAAATTAGGCCCTTCATGCTGGGCTGCAAGATCGGTGGGGAAATGCAAAAATGAGTGGAAGCATGAGACAAAGGAAACCTTTCTGGAGGCAGCTCTGAGGGCTTTCAGGTACAGGTGGTGGCCTGGGGGCATTTTGCTATGATGCACCTGGAACTTTTTAGAAACAGTGTGATATATACACAGAGCATTCAAGCCTAGGCAGCACTTAATGATTTAATAGAACAATGCAGGTGTTATCAAAACTATCCTTCTAAGTCCGTCATTCCTTGCTTTTTCCTCTCTGGATACATAGCTAAGTATACATCATCCTACTGATAATCGTAAAGTGATTCGCTAATATTGATGGGGCAGATACTAAACACCTGCATATAACAGCACTTATATTATCTTTTGTCTCTCTGAAACATCTCAGACAATTACATGCCCTGAATGCTTTGCTGCATACGTCTATGAAATAAATATCCTGTCTAAGGTTTTCTAGATGTAAGACAAATCTTCCATTATTTTTCATGGAAAATAGATCACATACCTAGTMTGAAAATCCAAACCTCTGTGGCTATTTAGCAAGGCAGCAGTTTTGAACTGCAGTGGAGTGCTGACAGTAAATAGAAGCTTACTTACAATATTGCGGCTGCTGCTCAAGCCATGTAAAGGAAGGCTTCAATTCCTTAAAAAAACTTTTTAAGTAGAGAGGYCAATTTTGCAACTCCTAACTAGCTTAGAATTTTCCAAAAGTTTCCCTTAGATTAGGAACATACATAAGAACTAAAGCCCATAGTCATATTTTTCTCAATTTCATATATTAATGCAGTTATGTAAGTGACTGAATTTTTACTTTCTGTTGTAGGCAGTATGAAATCCATTAATTCACTCTTTTCAGCTCCTCCTTGTTATATRACAACAACTTAAGCAGATCACTTTTCTCTTTATCATCTTTCATGGCGTTGAACAAATGCCTTCAGAAAAAGTAAGAACAAAAAACCCCAAACAACCCTGAGACTTCTGTTTCTCTTGCAAAGTCGCTCCTAGAATCATCCATTGCCCCTTTCTAAGTAGCTTTCTAAGCTCCATAAAAGTAAAAGTGAGGAAATTAAATGTTTACTAGACTATCTCTGGAAAACTACCAATGTTTTCGTAGCATTTGTGACAAATACATAGTGCATTTCTCTGAAAACAGGTGTTCCTAATGCAACCCCTCATGAGCTTTCACTGAGAAAGTCAACATGGGGACTGTTAAATCCAAAACCTTAATGGCAGAGAATATTTAGTCCTCCAGAAGTAATTTAACAAGTGTCATTAAGGTAGTTTTGGGTTCTTATTGCTAAAACAGATTTAACCATGTCAAACAAATCCCTTGAGGCAACCTATACTGACCATATTGTATGGATTAACAGAGAGGAGACAACAACTGTTACCAAGATGATACTTTTGTCTGCACACATGAAAGACTGTCACATTTACTTTCAAGACTTCTGAATAGTATCASAAATTTAAGAAAATCTTTTATTCAGAAGATTAGTGGCAATATAGTATGGCTTGCAAGTTATAATCAGGGCTTTATTGTAATCAGCCTTTTTAATAGCATGTARTAAACCAACCATCCTCAAGCCCATGAAGAAAAACACCCATACATTTATAACACACGATAAGAATGTTACAACCTTAATATCTGCAAGAAAGAAATTAAAGAAACAAGTGTGCATGGGAGAAAGGAAGAAAACAGTCTACTGCTCTGACMCTTACTGGAACAAATACGTTGCTGACTTAACTTCATTAGGATCACTTGGGTCACATCAGGAACGGAGCGGCTCATTGAACACAAGTGATGAGAAAAATTAGGTCTTGTATTTATTTTACAAAGGGAAAACACAGACTATCCTTAATAAAGAAGGAACAGACTAAAGAGGGCAAGAGTAGGAAAAGCGTATCCTTTGTTTTTTATTGGAAGCATGRGGAGATTAGTTCTGGGAGCTGGTTGTGGTAGAATCTGCGTGTGCTTACGCTTCGTAAACCCCCTGTCCATGGATCCCAGTGCTAATTAGGCAGCATCTCCACCCCACGAGCAATGCAAGACAAAGATAGCTGCTTGGAGTCTTAGTAATGTGTGAGGGCACCCCACAAGAAACCACTCTCCTGTTATCAAGGGTTATAATCCATAATGAATCATTTCAGCAATGCCACCAATTCTTCTGTATTTACTAGCTAGCAGGCGAGCAATATGTTTGCTGTGATTATGACTTACATAACTGCTATGACCAACACCTGCAAATTTAGGCCATAAAAAAAATTAAATGAGACTGCAATGGAAGAAGCAGTAACTGAACAGCTACTCAGACTCATTCTCTCTTTTCAGGGCAAGAACAAACAGCTTTGTGAGCATCAGAATGATTCAGCCTAAAAAAGCCGTTGTATGACTCATCATATTGTATGGTGCTCATCACTAGTGTGAATGAATCTGTAACTTGTGAGAAATCCCAGCAATGCCAGTAAGATTCTAATAGCTACATTAAGCATACAGTTCTTGGGCCCTGCATGATACACAGTTCAGCAGAAAAAAAATCCATAACTTCTGATATATATAGTCCTTATACCCACTATGTCACACCCCATCTGCTAGTGCAAGGGCATATGTAGGGGCCTGAGGTATTTTTCTTCTTCCTTTAGTACCCTAGTTGCTCACATAGATGGTAGTACACATGGTGGATAGGAGACTCTTCTGAGGTATTTCATCCATGTCCTGCATGGGTGGAGGACACAGAGAAATTAAAGATTATCATGTTAAAGTTATCACATGCCCTATGCTGGTCCAAATCTTGAGCAGTAGGAAGCTAAGGATAAGCTGGGAAAATTGTGTTGCCTAGGAGTAGTATCTTTTCAACCGTTTAGAAATTGAAGAGTCTATTAAACTTTTATAAGTRTGTAACAAATGAAATTGTTATTTGYAGAGTCTTTTTTTCTAGTTAGGCAGTTTAATAAATCAATGAATTAGCAAACAAAGGGTAACAGAAAATAAATTGGAACACCATACTTGTGTTTACATTAAATGGTCAATTGTATTAATGTTTATAGCTCATTTATCTAAAGGCAATATCCTAGTGATTCATTATTCATAAATATTAATAAATCTTTTGTCCTTTATTTTCCATAAGGAGGCTTGCCCATGATGTAACCTGAGGACAATTTTAGAAGACCTTCTGTAACTTCAAGGGGCTGAAATAGGAAAAGAGTGTTGACAAGAAGGAAGAGCACGTGATAGAGAAGACGTGTATCCCAGTGCTTGTGAATAAAAACACACTGTTAAGTACCAATAGAAGTTAAATCATTTTTATCAGTTGCCATGAAATCAAATAAAGTCAATTCTTACTTGCGTCTCCTGGAACCCTTATTCAGTAGACATTCTCAGAACATGCCCAACAACTACTGGCAAATCTGGACATGTTAATAGACCAGTGGTGACTACAAGCTTGGCAGTAAGAATAATGCTGCCATTAACCTATATAACCTGTTGTTATATAAAATATCAAAGCTCTAACTCGACGATGGTCAATTCAGCCAAACGTACATCTCCAGAAAATGATCTGACCRCCAGGATAATGGCTGATGTCTATGAGAGAGGAAAGGGAAATAAAGCTTCTGTCCTTGAGGGTTTTCAAAATCCAGCAGGACACATCCTGATCCCAGAGCTGACCCTGCTTTGGGAGGGAGGTTGGACTAGATTTCCTGAGGACTTTTCCTATCTGACTGGCTCTGTGAAAAAGGAACCATAAGAACAAAAAGCCAGAACCTCTAACCCTTCTGTTAGAACTGTGAAAGGTCTGAGAGAATAAACAATAYGACATCTGAGTAACTTAATGTCTAAAATATTCATCCTGCAGAAAATGAGAAGGACCAATGTTCCAACTTGAATTCTCAAAGACTTCTCCCAGTCATCAATCAAAGCTCACAATAAAATATATCAGAGCAGTTCTTGAGGAGCATGCAACGTTCTTAAAGAAAACATAATCCTTGTTCTTTTTCTTGCAAGAACAAAAGAGAGAACTACTATTAGATGCAAGTATTGGACTTGACTAGAGGAAGGTATTTCCTAATAGCTGTGAGTGAACTCCAAAAACCTAAAGAGAGGCAGAATTTATAAATTGTCCTTGTTCTCACTATTTTCTTTAAGATGGCTTTTGGACAAAATACAGACTGAGAAGCTGTGTGGTTTTGGGATCCTTTCTGTGATATCCAGCCCTTCCTGCTGCACYATGTGAGAAATGAGAACATAGCACTACTCTACTGAGGCCAAGGGCCTTGAAATTCACTGTGGCAATATCAAATGCAAGGACATTGTGGTCTCAGCGCTTAACAACAAAACAAAGAACAAATGAGAAAAAGCTCTGTGTTCCTTTCTTTCACTTGCAAAACAGCATTCATTTCTAGTCTACATGGGTAAACAGACACCGAAGCGTGATATTCCCAATTTTATGTTGCATAGGATAGCTTTTAGGCAGCTGAAGTACTTTTTGAAGTGCATTCATTGCTATTTTTTTTTATACAGAGGCTATGTAATTGGACTCCTGGTACTGCAGTAGCCTAGCTCTAGAGTCAGAGGTGACTACTGAACATCAGAAGGTAAAGCAGTTTTTCTGCATACTACGTAATATCCCAGTGATCCTTTCTGGTGGAGTGCAATATAAAAAGACCTATTCAACTGACTCATCTTAGGGCTGGCAGCCAAAGCTAGAGAAATTCAGGTAAAGAAATAACAACTAAAAAAATTCTTTTGGACATGAAGGTATTTAATAGTTTCTATAAGAACAGAGTATGTWCTCCACCCAAGCAAATCTGTAAATCAACATTAAATGCTTAGAGGATATGTTGAGGCAGAAGATTTTGATACAAAAACTATTTGGTGAAATTATGGAYTGTTCTCTGCAAGATGGCAGATTATTTTAGTAATGTCTTCCAGTGCATTAGTCATTTTACTAGCAGCAGTGTTACCACCACCAGGTCCCTACCATTAAAGTCTGCATGAAATAGAACTCCCACTAGAAATCAATAATCAGGCTTTTTYCTTTGAAAACTGATCTATTTTTCAAAACCCAAGCAGTGAAACAAATGTATCAAATCCCCTCTGTCTGATCCTTTCTAAAGCCTCTTTTGCTCATAAGGGATCCATTCCCATTCACTCAGTGGRTATCTCTAAATAGGTCTTCTAGCCTAGCAGTACAAATATCCCCTCTCTACTCCTTTTTTGTCTTCCTTTGTATTGGGCTGTGTGCTGGCTTTTAGTTGAGACCCAGGCTCCCTGCAGATTGTCACCTTGTTCCATAAACTTTTGTCTGGGCAGCCTCTAATTATTCACAGCTTCAGGAAAGTTCATCTCCATTAGTGGATATTAAGCCACAGACAGAACTTGAACAACAGTTGTGTGCATTCTCTAGCTCTAAAATAATCTTTAAGCACTTCTCTTTCTGTTCTTTGTAAAGATTAAAGGCTGACTTTGGGACAGAATTGTTTTCTCCTGCCCTGAATTTTGACTGTGTTGATATTTTTGTAAAATCATCACTGCATAAGCATCACAAAGATCAAGCTCATCAGCCCCGTTTTGACTCAAGATCGGACCACTGCTCTCTGGAAGCTCTTCTATCTTAGGGCAAGTCAATATGAAATTAAAAAGAATTCCTTAAAATCATAATGTGAGGCCTCACAGAAAATTTGCACTTAGCTGAAGAATTTAGCCTATTTGCCTCTGTTTCCTGAAAAACAGAGGTTCTTGGTTCGGCATTTTAAATTCTATCACAAAAAGCAGTCTGTAATGTTTTGTTTCATTTCTCTCTTTCTTTAATGTTCCCACTCTCTTCAGCAGTACTTTTCTGTCTTGTTTCTTCTGAAATAGAAGAGCTCTCATTTCAACTCAATGGCTATGCTTCCAGTTTCACATTTCATATAATATAAGGTAAAAGGCAGAGACATTACAGAAATACTTTGGTTTAAATTGTCATTATAAGTCCTAGAGAATATGTGATTTTACAGTAGAAGACCATACGAAAGACTTCTCAGGGCATAGACCTATATATTGTGTGGATTAGACAAGTGGACAGTGAGGTGGATTGAGAACTGGCTGAAAGGCAGAGCTCAGAGRGTCATCATCAGTGACGTGGAGTTTAGTTGGAGGTCTGTGGCTAGTGGCGTCCCCCAGGGCTCAGTACTGGCTCCCATCCTGTTCAACTTCTTCATCAATGACCTGGATGAGGGGTCAGAGTGCCTCCTCGGGAAGTTTGCCGATGACACCAAGCTGGGAGGAGTGGCTGACACACCTGAGGACTGTGCTGCCATTCAGAGAGACCTGGACAGGCTGGAGAGCTGGGCAGAGAGGAACCTCATGAGGTACAACAAGGGCAAGTGCAGGGTCCTGCACCTAGGGAGRAATAACCCYAKGCACCAGTACARGCTGGGGGCTGACCTTSTGGAGAGCAGCTCTGCAGAGAAGGACCTGGGAGTGCTGGTGGATGACAAGTTGACTATGAGCCAGCAATGTRCCCTTGTGGCCAGGAAGGCCAATGGTCTCCTGGGGTGCATTAGGAAGAGTGTTGCCAGCAGGTGGAGGGAGGTGATCCTGCTGCTCTACTCATCCCTGGTGAGGCCTCATCTCGAGGACTGTGTCCAGTTCTGGGCTCCCCAGTCCAAAAGAGACATGGAGCTACTGGAGAGAGTCCAGCGTAGGCCTACAAAGATGATCCAAGGGCTGGAGCACCTGCCCTACGAGGAACGGCTGTGAGAGCTGGGCCTCTTCAGCCTGGGGAAGAGAAGCCTGAGGGGGGATCTTATCAATGTGTACAAGTACCTGAAGGGAGGGTGTCAAGGGGACGGGGACAAACTCTCTTCTTTGTCCCGTGAGACAGGACAAGAGGCAATGGGCAGAAATTGAAGCACAGGAAGTTCTGCCTGAGCGTGAGGGGGAATTTCTTCCCTGTGAGAGTGACAGAGCCCTGGGACAGGTTGCCTAAAGAGGTTGTGGAGTCTCCTTCTCTGGAGATCTTCAAGGCCCACCTGGATGCAACCCTGTTTAACATGCTCTAGGTGACCTTGCTGAGCAGAGAGGTTGGACTAGATGATCTCYRGAGGTCCCTTCCAACCTATGGATTCTGTGATATTTTCTTTAGTTGCTAGCAGATTGAGGAGGTTCTTGTCTTCTCACCTGCCCTATTTGTTCATGACAATGCCTCAGGGTTTATCACCACCTCAAGTATAGCAATGCAATAAAAAGTCATGCTGTCATCCTGACAGGTAAAATAATCCACACACACACTCACACATGTGCATATATATGCATATGTGTGTGTATGTATATATATATGTGTATGCACATATGTATGTTTTTATATATATGTATATGTATGTGTGTATATATATAAATATATATATATATGCAAATAAATATAAACATTCATCTGGTGCTGGTCTGCAATCATGTGCAGCAGCACACCTGAAGGGGCAGTAAACTTCAAGAGAGCAGACAGGGAAATGGAGGTCTGGAACCTCTTCAAACTGTTTTGCCTCTAGATAAACTGGAGTTCTAAAAGATGTGATTCTGTCTCAATGCCTCTTATGGTTTCTAGCTCCAGTACCATGATTCAGTTTAAAACATTAAAAATAGGAAGGTAAAGGTAGAGTTTAGAAATGTCCAGTTCAATAACAGTGTTTACAGTAGATGCAAGCTACCTCTTTTTATCCCCATCTTTATCTACTAGTGTAGCTGCTGATATAGCAAAGTAATTAAATCATATCTTATTTTAAGCATGTGAGGAGTCCCAGTGGGTTCAAAGAGATTATTCATATGCTTAAGTACATTGCTGAATCAGTGCTGAAATGAAAATAGTTACATAATTACAGGATTATATGAACATAGAGTTGCAAATGTGATGTTTAAAAGAGAAAGGCTAATTTACAGGATGATAGGAACATTTAATTGCAGTTTAGAGATGGAAGAAAATTCACAACAATAAATGATGATACAAAACAGCATGTCTTTTACAGAGTCATCTTCAACTTGGAAAGCTCGAACTGAAAACTCAAGCAGGTGTGTGAACAGCACAGCTCTACAAACAAAAAATATTCATGAACAGTCTCTGCTTATTCCATTCTGTACCTGCAAAGCACTTTTATTTAAAAGCATCTATTTTGCAACATTCATTGGCTTTTAGTCTAACCCACAACAGCATTATGAACGAGTTCTTGAATTGCCTTAYAAGCCATTCCATTTTTCCAGCTACGTGAGCAGAAATCTCTACTGGACTGCTGGATTATACATATATATTAAAAAAAACCCCATCAGTTGCTGCTGATTAAAAACAGCATCTTTGTGTCTGTATCCACAGATGTTAGAGTCTTATTATCTAAAGTCGCACCTAGAGCTAAGCATCAAATCTGCTCAAAGCAGAAGACTACAGCCCTGCCTCAGAAGCGGGCACTGCCTCGTGTTGGAGCGTCGGATGACTTGGATGCCTCCTGCTGCCCACAACACCTTTCTCTCCAAGATGTCCACTGCTCCTACAGGGAAATACAAGCTGCTCACAAAACCTCTTCTAAGCTTTCTCTACTGCAGATGACAACCCGATGTGTGAAAACATAACCATCTCAGGAGATGCTCCAGGCTAGCACAGCCTCCACACAGCAAGGGCATATGCATCATCTGCTGTCCCAATATAAATCGTCCCAGTTTGCAGTTCAGAGCCTTTTAAGATGATCCAGAGATCAGAGCAGGAACACACCTGCTGTGTCTGAGTCCTGTCTGCCTCTGCTGTTCAGATGCCTGAACTGTGACTCTCAAGAGGTGTCTCCCTCTGTTTATCAGCCAGAACCAGCTTCTGGAGGTGGAAGTCTGCAAACATTTGCTGGAAGAACAGGCCTTGCCTGTCTTCTGAGTTGTCCAGCAGGCCACACGCTGTTCTCAGTTATGTCTAGTTGAGTGAGAGAGGTCCCATCAATACATGCCTGCAGTTTGACCTATGCTTTTGCCCATACCCAACTTCCTCAGTGGTGACTCTAGAGGATGTCAATTTAGACATTGACAAATAGCATTAAGAAGTGGGGTTGTAACTATATATAACAAGTTTGTAAGGCTGCATTTATGTGGACACTTCATTCCTCTTTAGATTTCCTGCCTCTGCTCTCATGGATGCTGTTCTGTCAGATGCAGCTATTTTTCAAGGAATGGCAGCTCAAATGCAGGTGGACTACTGCTCTTAACTCTTTTCCAAATAATACAGCTTGAAATAAATCTAGATAATCCACATATATGTGGAGGTAGACTAAAATAGGTAAAGCCCACAAGACAATCTACTGCAGTAAGAGGAAGTAACTGAGACACACGCCTTATTTTGTTTGGTTAGCAGGCAGAACAAGTATAGGGTGGCTTTATGAGAATGTCTGATGTGTGATACTTATTTTTATTTGTTCTTCAATTCCATTGAATGCTGGCTCTTAAAGAACACAGGGCTATCAAAATAGCTCAAAATAGTAAAACAGTAACAATGTTACAATAAAGACTTAAAGTCAGGTCAACCTGAAATATGAGTTCAGAAAAGCTGGGTACCGTTAAGCTGTATCACGCTTCACAAAACAGTTTCCCAAACACACAAACTTGCAGAAACACTAGTAAAGATCACCAAGATCAATGAAAGCTGAGACATAAGTGTTTCTTGTGGTAAAATAGAAATATTCAAAGCTTGCTGACAGATGTCATATACTGTGCTTTACCTGTTAGTATTGTGTCAGTTTTCACTATTCAAATCAAAACTGTTGAAGGGCAGAAGTACAATTTTAGAAGATGGGAACAAGTTATTAAGTTTCAGAATACAAAGTCTGCCAGAGCAGTCTGAAAATTGCTCTTTCATAGTCCTTGTTATGCTGTCAGGACTTCAGTACTTAGTATCTTCTATTCCTGAAGTGATATAGGATCACATTCAATTCTAGGAGTTTCTGGAGTTATATACTGATGATTGGGCTTTGAGAATAAGCTCCTATGCGAGATATTCTGTCCTCACCTCACTGCACTGAATAAGAATAGACGTTTGAGGCTTCATTTAATCTAGCCTATGTAAGCCCAATACCTGCAATATTTGTTGGCTTTTTCCAGCATAAATTCTGCAGAAAAGAGGCCTGTGAGAAAAGCTTTGCCAATTTTTTTCTGGTGAACTTCAACTGCTGAAAAATTAGGTAAGTCTCAAAAGCTGCATATTGATCACACTTTCCTGCTTCTGTTCTTTTGACTCACCTCTTCCAAATAGTGTAAAATGGTAGGTTTTCCCTATTAGTAAACAACCTGCTATTCTTGAAAAACAACACCCCTTGAAAAAAAAGAAAAAAAAAGAAAAAAAGAAAGAAAGGAAAAGGAAAAGGAAAAGGAAAAGGAAAAGGAAAAGGAAAAGGAAAAGGAAAAGGAAAAGGAAAAGGAAAAGGAAAAGGAAAGAAAAAAGCTGTGATCCAGCAGCAGGGTTGGCTCAGCTAGGGAGTGCTGCAGCAGTGGCGGGCTGCTGTGCCCATGTTTCTTGCCAAGGACTCTGCTTAGTCCAAGGCAGTTCAGTGAGACAGCCAAGGATATCTCCAGGCTGCATGAGCACATACCAAGATCTTTATTTGAATGCGGCAAGAGACCTGCTTATGTTTAAAACTTGTACCCAGCCAATAAGTCTTAGAGCAGCTTAACCTGCAGAGGAACAACACCTGAGGAAGTTCAAAGAAAATAGTTTTAAAATTTAAAAGAATTCATAATCCTCTGATACTCTCCCTGACAAAAACACAGCAGCACCCTCATCTTGATTACAGGAATTACGACTCAGGCAGCTAGAGGAAAAAAAAAAAAAAAAAAGATATGGCATTGTCTGGTCATTCGGGAAACAAGAGGAAGCTTGGAGAGCAATCACAGCTGACCTCCACAACTCAAGTTTAAAATACCGAATAACAGTCCCCTGCAGCCCGAGATATACAAGCACTGACCAGAATTATAAAACACAAAATAGTTCACTTGAATGCCCTCATGCAAGTAGCTTCTCTTAAGAAAAATATGTAATGATTATGTTTCATGGAAAAAGGGGAAAATAAATTCACTGAGCTTCACTGAAAGGGAGTGTGATTTTCATATTCGGAAGCCAAGTGTGCTGTGTCTTCATAGGAGGGCTCTGAAGTCAAATATTCCCTTAGGCCAGTGTCACAGTTCTGCTGTCCCAGGAACATTAATCCCAATAAACCTGAGCAGCTTAGAGTTTTAAAGGTGAGTTGCAGAAGTTGATTATTTTCCTAATTACTTTCTAAAATTTAAAAGCACATGCTAGGTCGTCATAAAGTAACAAAATATTCCCTTTTCATCTTTTAATTTATTTCTAGTGCAACCATTTTTTTAATTTGAAATTGATTAAAGCAGTGGTTTTAATAAAAAACCCAGGATATTACAAACATGTCTCTGAAGGCTTCTTATCTCAAGCTGAGAATATGAACAAACATCAGACCTTTGCAGTTCTCTGGCTTATTTCAGTAAACTCTGATCAAAGCTTCTTACATATTTTAAGCAATTGGTTAAAATAGTTACGGAACAGTCCCACTTCCTTCCTGCAATCCGCTCTGCTGGAAGCCATTTTTATGGCAAGAGTGTTAGGTGTAGGGAAAGAAAAAGGAAATTCATCGCTTTAAATTTTCGACTCTTGCTTTAACCTGGAAATATCCTTGATATATAATTCCATCATTAAATATCAATAATGTGATTATGGAACATCCACTTTTCAACAAAATAACTGTCTTCTGCGTGAGAGTTAAGTTTGCTGCTCTGGGATTAGGTTAAGTTGTTTTTAGAAAGGAGCAAACAAGCTTTGCAAGATGTCTGCTGTTTCCATTTTTAGTGAGCTTCAATCATCCTCATGAGAATGAGTCTGCAGAATGCCAACTGACCGCAAAGGCATTTAACTAATTATCAGTAAAACCCTTCTAACTTTGCAATTACCGTTGATTAGCAAAGGGCACTTGATGAAACATGACCACCAACTTTGCCTGGAGAGTTTGGTCCATCAGATTTCAGCATGAGAGAAACAAGCAATGCACCAGAGCACTGCTAAAGGAACATTAGTCTTTATAGTCCTTTTGAAATTATAGATAAAAATCAGTGTTCTCTACCCCATCTTCCATCTTATATATATCTATTTTTAGAAAAGATTAAGGTTAAAAATCTTCAGATAAGACCTAGTCAGAGGTAAATTAAGGTCTTTTATCATCTCTAGCTACATCCTGTCTCCTTAATCATACTTTCATGTCCAGTATACGTCAAGAATCAACTATGCTCTATCTCAGTGAATATCTCAGTGAGTAAGAATCAAGCTCCCAAAGGCACCATACAGAGGGTTGGTCATGTAGGTTCTGTATCTAGGCTCTAATGTGTCGTTCTCATTCCCAGCTTCAGCTGCAGGGTGGTGGCAGACCAGGCATCTAAAGTCAGCAATAGCAGAGCAACACAAGTGCAGCCTGAGCAGTCCCAGTAGGGAGAACAAGTGAGGCTTGTGACAAACTTCTCAGCCAGATGCATCTCAGCAGTCAGGAGCTCTCCCTCTGGCAATCCACGGATGGAGTCTCCTCTGGTTTTTGACAAGCTACCAGCCATCTTCCAGCCTCATATTATATCTGCCTGCATGTTAGCATCTTTGGGAGTTAATAGTGATGCTCTGAGCACAGCTAATCAGGAAACAAATGGTGCGGAAAGCATCATAAAATCTCTCATGAACACACCGATGGACCAGCTTCTGATAGAGGGAGCCTCTTCTGATTAAAGGTAATTTTCTGCTGAAAGCAGTAGTCTCATGGAGACTGGGCAGCCAGTGAGTGCTGCACGGTGTCCTGGGATTGTAGCTGGAGCCTGACCAACAAACCTCTGGATATCCAGGGAAGACAAGTCTCAGAAGGAATAAGAAAAAGCCTGGAGCGCCTCCTAGCTTCTCTCTTTGGACAGTGGTATGATCTCGGACCAGGGAGATCAGAAGCATCCCAAAGTCCTGTTTTTTAGATGTAAATAGAACATACCTGACCGACAGCAAAAATAGCGAATGCACTTCGGTGAAACTGTTCACATCTTTGCCTCACAAGGCCAGTAATGCAACTTATATGTAAAGTGATGTACTATATGAACAGAATAGACACTATCCACTTCAACAAGCCTCTGTAGATCCCACCATCAGGGTCAGTTCTGTACTTCACTTTGCTTCCCCCCCAACCAGCTCCAAATTGAGATTTCCTTCCTTGTCTGATCCTTTCACAATACTTGGCTGATTTCTTTCTTCTACTGGGCCATGTGCTGATGCAGCTTTCTTTGTCAGTAGTAAGTAGTGTTTCTCAATAATCCATTTTGCCTTGGATTTCTTTCAGATAAATCTTCCAATAGCTCCAAAGAGCTCACTTTTGCAGACAGCTCTGTCTCTTTTTCAAAGATCAGCTACTACATTTTCTCCACCAAATTTTCTTGGAAAACTGCAGCATAATTCGTAGTAATAATTAATTTCTTTTGTATTGATTATATTTTCCTTAAGCATGAGGAAAATTAAGATAAAAGAAAGAAGGGAGCATTTACTTGGTTACAATGGTGGAAGAAACCACTCCTATATAGGCTGAGCATGTATATACCACAGATACACCACAAAGTGTTGTCAAAGGGGTTCCATACTGGTTTATAATACAGTAAGTTGAGCTTATTTAATCATTAATGCTACTTAGAAAACCCAAATTTTGGGAGCCTTGTAGTCCCCTACAGCTGGTTTTACAGTATGTCATGGAAAGAACAGGTGTGTTTCTATGTGAAATGATTGACACAAGCAGAATCAGTTATTGGATTGGATTAGAGCTGCTGGACAGCCAGGATTTCATCCCACATTGTACTTCCATTAGTAGAGGCTGAGCCAGCCTAAGTCCATAATCCATCTGAGCAATATTGATATGGTGCTGTTCTACGAAAGCCTAATGCACAAATAATATCCTAAGGAAATGGCATGAGAGGGGAAAATATTTTACTGAAGCCCTCAAAGACAAGTCCCCTAAGTAACACTTAAAAATTCAGTCATGTACAGGTACAAAAATACAGGCCTTATRTATACATACAAGCCTCACATCTTCTTGGTTATTCAGCTTTCTCAAGTTTAAATTATCAGGAATTCCTGCCTTACAGACATACTAAGGAACTAAACTGGTGCTTTTCAGGCATCACTGATCATCGAACAGAAGGTACCTATGAGTGGCAATTTAGGTAATGCAAGATGAAAAGGGGTAATACGACTTTTTCCTCCGTCAGTTTGAGCACCCAATAAACGTACTCAAGTGCGTGTCGATCAATTCCATACAGATCTCATTTTTTTTTGTTACGCTCTGTAAGGAGTTAAGAGATAAGCCAAGAGAAACACATGCTAACAAAGAATAGCACAACTATGGCTACATGACATCTTTTAATATACTTTGACTTTTAGCAGGTGGAGCAAGTATTTGAATGAAGAACTCTCAGACCACAAAGTACAATACCTTCCTGAAGGAGAGCCCTAAATAATCAATATTGCAATAACAAGTGTACCTTATTCTTGCCTGATTACTTCCAGAAATAGCTGGTATCTGAGGCTATGAGAGCAAATTGCCATGGATTAATTTAAAGTAGGATTTGAAACCAATCCAACCAGCCTCACACAAAAAGCTACCCATTCACCCTCATTCCAAGTTGAAGTGCATAGATTTTTTAATAATATAATGGATTGAAAAATCTTTGCTCCTTAGCAAGCAGCATCAACAAATCAAAAGTGCAAAATGCAAAACTTTTCCTTGGATTTATAAAGTAGGTTATCTGTGTAACACATTAGCTTTCAAGTGATGTATGCAATCACATCAGCTTTTGCAAGACTGCATCTTCTTAGTCTTTTTTTTCTTAATTACATTATARGATATGGGGAAAACAAGCAGATTAATTAAAAACTTGTAACAGGGGTTATCACAGTAATCATTAAATGTTTCTTTTAGATGTTATTTTATAGGCTTCCTTGTCATTTCAGCTTTGAGAGTCCTGCTGGAAAAGTTAGATTGTTTTATTACTTTCAAACACCTCAGAGTTAGAGTGTTCTACCAGGGTCATTTTATTTGCAATGAGAACTAAAGTGAGAATGATTTACCCTCAGAGAAACTGACACCTGCAAGATAGGTAGTTTTGGATCGTACAAGGCCTTCAGTGTGCACCTCACTTTCCTACTGACCTCAATATACAGACATGGTCAGCGGGAAGATTAATGTMACAGATTTTTAAAGGAATAAGGATATTGGCATATGTTTAGTATATGCTTACTTTAACAATTAAAAAAAAAACAAATAAAAGCATATTGTACCATATRCTCAAAAGAAAGCATTCAGTGTTAAGAAAACTTGATGTTATTTCAACTGAGAAAACATACTCATCTCTATCACTGTATTTGGAAGATATGTATGCAGGAGACAAGTCTAACCAAGGGCTAAAGTTATGTTGTGTCAGAAAAAGACTAAAATATTACATTTATTATATATCCTAGATGTAGCAAAGCTTCTTTTCTTATGGAGGTTTCTAACACCACATAATAAAAATGGAAAGTTTTGGTTTTGCAATCATACTAATTATTCCTCCGGAAAGATTAAGTCTTCTGAATTATAACTCCAAAACTGAGCTCTGCTRCGAGTTTGATGGCGGGTCTGCCTATGAACATTGTTACACGTCTCAGTGGACTAGCTACCCCAGGCACACTTAACTACAGCTGCCTTTAGGGTTTGTTAAAGAAGGCTTTCTGCTTCCATTAAACCAAAGCTGTGAGTCTCCAGGTGCTTGACAATCCCTTGAAAGTTGATTTGTAGTTGCTTGCACCTATTTTGCTGGAGCTACTCCTCACAGCACCAACTAAAGGGCAGTAGCAAACACACAGCACAACATTTCATGCAGGCTGTGGAAGGAAGTCGGTGTGAGCTTTGCGATCTGTTATTAGCAGTCATGCATTTCCACTTAGCAAGGACTTGGGCTCAGGCAGTGGCATTCATCTGCATGGTGGGGCAAAAGCTATCACAGATCTGGACTGGCTTAGGAGCTCTAGGAAGACTGAAATTCAGACTGGTATCTTGGATTCATTCCTAAAAACGTCTGTTTTTTTCCTCCTTGCATTGTATTTGACCTCATATTTCAAAACTTGTATACTGTTGTCCTTACTTCCTTTACTGTCAGTCAGATATGTTCCTTTTACTTCCTTTAACCACCTCATTCTCCATCTCCTCCATTATCTTAGTTCTCATCAACTACCTCCCCTTTTAAGGGTGAGTTAAGGGTAACAGCATCTCTACCACTGCCTGTAAAGTAAAACCTCAAGCATAGTTAATTGTTTTTCCTCTGAGTTTTACCCTTCATCTACTTTTCATTCTCCAACAAGATACTGCTGTTGCCAAGGCTGGGATGACTCTCTATATTCAGTTCCTGTTATCCTGTGACTTCATGCTTGTAAAATTTGCCACAAAATCCATTTTGCTTCTTGCCAAGAGAATGAACTCTAGAATATAAGCTGGTTTTAATTTTAAGTTGTGTTTCTAGTCTATATGATTGCAAAGTAAAGGTAAAATGGAAAAAGAGTATAATCAGATGCAGTGATTCCTCCCCAAGTCTGCAGAAAGCTTAAAAAACCTCAAGCTAAGAAGCAAGGATTGACAAGGTCACTAATTTTATTTTAAAGTTAAACTGACAATTATGAAGTTATTCTAGCCTGAAGTCATCAGTCTTTCCAGGACATGTTTGAATATTCTGCGCTCTGCCAAGGTCAGGAAATACTAAGTGCTTTGTGCCTTTTGACATCATCCATATGGTCTAATGTGTAGCACCAGCCCTGAAATTGGGAATTACATGGACAGTACAGGATAGTCGTATTGCTTCAAGAGATGATTTCAAAACAGGACTGAATCCACTCACATGCACATGGATCCCACCTCTACCCACCAGTCTACAGCACCTATCCACTGGAACTACATTCATATCATAGGGCCCAGGAGCATTCACCAAGCTCTAGGTTTGAGCATCCCCATCTGCATCCGACAGTCATAGTGGGCATTAGACTTCAACACAGATCACTGAGGAGAGTCTGGTATGTCAGAACCAGAAAAAAAAGCCTACACTGTGCTCCTCCTCTTTTTAAACCTCATCCTCTAAAGCAGTCTCTCAGTCTCTGATCCATAAATTAGTGATAGCCTGTAATACAGTGAGGGCCACATTCTTAACTCTTACAAGAGGACTTCACACAGTGCATTCTTGCACACAAGTGAAGAATTTGTAATTTTCCACAGATGATAACCATGATGCCAATGTAATTGTTATTTGAAATGCCATTTACTTTTTTTTTTAGCTCCTTTTCAGCTTGGAAATTAGGGCTTGAGGGTGAGATGCAGAGCACTGCAGTAACACCATATCAGCCCACCCTTAAGTCTGATCCCAGTTAAAAATATATTAACTCAACTCACATAACATATGAAAACATTTGAAATATAAGTATCTGTATAAGTGCCTTCACTCCTGCACTGGGATGTTTGCCTAAGCTGATGGAAAGGCTATCAGAAGTCACACTCTTTTCCAGCTTTCCCACAAACAAAATTTATTAGAATGGAGTAAAATAAGAAAAAATAGAAAGGAATAAAAAAATGTTTGTTGCATGTAAGAATATCCCAAGCAAATTATTATTATTTTTTTTGGTATAAAATAGTACACCAAAAGAAGCATCACATGCTATGTTTGATCTCTCTTCCCCAAATTGTTGGATACTTTAATTCAGAAACCAGATGTCACAATAGCAATCCTCACTGTCTCCTTTACAGAAACAGAAAACCTGGCAGAAAATAAAACAGTAGCATTAATTCTTAAGTGAATAGTTATACCAAGTGAGGTTTAGGGGTATCATTGCAATGTTGGCAAAGTGTGACCTTGGGAATATTCAAAGGCAAGCTTTCGTCGCCAGAGAAATATCTGTTCTCCGAGATGGGTTCAGATTAGCTAATTTATGCGCCTGCTTTTAATCTGCCTCTAGAGGATCTAGCCTCTAACCTTCTGGTATGCATTGGAAATGCGGGCGATAAGAGATAAGCCACATGAGGCCAGAATTAATATTTGTGACTCCTGTGTCTCCCCTTCACCATGAAGGCTTTTTAAAGTCTCTGAACCAGATGAAAGTTGTAGCGAATGTGAAATGTTTAGATGATAACTAGGAATTTCAGAAAAGTTTATCAGCCTTTTTTCTTTCCAGAGAAAAAAAAGTAAATGGCATTTCAAATAACAATTACACTGGCATCATGGTTATCATCTGTGGAAAATTACAAATTCTTCACTTGTGTGCAAGAATGCACTGTGTGAAGTCCTCTTGTAAGAGTTAAGAATGTGGCCCTCACTGTATTACAGGCTATCACTAATTTATGGATCAGAGACTGAGAGACTGTTTTAGAGGATGAGGTTTAAACAGCTCCCCAGTGACTCTAGTTACTTTCAAAGACAGATTAACTTCTCRTAGAAAGTTTCCAACAGGACAATTTGACACTAAAGTCATCTCCCTACATACTTTTGCATAAGGCAAATGAGCTTACGATTATTTTTGGTAATTTCTCACCTTCCACATAGCATGTCATTTTCTTTAATAATTACCTTACTGAAGAGTTGGACTTTCATCCATGAAACTGCAGCTCCAGGTTCTCCCTCAGTACTTAGTGCTTTTAGCTGAAAGTCGTATTTCCTTTCTTTCAAAGACTTATTTGCACTGGGCTTGTAAACATCAAGTTTAGATTCAAAGTCTTGACGACTAGAGGCAAAGAATTAGTCAGGAAAGACTTCCACATTACCAGGTCAACAGCTAAGCATATGCTTTGAGTTCAAGCATACTCAATTCCCTTTTAGGGCTGTTTGCCTGAACACAGATAGTGGCTCAGAGTATTTCTTAGTAAAAAGTCTCTCAAGCATACTGACTATTTCTCTTTTGCTTCCAAGACAACATGACAGGAAATACCTTTGATCAATATATCATATTAGATTTACCTTTAAACAGTCTTCTTGAAACCATCCTTTGCATGTTGTGCGAGAACTAAAAGCATGTGACAAGATTTTTTTAAACAGTGTCTGGGGAAAGAGCCACCCACACACACACTAAAAGCCCACACAACTTGTAATGCTATATACTCATTCAACACAAAGAATATGTAAAGTCTGAAATGCATTTTTAGAAAAGTTTTCTCCTACAGCTATCCTGAAGATTTCTTAGTTTTTAATTCTAGAACAAAATTTAACCTCACAGTATTGACATGTCTCATTTAAATCTACCCATAGTTATCAGCACTGTATATAGGCCCATTTAAAGAATGTATTCCAATTTATTAAAGTATTCCGGTGGTTGTTTACGTTGCACTAGTTTGTCTCTTCCATAGAAATCACTTAATATTTAAATACACAATTGTTATTTGTAACTGCTTAATGTTAAGTCCCTTTTCTTACATATTTTACTCTTACCTACACAGGTTTTCATGGCAGGTGAGGGAGAGACTGCACCAGGTGTCATGTTGCAAGAGGCTCTATGTTACTCAGTCGGACATTGCTAATGAAATATTGCAGCCTCTCCTTCACCACATGACCAAAAAGATGGCAGATAAATCCTCTGGYAGAAAACAATTTCAGGTCTTGTTGTATGTCTTATTAGAGCTGATTAATGGCTTATGCACTGGATCTCATTTCAGCATGGTTTTTGATTAGAGAAAYATCTCTGGATTGATCCAATCTTTTCTGTCCAGTTTAATACCCAGTCAAGTTATCCTGGAGGGCTGAAACAACGAAATGCTAAATATAGGAGGTCAGACACTAAAGGCTGCCTTTAACCAGAAGTATCACAAAAGGAGGGCCAGAAAGCCATGCAGGCAATACAGGCATCTCAGAGGGCATCCCTCAGCACAAAGGAGCCAACAGCAGTCCAAGTGGTCATTCGCATCACCAGTCTCGTGCAACAACAGGGAATCAGGGCTGGTGACAGGAACAGGCCGAAGGAAAGTCCTGCTCTTCTGCAGGACCCTAGTCATGCTCTCTGCTTCTTCTGCAAACAMCAGAGATGACTGTACATCACTTTGTACTTCTCTGCCTGTCCAATGTAAAAAAAAGTGAGTAAGGGATCAGGTTCTAGCTGAACTCCAAGACCTAGCAGAARGTATATGTAACACTGTAGAAAATAGAAAGGCAGAAAGCACAGATAATCCCTAGGTGAGAAATCCGATGTATCTTCAGGACAGTATGAACATCTGTGGTTTCTGGTAGGAGGGCCAGTCACACTTTACTTCACAGAGGCCACCACCTCAGATCCTGGGCATACATACGCCAAGCAAAACATAAATCAATGTCTGCTTGGAGCCAGGGTTTGCGAGAAAGCCAACGTAGATCAGGGCACCCCATACAGGCTTCGTTTTCCTTCCAACCAGCAGAATTGCAGCCCTGCGCCTTTGCACTTTAGGGTTCTTGCAGTGCTTTAATACAAATAATGTGGATACTCTTGGCTGCTTGCACATTTTCCAGAATCACCACTCATTTCCAACTGATGCAGAAAACTAGATAAGTACATATTCCAAGTCTCTGGAAGATTTACTTGCTCTTGATACAAACCATACCCAGAACTCATGCATTTCAATTGTCATTTAGAAGAGCGATGCAGACACAGCAAACAGCTGTTTGTCAAGACAAGAAGAGGGATCTGGTCTTACAACACATTTTTAAAATCAAGCACAGTCTAGTATTTGAGGTGTTTTAGCAGAGAGTTCAGCTAGTTATAACACAACATACATTGAGAACATGTAGCATCTTAAATGAAATATTTAAGATTTGTCCTACTGAATCTTACAGTTAGGTCTCATTCTAACTTGAAAGAAAAGAAAAAAACACTAATCAGCAAACAAAAGCAGAACTGTTGCTGCTGGATGTCAGTTGATACAAGAACATTTCCTATTTCTGATCCTGTGAAAATCCACAAATATGTCAACATTTGCTGCATTACCCTTTTCACAATTATTCATTGAGGAGCTTCTTTGCTGAACAGTAGTTTTTCCTTCACTGAACTAATGAATAAAATTATCATGCACACCTCCTTTACTTGAATTAACATAGTGTTGCCTCCAGAATGATGAGGCTGAAGAATTAAACCAAGGAAGTGATTGTTCCTCCTAATTTAATAAATATAGGGAAAAAAAATCAGATCTGCAGCTGTTACACAGTAACTATCCCCAACACAATGCAGGTCTGAATTTTTCCAGCAGCTCCTGGCTGATTAAAAAAAAAAAAAGTGGAGGATGCAAAGGTTACTAACATTGTTAGTGTTAATAAATACAGTGTTTAAAAAACACTGTTCTTTAAAAAACATGAACTGAGACTTGTTCATGTGTCACCCTTGAAACATGAAAATCAGTTCTGTTTACTAGAGACATTAAGCATTCAAGAAATGTGAAGTGCCAGGAAATGAATCCAGAGTTTGTTTTAATAGATTCATTGTTACCTGCAGACACAGACTAAGCAAACATTTCCTTCAGCAATAAAGTCAATAGCAGCCTTTCCAGCTGCTGCAATGTCTGTCTTTTTTGACATCTCAGTTAATAGTTGTCTGTTCCATATTAGTTTGTTACCGACACCCACACAACAACAGAGAAGACTGAGACGGTTTTAATTTTAATCTCCACACTCTGAACAGATGAGCAGTTTCCTCACATATTCTGTGGTATAATTAAGAAATCATATCAAACAAAAAGTGATTATCAGACAGGGAGCTGAATTACCCAGCACTTCAGAGATCCATAGGGCAGAAGCTGGTAATGGCTGGGGACTTTTTGCTATTTGTGTGTACAGCTCCCCACAACAGCCCACGAATCCACCTGAAACAGAGGCACTTTACAGAGTTTGTGTGARGGTTGTCAGGGGTCTGTCACATGGTAGGTGTTTATTTAAAAAAAGCAAGTCGTGAGACTACTGAAGATATTCAGAGACAACATCAAGGAGTTGAAGAGTTAAGGAGAGGGAGGGAGAAGAAGGCTTTTTCCAGCAAACATCTTCCTGCCTCTAGGTCTGTGAGGTATTTGTTCCACAGTTTTCCCTCATTTTTGGCATTAATATCAAAAATGCAAGAGCATGAAAAGAGTTGTCACACAAAATGGTATTGCTAGTAAAAAGACCTTTCAAATATCCTATTCCAACTTCTTCCCAAAGCATGCTGGGGAGGAACCATACTTCCTATTGCCTTCTGCATCTTGACAGGCTGAAGCAGTGTGCTGGCAAGAGAGTCATCCAGCTGTAGGGATTCTCCTATCCATTTGAATTAATTTACTTTTGTGATGGGGAATCATTTGTTTCTGTACCTCCCCCCGCCCAACTTCCTATTCTCCCTATGGAATTTTTCCACAAACCTACACAAAAGCACATACTGRCTCACATGCATATGTAAATACAAGCTCACACACTAAGCACATCCTATTTCTATAGCACTGAAKTAAACCAAATCAATAACATGCCAGAAGGCACAAGAACTAGCAAGCAATTATGGGTCTAAAGCTAAGTGAATAGCTTGTTGTACTGGTGGGTCTAATTAAGAGTTAATGGATAGCACAAGCACAGTATGCATGCTCTGAAGAGCTTCAGAAACAAAAGCTTCACTTGGCAGAACACTACTGGTGTAACTGTTCTAGCAAAGGAAATTAAAAAAGAAACCCTCTTATTTCATTGAAACAGGAACTGAGATTCAAGAACTTCACCAGTCTGGAGTTCTTGTTGTGGTAATTTTCAAGCACTGCTGTAACTACATGTAGATACATGCACCTCTACCCAGCTTCAACCAATTTCATTGCCATCACAACAGTAGGGCTCCCTAGATGTTACCAGAATTATGGTRCATAGTAAGAGCTGTTCCCAAAGTTGCCATAACCCCCTCATGATTTAAAGCTTAGTTTTTAACCATGTAATGTTAACCTTCTCTCTGCACTGAAGCACCTAAAGGAGAAATCTAAGTTAAATTTCTTTTCATATTCATTACTTGAAGTTTCAACAACAGGTCCCTCATTAAAACATTTTTCACCATTACATATGGGAAAAAATTAGAGATAACACTCACTTCTAAATTTAGCACTCCAGGACTAATTCAATAACCAAGTCACAAACATCCAGTATCATCCAAGCACTCTGGCATAACCCACCTGCCTCTCCACTGCTACTTTAAGAGGCTTAGAGACCACTCCCTTACAACCCCTACATTGCTTTTCAGCATACTCCCAAGCACCTGAGCTGACCCAGGGCCTTCTATTTAAGCAACTGAAACCCAGCCCAGGTGTTCAGAGTACACATTTAATTGAGGCTGCATCTGTTGGCAATGAAGAGAACATGTTGTCCTCAGTAGGTGATTTGTCTAAGTTATTGCATAYAGCTATTGTGTAATAGGTAGATTTTTCTTCAGGAGCTCAGACTCTTAGCTAACCCAAAGAAGACATGTTTTACAGGAGCTCTGCTAATGCTTGCTAAGGCTCTGATGGTCACTAAATTTATCTRCCTTAAAGATAGTAGCAAGAAATTAAAAAGAAATAGGTCTAAGCAAATAAAGCTCAGTTGCTCCCCTTCCCCCCCAACCAGACATACTTCCTTTTCGGATAATCCTCTTTTTTATAAGCAGCATTGTCCTCTTTCTAGCAAAATACTCAAGTCAGAGAACAATATCAGCATAGGCTGTCATAGATACACATAACCAGTTCTATGATTTGTTTTCCCTTCTCATCAATCTAATTTAAGCAATATGACAGATGTAGCTTTTATTTGTTTTCTTCTTTACTTTAACAGCATGAGCGTGACTTACCATCTACAAGAAGGAGGTTTCATTGGCCTTTAAAAAAAAAAACATGCATCAAATTATATCCCGAAAAAAAGGCAGGAACCAATAACTGCTACCGAGCGTCAAATTATATTTTTGTTATCGCACATCTCTGGGTGCATAAGCCTCACGTTTTGTGGCGATTTTCAGACAAAGAGGAGAAAGAAAATTCCCTACTCACTCCAGAATATACTAGAGAAACATGTTCTGCAGCAAGCCCAGAATCCACGGCAGCGCCCAGGAGCCTTTAAATCGGTTGTAGGGGCACATCCCCGTTAACTGCGACGCGCGTGCCGGCCCTCTCTTTGGAGAGCGGCTTTAGCAGCAGCCGCGGGGCCGAAACCTTCGGGCTGTTTCCTGGGGCTGGCGCGGCGCTCGGTGCCCCTCTGGCGCTGCTGGGAAGGCTGCAAAAGCGGAGGGGTTCCCGGCTCGGCTCGCGGGTCGAGGCTGCCTCGGAGGGACAGCTTGCGGGAGCATCTGCAAATAGAGAGAGCGGCGACTTTTYGCAGGCGGAGATGAGGACCCAGCCGTGCAAATGGTGCAGAGCTGTGTGCTGAGGATCCGGGAGTGTTGTCATGCCCTGAGATTCAGCCTGGCACTGTCCAAAACCTGTGGCAATATTCAGAGAGCAAAAGCCGGCAAAAAACATCCCAAATACTGCCTGTGCCCAGAGATAAAGTAGATTTTTGAAGAAAATTGTGAATGAAATCTGCAGCTGGGCTGAAGACAGAATATTTTCTAGAAATGCTAGTTCCTTGAAAATACCAAGGTTACTGGGTTGTTTTAAGCCTTCTTGTGGGTCTTTCTATAGCTGCTTCTCCTGTTTAGCATTAATAATTCCACAAGTGTTTAACTCTGGCTGTATGTGAGCCCTAGAATACTTACCAAAACCAAAGGATATTCATGTTTGCAATCCCTACTGACTGATCTTTTCTCATTGACACTGGGATTCTGGGCCAAATGTTGACTAAAAAACTGAAAGAAGTGTCATGAGTGTTTAGCTCAGATCATGTTTTATTTAAATAAAAATTGGTTGAGAAAGGAGCAATATTCTTTTACAACCATTCAYCCCGGAATCATATAAATTTTTTCTTTACCTCTGAAACAGGAATCAGTTCCACTGTCTCCTACAAAGGAGGCCCTTTTCTGCTTTAAAGGTGAAATCTTACTCAGAAAAGAGGCCCAGATATTTATTTTTAGAGAGACAATACAAAGTAAAAGCTCACTATAAGAGCTCCAGTTTCTTGGGCTCCTTATTTAAAACAAGGCTTACAGTATAAAGCAAAAAGATAAAAATACCTATGTTTAGAGTATGAATTCAGGAAAGACAGAGACCAGCAGGCTCATTTCTAATAGTGCTCCCTCTTTATATGTGCTTTTGAAAATTTAGTAAAGATGTCCTATAACCTCTCTCTGTCTTGATCAACTCAGGGTTGTGGGTCATAACTTCTCAGATTTTTAACATCCCTTACTGAGCAAGTTGAGACCTAGGGGGACATTTACAATGATACTACTCTTTTAGGTTCCAAACGATTCGTTTACCACATAATCGTTTACAGAGAACAAAATTAGTAGTTGAAATTTTGCATATGCAATTTGTGTATAGCATTATGAATAGAAACGGACACTTTGATCACTAGCTGACGTAATCCCTGAGAACAATTTGTGCATTAGACTTATATGTACTTGCTGGCCATCATGCATAAAATAAGCTAAGACACTTAATACGAATAGCTTCTGAAACAGAATTTACTCAATAAGAGAAGATGGGAGAAAATGAGGAAATAAAGTTCTCTTTGCTGCTGAGTACTCCAAATACTTTGTGTCATTTCAACCACGGGAATCTGAGCTTTGTTTTAAATTATTGAAGAGAATAGAAGTCACACAAAACMTTTCCTTTCCTCAGATGACAGTTTAAATGATAGGCTATAATAAACTCAAATTTAGATTTRGTTTGTGAGAAAATAGTTTGTACAGTATGTCAGCTCTAGCAGAAGCATCATTGAGAGACTAAAGACTACAAGAAGAAAGATTTACAATGACATCCGCGTCCTCTAGATCCACGGAGATAAATCCAGGACCGGACTTTTGTCTCTGGTTTGGCATGAACTAGACTCTTGTCTGCCTTTCTTCCTGTAACTAGACCAAGAACCATAGCTGTGCCTGTTTCTTTGAAGAAGTAAACATCTTTTCATAAAAAGACTGACAAGTTATCTTCCAAGGTTCAGCTTGCTGTAAATTCAGACAGTCAAGACGTGAAATTTTTGTAAATAAAAAAAGAAAAAAAACCAGAAAAGACTTTCAGATTTGATAATCAGAAGGAAGCAGGAGAGACATTAGCCAGAGCTACTTCCACTGGCAATAGAGGTATTAATTGCCAAAACAAGATCTTTCAGCCATTAAAAAGTTGCGCATGGTAGCTTCAGAGTAAGCAATGTTTGACCGAGTTTTTAGTGGTTTAACTTTTATGCAGCATATAACATAGGTATAGAATATTAAACATGTAAATAAGTCATTAAATGATGTCAAGGTTTGTCAAACTTCACGGKTTAAAAGGGAGCTAGAAAAAAGCACCTTCAATGGTGAATATGGAGAAAGTATCTATTTAAAAATACTAGATTACCCTTCCTGGGAAAGTAAGGTTGATGAGGATCTAAAAGAACAGAATAAGTGGCTATACCAATGTTGGTGGTGAAGGTCTTAATAGACCTTAGCATGGAAAGGATTGGGAGATGTACAGAGTGCGAAGTCATTTAGCTRCACTAGCTTCAGCTGAGCTGTGCTTGATTGTGCATTTCAGAATCTGGTTCCTGAAATTAGGAATGAGGAAGTGCAAAAAAAGAATGAAAATATTTCTGAGAAAGGGAACAAAACTAACAGGAATGCAGATGTCTGGATTCCCAGGGAAGAAAGTCATATATAAACGTAAATCATATTTTACCTAGAATTAAACTTTTGGAGTTATTCATTCCCTAATTAAGCTGTATGAAGAATCAGAGTCAATTAAAGGGAATAGAGTATAAGAGCTTCCTTTCACAGAGCTTCCTTTATGGACACCTTGCAGCAGTAGCATTTCAAGTAGCTGCAAACTTTTTWAAAAATGTATTTATTTATTCATTCTTTCATTGTCAATGATTTTCAGTTGAAGAGAAACAGGAGGTCAGGGACATATGGAAATGGTAATCAAAAGCTTCTATGAAAGCTCCAAGGTTATCTCATCTTTTGGAAAGAGCAGGCTAGTAACCCTTTATTTTTACCAAAGTAGAAATAATTATTGTACTTCTGTTTGTACAGTTTTACTGGAGACTCTTTGAAAATGAAAGTAGAAGAGAGAAGAAAAGAGTCTTTCACCAACAACTAGGAGAACCTGAAAAATCCCACACTTATTGCGAAAAAGAAAGAAATATACTATTGAAGAGAAGCCCACAAGTTGGCCTCCCACTGCTTTCAGCCTAAATTGGTTGGAAAGAAACAGAAAAATAGTGTCCCTTGAAAACTCAACAGTTACACTGCAAAAATCTGGTCCAATCTTAACATAAACCTTCAGCTGTCATTGTTATAGTCAGATATTTCACAAGTGCTGATTTTCTTGTGCTGATAATAAAATGTTATGAAAGTATCTGCCCAGTGCATACTTGCTGGCATTTTTTTTCAAGATAAGTACATTATGTCATCTGCTTAAGAACATCTTTCTTTCAAACAAACCATACGACATTAGACTGCTGCAAATGTAACTGCCTGCTGATTCTTCTTTGTCTCTTTAATATTTAATTAGAAGTCCAAAGAATRATACAAATGTAGGAAACCGTAGTCTCAAAAGCTATGTGTTTTGAAAGCTATTTTTCTCAACGAGGAGAACAATGAAGTCAGAGCTTTTTAGCAGAGGTGAACAACGAAAACATTCCCACATGAATATGCATTTGTATATTCTAAAACTTGTCTTCAGCTGCTTACACTCTGATTTTGCTTGCCTTCCATGGATTTYAAATTTCTTATGGATTTCCATGGATTTCAGATTTCTCATCTTGGAAATCAGATCCCAGGAGTTATGCTACCTGCATAGCCAAGGGGCCCATGTGGCATGGCTGCAGGTGTAACTCCCCCTCTACAGCATTACCTCACTCTGGTCTCTCCTCATCACCAAAATTAATTCCTGCTGAAATCTCATACTTGTTACTGCTTTGGCCATGCTCTTGACCCATCATGGTGTGCAGTCACTGTGCTGACCTAGAAGATCTGCAGGTGTTCAGGATGTCCTAGTCTGCTTCCCTTCAGGGGCCATTGATTAGAGATATSTTATTAGCATCTCTCAGAGCTATCATATTCTTCCTGTTTCTGCTCTCTGAACCATCAGGTGGAAAATTCCTGCAGGTTTCACAGGAGACTTGAACCAGAATCTAGAGACTTTTTTACTCCCCTTCTCTCCTGTTTTCTCAGATTCCTTGGGCATTTAAATCCAATATGGTCATGTAGTAAACCATTTTACAATGTTAATACACACTCAAAGGGCAACCTCAAATTCACTAGGGTGTATGTYTGACAAGATACATCTTTATTATTATGCTCCCTGTCATCTTTTATGCAGAATATTTTGGTTCTGAAGGAAAATAGGGAAAATTACAATGATGACACAGAACTACAGGAAGGAAGAAGCTAATTGCCACAGTAGGATTTTTAAGTTCAAATATAACAAGGATATCTGTGGTTACCCTTCAAGTGGTTCTCCCAAAAGACCCACTGAACTGTACCATCTTCTGTTAAAACATTTACTTTTGTTCTCCTTATATGAAGCCTGAAGAGTAATTTATGCCTGGAGTGGCTGAAATATTAAGTCCCTAACATTGCTACTATGATGCTTAGGCTGAACATAGTGAAAATGTATGGAGAGAAGGGCATTTGGTACACGTGCTTGTACTGACTTCAAGTGAAGCAGGAGACAGATTGCCCTGACAGAGATTTACTTGGCCAAGGGAGCTGAGCCATGAACTAGCCTTGCAGGCAATGGGTTTTCTTAGGTTAGGAACCTAACTGATTTTTTCACTGAGAGAGTCTCTGTTATTTCCTCCAACACTTAAATACCCAAGACTTCCATTTTACTCTCTACACAGGCAGCGTGGGCAAGCTCTCTTGGACTCACCTGCAGAGTCCAGACCCTCTAGCACTCCTATACCAGAGAAAAGGGTCTTTTCTCTCCATCCTAATGGGAGCGCCTGGAGGGGGATGTCACGGGAGCTTGCAGAGTGTGGATGAGTTTTCACTTTGGACCGCAATTTGTTCTGCAAAACTCCTCCAGCATCCATAAGCTATTCACAAAAATTTTTGTCAAAATCTTTTTTTTTTCTTTTCTTTTTTTTTTTTAATTCTCAGAATCATTCTGTCTTCATCTGTACCCACAGGCAGATTTCTACAGAGCACTAGCCGCTGTTGTGGTAAAAGGCACAGGTCCTTTCTATTTTGCAAAGACCTCTGCCTGGTCTTTCTTTCATGCATACGCACAGGCATACCTTCACTCTCCCTTTCCCCTGGATGTTACAGATAATATCTGTGACGTGACTGGCATTCTCCTGAAAGCCGTTGGGCTAGCAGACAGGGACACACCACTACAGTAATCTATTCAAGTCCTTTTAAGGCTTTGCCAGAATAGTTTTTGAACCACTTGCAGACATAAAGGGATTCGATTTTACATCTCTGCATTACAGAGAAATGCCATCCCCACCTTATGGATAGGGAACTGAAGCAGAGCAAAGATTAAATGCTGAAAATCGCATCTGCAGCAGGGTTATGAGCTAAACCAAAGTGCATCCTAGCTGAATGTCTTATTCATTCAACTATCCTATTAACAGTTATATGTCTAGAAAGGAAAATGAAGGTAAAATAATGAGGGAAGGAGGCATTAATAGAAAGAAAGGAACTGCAGGAAAGAAAGATGTATCATTGACATTTTATGGAACCAATTTTACTGAGTAATCTCCTTTTCAACTGCCTGAAAGTGTCCACTGTTGCATGACTAAAATAGTATTTTAGGTAACTATTCATATTTCATTTACTGCTTCTATAAGCGTGGGATTCATTGGAATGACAAGGGACAACAGATGAGGCAGCACTATCTTTTTGACCCATGGGCCTGGGGAAAAACAGAAAAGAGAAAAGCAGGACAATGATAAGAAAACCTATGGTTAGTGTTTTGAGAACATACTGTGTAAATAGGCTAAATACTAGCCAGCTATTTCTAAACACTGAAAGATCTGCAGCTCTAGGGACTGGTTGCCCAAATTGAGGCATCTGGAGTCAGACTTGTGTTCTGAGGACCTGGCTCAAAGCTTCAGGCACTCAAGGTTCAGAAACTCAAACCAAACTCATCTCAATTTGAGCAGAAAAAAGGAATTGAAAAACAAAAGAAGAAAAAGCAGCCATTGTGCAAAGTGAACAGGAGATGCTCTACATTGGCTGTCCCATAAATAGGGTTCTCAACAGACACTCATATTTAGGATGCTGTTTGAAACTCAAACAAAGGCTGTATTTAAATAATGGTATACACTATACTTTTATAGACTATTCTTGTTCCCACTTCAATCAAGTTTTCTTCTGCAATAAAAACAAAATTCAGACATTTAACAACTGTCTCCCAAGACAACACTATTATTATAATATAAGAGCAGCAGACTCAGAGAGTTAATAACAAAGTATAGATTATGCTTTCTTGGGCAAAAACAATCATTTCATAATATATTGCTTGCAATAAAGAGTCAGCTTCAGATTTAGTGCTGCAATATTAATTATCAAGGAGAGAGAATAGAGGAAATCATATCAGATTAAGGTTCTTCTGAATCATAGCACAGAAGATAGAGTGCATCTTCTGAATAAACAGATTATATTACAGACATTAAAATTAGCAGACAGTCTTTAGCTATGCCTGACTCTAATAGTTCTCCATGTGATTTCTTGTGGGCAGGCCCAGGGGAGAACAACTGATGGCAGAATGATTATTTCAGCTTCCTCTGTTATTATTCTGCAGTCCTTCTCAGGACTAGGAGATATTAACTATTCCACCTCTTCTCCACGCTGCAGAAAAATTAGACCTCACATCAGAATGGAATAAGCTTGAAACAAATAGTTACTTATTACAAAAGCTTTTCGATCTGAAAGTATGAGAAATTGCAGGCAGAAGAGAGTGTTTCATGTATTACTGCTGGAGGAATGCTAYATTTCAAATAAATGATGCAAAATAAAATCTCCATCCAGGAAGCTATGTAACAAGCGTGGGTTCCCATACTTACCAGCCTGYGGTACGTGCCTAATGCTGTCGTAGGAATTGTTCTGATGCTCGTAGAATTGGCCGTCGTCTTGCACGGACCGTTGCACTGCCCTTGGCAGCGTAGCCCTCTCGGAGCAGCACAGACCCACCCTACAGGGCCCCATCGTTCTCTGTCTCTTCAAGTAATGTGTCCGTTTAGGAGCTGTTTCCTTAATGAATACACACTTTGTGCCTAACTGAAACAAAATTTGTGAGAACCCTAGAGGTACTGGTTGCARGCTACCTCTGAAAAAAGCCCTGTTTTCTGAAGAGTTACCAAGAAGGTGAATGGTGCCCATCGCATTTGAGCCTGTCTGCCTGTATGCACCTTCCCATGCCCCTCTGCAAGGTGGGAGCAACCCAGGAGCTGCTCGGCCTCGTGCCCTTCAATGCCTCCACCCAGACAGAGCAGACTGGAAGTACTCACAAGGGTCCATGTTAATCAGGGATGCCCCCTGCCTAGGCTGGCATTTCCAAAGGACTACTGGCACTGGGACTATGGCCCAGCGCTAGGGTCATGGGCAACAGAGGGATTCAGCTGCTCTCAGAGGATGKGACAGACAGGAGGATGGGGCAGAAGCAACAGCACCAAGAGGAGGAAAAGTAAGCAGGAGCACCAGTACTCCCAGCTTGGTGGCAGGGAGCAGAAGTGTTTGCACCAGAGCATATGTCTAGCCGGGCTGGGGAGATGGGTAACATGCTGCCAGCCTGTGTGGGATGCCAAAAACGCCCGCATGCGCTGAGTCAAGGAAGTCTGTCATTTGTGGTTTATTTCTAAGGGTGTTTCCCATGCTATAAGCCCTGTGAGGAATCTGCAATAAAAGAGAGAGAGAGAGAGAGAGAGAGAGAGAGAGAGGATCTTCTGAAATATTGAATTTTAAAACTCCTTAAAATGGAGTGAGGCTTACTCCACCTTGTGCCTATGTGGTGTTCAGACACTTGCAGCAACGAGAGCCATAAGCATAACAACAAATCATGAAAATGCATTGGCATGACAGTTTCTCCATCTTTTCCTCAGCTGCAAAACTGTTTGCTTTGCAGAGCTCTGCAGAGATCCTCAACTACATTGTTCTTATTTGGTGACAAAAACATAGTCAAACATGAGAGAGTCTTTGTCCTCTAAACTTTAGAGATGCTTTATTTTAAAGGCATGGMGTTAACTGTCCCTCCTAGATAGAAGATAAATAAAATAAATGTACTATGTCTTTATTCAGAAGTGGTTGGTAGACTCTCCAGTACTCTCTACTGTTGTTTGTCTTGTAAAAGATATTCCTTCCAAGTGGCAAAGCTTATCTATGCCCATTTATGACACATTTTTTTTCTGTTAAGAACTATTATTTACCCTATTTTTTCTCCAGAGTTTTCTATAACAGAGAAACAGCTACTGCCTAGAGATAGAGACATAAAATTTTGTCTTTTGGGAAATAACATTTAATAAGTTTGCTCACTCTCTGAAAAATATGTAAGAGAATATTTCTTCAATCTTTTATTTTTTTTTTAATCATATTTAAATCCTTACTAAGGAAGAGACTAGCCAATATTCTCCTTGTAGGGGTGCCCTGGTTTGTATTTGGTGGCAAGGTCTTAGCTGGTGTATATCAGCCCAAGTCCACTGGAGGCTGAGCTGGCTCAGGACGAAGAGACAAYCAAGGTCAAACTCTGAAAATATAAGCACCTATATCTGGAGAAATACAAGGGAATTCTGTCTGCTTAGCTTCTCACCTCGGCCCCTAGAACCATGACGCCTCAACTAACTCCTCTCAGAGTACTCTTTGGAAATGTAGATCTTGCTGGGGAAAAAAAAAAGAAATCTTTCTATTGCTGATAACAAATATGGTGCCTTATTTCTAAAGCTTCATGATAGTTTCTAGTTATTTTTTCACTATTTTCACTAGCCAAATAACCTTTAAGGCAATGAGGTGGTTATTGTGCTAGCTTGGAGTTTTCAGGCTTGTGCCTGAAAGACCCCAAAAAGCGGAAAGGGCTCTGCCTTGAAGTGTAACTGAAGAGGCATATAGAGTCTTATTGCCTTTCCGAGAAGYATTCACAACTAAATAGTAAACAGTACATTTAAAGCAATACAAMCCCCTTTTGTTAAGGTAAACTTTATTTACCAAAAGAAACAGGCCATTGGCAGCATCTAAGCTGAAGACCTAYCTGCCCATTCCCAGAAGGCTCAGGCCTATGGTCGTGTGCAGACAGCCACGTGGAAGATGGCAGTCTTTCTTTCCAACAGCGGCAGCCTTTCCGCCTGTGACTAAACAGCTCTTGAAGAGTGGTACCAATGGGTCTGCTGCATATTCCCAGTGAAATCCGAAAAGTTCTCAAAATCTGCCAAGAAAAACCKTCTAGGAGGACACAGAAAAAAGAAAAGAAAACTTGGAGGCATGGTAGTCTTAGGATCTGTTGTCTACAAACCCAGAATCACTCCAAAGTCCTTTCCTGTATTACAAGACCGTATATCATTACTTTTCCCTCCAGCCATGAAAGTTTATTCAGTATTCAACAACAGTGGAAGACAGGTGGGAAAAAAACTTCTCGTCCTAGAACTACAGRCCAGCTGCTTATTTCAAGGGAAGCAAACAAAACTTAAAAAAGACCCTGTCACAGCCAACTGATATTCACCTTTTTTTTTTTTAACCAAAATAAAATTACAAATACAATTATACAAATACATCTACATTCTTGTAGACTGTCTCTTTTAAGCCAAATTTTAGTCTACCATGTCAGATGAAGAGGTAAAAAAGATGCAAACCCATTTAGATGGTTTGAACTTCCTTCCGGGCTTGACAACATCCCTGCACTGTGTACGGGGCTAATGATATGCCCTGCCACTAACTGGCTTAGGGCAGGTTTGCTAGTCTGCAGCCATCACGACACTTGATCTCAGCAGTATGGGCTCAGCTAAAGGTTAAGACTGTTAAGTCTCTGTACCATGCTCATATTCAGGAGAAATTGAATTTTATGATTGGTGGGGAGAAGTATCGATGAGCTCTATAAAGCTTGGAAATACCATGTAGGCAATAGCAAACTTGTTAATTATCAGTGAAGCCAAATACATCAGGGGAGCTTCATCTTCTATGTAAACAGATGCTCAGACCAGAAAGGTTTCTTTCAATGGCATTACTTCTCCTACTGTACTCTGTTCTCACATCTGCCTTTGGCAGATCATCAGACTTTTGCACCTACACACACAACTCAAACTCACAGCAGTGGCAAAGACATGCGGCAAGGCGTTTAGGGCATTGCTCTCCAGAGTGTGGTACAATTTCCCAGCGACTCTGCACACATCCTCTGACTGCTGGCATGCACGGCATGTCTCCTCTGCTGCAACGTCTGACAAGCACATAGCTGCATCACCATGCAGGCATAGCCCTGGTTTTGCTGGCACATTTCAATGAAAGATGCTAGCAAGATACTTTAACTGTCACCCCTGTAGTTGATATTTCCATGGGCAAAACTGAATATTTTGTCATRCCTGATTACATTTCTATGTTCAAGCCTTCACTCAGAGCCTAAAAACATGCTGAATAATTTTCTCCCTGAATTACGTAAAGATTAGCAAATCATATATAAAGGAAACAATAAAAAAAAAGTTATTCTGTGATTGCTTTGTGTCTAATGAATAGAGACTGTAAAAAGGAATGGTGTTCAGTTTCAATTATTCATACTTCCAACAAGTAACTGACACATCCTCAAGTTATGACTTCCATCCACACTGGCTATAAAATGCAGTTTTCACTATGATTGGAATGTCTCTTACTGACTATCAATTAAAATATATATCATGTGCCAGGTAATAGAAGCTGACAACACCAGAAAAGAAATAGCACTTGACAGTCACTTGGGAAATATATAGAAAAGAGAAGACTGAAAATTGTCAAAGATCTTTATCTACAACTTCTTACTCTTAAGCACTGACCTCCAAAAGATGAAGAACAAAAGGATTTATCTGCACTTGAAAATTTTCCCTACCTTCTGTTGTTCTATTTCCTTTTCATAACCAGGATAATTGAAATCTTTATAGATTACAGATTGCATTAAATATATTTTAAAGAAGCAGCACGAGAATCTCTCCTACTATCCAGCATCAGAAATTCCCCTTAACAGAGGCCTTTGGGTATCAATTTCCAGCCCATCTACCCAGACTGGAAGGGAATGAATTACCTGAAGTGAGGAAGTCTTCTGGTGAAGCCCAGGCAACATTTATTACTGTGTTAAGCTGCTAGATCTATTAGAATAGGCTTTTTCTAGCAATATATCATTCACATAGAACACAGGATTTTTTTYGAAAGATGGAAATTCAAATAAAATATTCTCAGCCCTCCTATGGGCACCCAGATGTGAGAAGACTTACACCAAGAAACTGTGTGTCCTGAAAAATTGACAGTCTGAAGATGGCAGAATTGGTCACGTCTAATAATTCCCAAGATTAGGCGCAGACCATCACTTCCGGGAGACGCTCAGGGCTGTGTCTATTCCTTCCATGCGTGCTGTCGCCAAGCTTGCAGGAGAGGCAAAGCATAGACAGGACATGCTGCGAGAGGTCAGCCTGTGCTCCACTTTCTCACTCTTGAGACATGGAAGTAGCAAAGGGCAGAGATGTAATTGCTGTTTTCAATTGCAAAGGTCAAAAATACTAGCTTATGAAAATGATACAAAATGAGTAACTATTATTTCTGGATGTAGATCTCACTTTGCTTAATCCAGCTGCATCACAGAAGTCATATTTGAGGGTCATGGGGAACAAGGCACAAAGAAATCATACACTTTGCTCTGTCTGACTGGGAGAATTATTTTTCTGTCACRTGATTACTGTTGTCCTATTTTGTTTAGGAAATGATACCTCGACTCTTATGAGCAGAGTAAGTCTATTATCCATGGAGGGAAAAGCACTCCGACACCAGTGAACCTCCAGCTCCAACTAGTGGGATGCTTTGCTTTCCCTGAAATTCCACGGGCCTGCTCTTCAACCAAGATCCGAATGAACCCCTTTCCACAACCTTATTGGTATCACAGGGATCACTCTCTGGGCTTACTGATGGGTGAGTAGATCAAGCTTAAAAAGGAGATTTTCTGCACTCATCAGTGARGGAAAGAATATATGTTGTGCTCCTCATCTTTTTCAAATTACTATGACAAGTGTGGAGGGGATAGGAAGACCTGGATGCTATCCTTTCGGTTTTAAACATAACCATCCGTAAACATACATGTTTGTGCTGTGACTTTCCCAGGTTTCTTGATGGAGGAGTCCAATAGCATGCACTTAGCAAACTGCTCTATTTCATTTGTAATCAYATAGTTACAGCTCATGAAAACTTAAATTTTACTCTACCAGACTGTCAGATGTGATGGGGACCATTTATGCCTTTTTGTATTCCCTTGTGGATTATGAAGATGGACATGCAGCAACAGTTTAGCTAGGGCTGTGGCAGACCTCTTTAACACAGATTGACAATTTGTTGGTAAGGTGCCCCAAAAAATCTACCACCTAGTGGGGATGGTTTACCTCTAATTTTACCACCCTAAGCACACCCAWATGTTGTTTGATTCCCTAATCCTGAATTAATTGTCTGCTTGTTGATTTCCTACCATCCACCTCAAAGGAAGAAAAATACACAATGAAGAATAGTATGCAGAATATATATTTATTTTCTTTTCTAATTCTCAAGAATTCACCTGTTTAGGTCTCAGTTGAGGTATATTAGTGGAGACTGCAGCACCACAGTATTTCTTTGATGAATGGTCAACAAGAACTCTGCCTTGTTTTTTAAACAAGAAAATAATGATGATGGTAATTGGCAAAGGCAGCCTCAGGTGACTTCATAAATTCTTGTTATGTGAGGGTAAGAGCTACAGAAGCAACCTTGTCTCTTAGCTATCAATAAAAGGCAGATAGCATGGTGTCCCTTTATGCCTTGGCAACTAATCAACCACCCCAAGCCCATTATCATAACTGGCTAATTGCTGTGATACTCAGTCTCAAATAAGGGCTAGTAGCAATCTATATGCATTTACTTCACRTTTATATTCTGCATATCCCATCACRCAATCTATGTAATCTGTTGTTGTCAAATTATTGTTCACTTTAACTTTCAGGGTACAATGACAGTTCACCAGAGTTCAAGCCCCATTTTAGGGGCTGACTGGATTCCTAGCCATAGATTAACTTTTTGTTTAAAGTTAATTAAGCAGACTAGTCATTAACAAATTACTGTCTGGATAAAACCAAAGGATATTTTAATATCTAAAAATTAAGGCAAGTAGAATATCACACTTTGGAAAAAAAAACAAAAATAACTTGCAAAATGAGTGATTGTTCACAGAGCTCCAGACGCTGAAACCACACCACAATGCTTGGGCTTCAAAGTTACATATGTCCTCTATGGATATAAGAGAATATACACATACATACATACATACATACATATATAGATAGATAGATATAAACTATAAAAGATATAAGCTATAAAAGATACAAGATGGATATATAAAGAAGGAACTAGATATCCATTCAGAAAATGGGAAATATCCTATCAGTTTGATAGCTGGATATATATAAGGAGAAAGAAATCTGTCAGAGCTGAACTAAACCTGCAAGCAGATGTAGGCATGATTTCTTTTTCCATCTCTCAACTTCTTGACCATATTTGGATCTTTGGAAAACATATGGAGAGTTGAGTTTTACCACAACCGAAGTTTGTGCTAAGGGTGATCTCAGGATAACTGGCAAGCAACTGGCATTCCCCCTCCCTTCAGAGGGATCCCCAGGGTAGGGATGACTCTTGCAGCGTGCAGCCTTCAGAGCTCCTAAAGGTGGTAATGCAGTGAGGGCAGAGGAAAGGGCTTGCTTGGAAAATGTTTTCCTGTGATCAGCGCCCTTCAGAAAAGCTCTTTGCTAAGCAACAGTTGAATATTGACTCAGCCCAGAGGGTTCTTAAGGCAGCATGTAAAACTGGGACAAAGAGATGAGTCACTAGGTAGGAATACTACAATATAAAGAAGATTGGGCAATTGGGAAAAACTGGCAGAAGTCATCGCCGATGTTCAGGTTAGTTTCTGTAATGAAAGACTTTCAATCAATGCAATATGGTAGCTACTGAAAGAAAGTTGGGATGGCTTCCTAGCCACACAGAAATGTTTTGCCCATGTTCTTGAAAGTGAACATATCCTTAGATGTGTTGTGAAGGTTAGGGATAAGAYGCCCAACCCTGTATTTATGCCAGAAATTAGAACTACCTTGAACCTTGATCCCTGCAGTAAGTTTCCTGCGAGTGTGCCTACAGCTCCTGCACAGACTCAGGCCTCAGGAAAAATGGAAGGACAAAGTTCCTGTTTCAACCTCACTCCTTCTCACTTCAGCTGTTCAAAAATCACTGGAGGCAGGCCAGCTTGCTTCAGTTAAGGAACCGGCTCCACATTCAGTGTTAACCAAAAAATCACGTTCTTCACAAACACCTAAATCTTTGGCTTTCCTTTTGTTTCTGCTGGCTTTAGTTCAYTTTAAGTCCTTACAGTCATAGCAATGGCATCCAAAGGCAGCCCTTTCCAACCTGCCACTAAGGAGGCAAAACACTAATCATGCAGAGCATAGCAGAAATAATTAACATTTCCAGTGCTGTATAAATATTGACCACCTAATCTTCACAACAAAGCAGCTAGACAAACATTACTGTGCTACTTACTGCCTCCAGCACCTCAAATTACTTCCTCCCTGCATCTGAGCTTCCTGGTTTCTTCATTAAGCTCTTTGACTAGTTACAGGCAAGTGCTTTAACACACTTTATTCATAGCTTTCAGTTTTCCTACAGTGATAATTACTGTCAACAGCAACTCTAATCCTTCATACAAAATCATCCGCTGATGTAAATTGACCACCATTCCTCCTTCCTTTAGTCCTCTGCTTGTATGTCTGTTTTGATTACGAATCTTCAAAATCAAGGCGGAGCGTGAGGGGTGTTTTGGCAATGGATGCGCTGGAATCCAGACTTGGACCAGGGCTCTGCTTTGCAGACCTCAGACATTGATGCAATATAAATGCAGCCACTAGACKGGATGTAGCTGTTAGAAAGTGATGATAGAGGATGTTTGATAAAAGGTCCTGGTAATTATTTTCTCAAGGTGTTTTGTTTAAGCACTGACTTTTTAGTCTAATTAAAGAAATGTGTTACATTTYCCTCAATTCTTTTGTGCAATTTCTACCATAAGGTGTTACATACTATTATTGTGTGCTGTGAAATACCTGTTGTGTTTTATTCCAAGGTAACTAAAATAACTATTTATCTAGTTATGAAGCACCTGGAGAGCCTCCAGGATGAAAGCGAATACAGAAATGCAGCACATTTACTATTCTAATAGGCAGCCATCAGTGCTTGATGAACTATCCCATTACACTAAAAAAAAAAATCCTTGTAGTTTAACAAAAGGTCTTGGAAATGTTTGCTTTSAATTGAAAGAATGTATTTTTACGGTACCAAGCATACTGTTAATATTGATCTAAGTGTTTTATGAAGCAATCTAATCTTTTCATTGTGGCATCAGTGAAAAATTGGGCTTGCACACTGCTAAAGCTGCATCTTTCAGAGTAGCCAACATTAAAAAAGTAAATTCTCACATTTTTCATTAATTAAAAAAGGCTTATATTAGCATTTATGATCCTTTCATTGGAATGTGTCATTTAGGTAATGGCAACCTAGTACATTAACTTCCGTTGGCTTTGCCTTGGCCTTTTAGCTCCTCCAACTGATCATTACCTAATTTGCAGTCTCCCAAATGGGTCATTAGTGCTTAAATAGATTTCTCTTGCTGTTTGGAATATACACTAGAAACAGTAGGTTGTCAAAGAGATAACTGGTTTGGAAGTAACTTATTCTGGGAAAAAAACTTAAAGAAATGCCAGATTAAAATTGTCAAATGAATCATGGCTTGAAATATCCCTGATACATAATTAACTAAGACTTCACATGGAATTTATTTTATTTCCACAAAGGAGGACTGGCATCAGAGCATATGCAAGCATATGTGTTCTTGCAAGCACTTGCAACTCCTGCTGTTTCCAATCCATCACAACAACCATGCAACCAGTGAATCATCTAATGTGCTAAACTACAAATCCAAGGAGGAAGGCTCATGGGACCAGGTAGTGCCCTCCCAACACAGTAACCTGCTTCTCTGCCTCCCTAATTCAGAAGTCCTGAGTCAAACGCAGAGCAAACTGAGACTGCAGGAAAATGAGCAGTGTTTGSTCAAAATATACAACTTGCCTAGGGCAATGCTGTATTCACTGTCTGACCAAATTAGTGATACTGTCCACTGCCAAGCAAAAAAAGCCAAAGACCATTTGTCCATTATCAGCCATAGACTATATTTTAGATTTTTTTTTCTTACTTCACAATATGATGTAGGGCATGAAACTGAAATACATGAAATAAGTAGGTGTGACTGAGTAAAAACTCTTTGTACTAACCCACTCATCTGCAAGCAATTCATGTGAAACAAAATAAATGACTAGCGGCCAGCAATATCTGAACTGCAGGAACTTTGAGTATGAAGGCATTGAATAAATTACATGTTTCCACACAAAGAAAATAACTCTGAATGTATAACAACACTTCAACTTTTTCAGCTAGAATCAGCTTTAGTATTAGCAAATGTTTACGCAATTTTCTTTGTTCTCTTTCTTTATTTTTACAAATCTTTCAAACCCCCTCCACCTTTTTGGTTATCTCAATTTGCTTACTTCTTTGCAATGTAAACATTATCCTTTTTTTGAAGAGAGATTCTACTTCATATTAGTTTTTAAAAGCAATATCTTTATGCATTGTGCACTTAGCAAGGACAGAAGATGTTGTGTCCTTTGAGAAGTAAAATCACCATCTGCTATTGCCATATATATATGGATCTGCACAACATTAATCAGCATCTTAAAATCAACATCTTCACTAGTGTTTTCACAGCAAATAGATTTTTTTATCACTATGAAATTTTCAGGCTGCTATTTCCATAACTTTCTCCAGAAAAGACATGTGTCCACTCTAGGTACTCAGGTCACCATGACCTTTATGCAGTATCATCAGAGGCAATATGCAGTCTTAAAGCTGAAAAATAGAGGACTCTTGGCCAAAGAGTTTTATTTTCCAGAAATGCCTTTTTATTTAAGAAATACGCTCTATAGCTTGTTCTGACAAATGTCACAGTTGGAGAAATTCTTCCTCTAAGGGAAGATTTATGATCTATAAGATAGTTTTCTTTTTCAAGAGACTGGACTCATCAAATACAAACTACTCTTTGATTTGAAGGTCTGCCTGTTCAGTGTTACACAAAAAACATAAAATACAAGAATGAGGGAAATGAAGATACTCATTATTTGTAGGTTAGTTTTTGGCACAGAAACATCATCTAGTGTGATCAGCTGTAAAGTGCTGGAGTACCAGTGTGGAATTGTGTGAAATAGGATTTCCCACCGCGAAAATGTTGCTTATTCTGTTATTCACGCTGACCACAAGCCCAGACAGGAAGGTTGGCAGGCACACCAATACCCCARCAGATGGCTTAAGTAGGGTCTGCAAAAACACCATGCGCAGAAGGTTGCACTTTATGGGTGAATATCAACTGAGGAACATCTATCTTTTAAGAGAGGTCATAGTAKCAACTGAAATGTTACAGGATACAGCCCAGAGCTGAAGTAAATGTAAAGATAACCTAGTTCTGGASTTGTCATCTCTGAACAGCACAACAGAAATGAGAATATAACTTTCCTTCTTTGGGGAAGACTCTAAGGAACCAGCAGCCCAGTCTTCCTCTGACTGGGTTACAAATGCCTGGACAGCTAATGGGCCTCTGCTTCAAAGTGCAGTTGGCCAAGGGCCACAGTGCAAATCCTCCAGGCTTACAGTGGTGAGAATTGAGGCCATTTATGCTTTCAGGTGGACTTTTCAAGAAGATATGTGTAGTCAGTTCAGAAAGGACAAACGCAATTACAAAATTTGAGCAAGACCAGTCAGTAAGGTCTTGGATACAACAGGGCTTACGACTAACTTGTGTACGTAAAGTTATAAGATTGTTTGAATTCTTCCCTCAATTTGGATTGAATGCCAAAGATATGCCTTACTTAGAGGGTGATGAGAGCTCTTCAGTTAACTTCACTGGGCTACGGATACCACTTTTTGCAAGCTGTTTTTTGTATTCATTAATACACTGATAACACCTGAAAAAAAAATGAGGGCTACACTGGACAACATTTAAACACATTCTGATCTCCAGGAATCAATGGCAACCTGAAGTCTGTCTCTCTGAAATGAATCTAATGCCACTGCTGTCCCGAACTGTAGGTGCCATATGTTTTTGTCACCTTCCACTATTTTGGTTATAAAGTTCTCAAGCAGCCCAGCCACCCAACTCAAATGGAAGGAGTTCAGTATTTTTAAATCCCTGGAGAGAATCATTTGCTTTGTGGTTTGCATATAAAATTGAGAACATGCTACTCTTATCATCAAAGGATGATGCTTTAGGTAAGTGGATACTCTATTCTGAAGTCAAATTGCTGCTGGTGGATTAGAGTGTGCCCAACAATGACACGGATCACTTTATATCATGAATGTCTGTAAATTACACATAGAGACTACATGATCTTGAACTACGTGTGTGTGTGAACTACTATTCTTGAACTATGTGTATGAGGAATGCAAAAACTATTGTGTAGTAACTTACAGTTCCAAGATGCCCAAGACAACATACAGATTAAATCTGATGCTCACGGTCTCTGCTCATCTCTTTGGTTAGGCTGAATATCATTATTAYTGCAAAGCAATACTCAATTTTTAAAAAGCTGGGTTTTATGTAGTTTAGTCAGTAATCCAATCGAAAGTGAAATCTGTGATGTTTTAATAATTGATTTGTATTTCTTCTCCTGCTAATGAGTTTTCCTAAATCAGTATTTTTTTAAAAAGGAGAGTTATCATTTGGTGATAGAAGAGCATAAAGGCTGTGTAGCATATGTCCAATGTATATAGAATTTAAGTCCAGATAAAAATAAATCAGCTATAAATTAGTGTAATCCACATATAAAAAAATGCTCTTTACATTTACACTTTAGGCCAGAAGCTAGCCTCAACCGGTTTAAAAGTAGGCACTTAAAACAGCCTGCATTTGGCTAAAAATAATACCAGTCATTTTTTGACCACTGAGCAACTCCGAGAGCACTTGTCTTTGTAATATATTTATCAGGTCAATACGCACAGCGGATGATCTGGTGTTATCACCCTGAAACGGAAGCAGCAAACAGCTCGTCCTCCTTGTTCACCTCATTTCGAAGCAAGGCAGGGTGGACGTTYGCAGGCGGCGCTTGGGACGTCCTGCCGGCCCCGTCCCGGAGAAGCGCCGGGAGCCGCACRCGGCGTGCTCGGCGCGGAGCTGCTTCAGTGCCTGCATCAGGAGCCCGCTGGAGCACCGCCCCATCCGTCCGCCCCGTCCGTCTGCCCTGTCTGTCTGCCCCGTCGGGTTGCCACTGCAGCTGGGCGCCGAMGCCAAGCGTTTGCTTCTCCGGCTGGGCACCGTTCGACCTTCAAGGGCGATGAGTGGCAACGCTCCTCGGCTGCGCCAGTGCCCGGCCACGTTGCGGTGCTGCGGACCCCCCATCCCGTTTGTCCCTGAGCCAAAACCATCCGTCCCTACGGCGCTCGCTGGCTGTTCCAGGAGGCAATCGCTACCAGTGYGGCGCCGCTTCACTATTTCCCTGAATATCCAGGGTAGGGAGGGGGTGGAGGGTACTGTATCGAGGTCTGCGGAGTTGGGGTGTAAGGCGGAGGTAGATCAGCCGGGTAGTCCATCTCGTATTCGTAACTGTACGGCGGCGGAGCCACTGGCACGGGGGGAAAGAAAAAAGCATTAGTTAAAAATTAATCTTTTTTTTTTTTCATTCCTAGGCCCCTAAGTATTTTCTAGTTAACATTCAGAGATGCAGACAAGATGATGCAAGTCTCCTGACAATATGCTTTTTTGTTTATTTGTTTGTTTTCAGGCTGTCACCRTACCATCACTGGATTTCAATGCAAGTGCCTGCTTACAGCCCCTTCCTTCACTGCTTATCCCCATCCCTACAGGCGTGTTGTGCTGGTAACACTGCTCAGGTTGCCATATGGCAAATGACACCAGGGTGATGTGGCAGAAAGCTTAATATTTCAAGGAGAGGAAAGCTGGAGTTTAGCAGATTTATTCCCTTTCAGCAGCAACATGGATTTATCTCAGACTGACTCTGTAGCCAGGGCCCTCGCAGACCTTCACTGACCTCTCGAACTGCCTGCGGATCCCCAGGAGATGCGCAACCACATGCCAAACGCTGTGTAACTCTCCTGGCTGCACAGTGGCATTACATATCGTAGGAAAAAAAAAAAAAAAAGGCCAACATCTTCCCAGGATGTTCCTAGGACTTAGGCTGCGTAAGAACAGGGCTTTCACCTTGTATTGCCCAGTGCAGAAATCTGAGGAGAGCCTTGTGTTTTAAAGCAGGTCAGACATTTATGAAAGAATAAAAAGCATTCATAAACAACTGAAAGCCTTTCTCAACTACTTCTGCTAACCTCRGAGAAGGATTAATTCAGTGATCACGAAGACAGTAAATGGTCTGGGAATATAGCATGGTAGGAACTGAAGGCTCCACACCAAGACCCTGCTAGAGTAGTCTCTATGGATTTTTAGCTCCAAAGACTGTTTTTTCATAGTTCATATCACTGTGAAGGCTTTCCTATCCCCTCCCTGGAGAGCTCAAGYAGACTGGCACTAAAATAGCATCTTAATAAGAGAGAAAACAGGAACCTAGGATGTTGCGAAGGAGGGGAGGGAGACCAGGATCCCTATGTGGCAGGAAAAACACTCCCTTCTCTCCAAAAAYCTGACTGCCACTGTGGTTGAGCCAAAGGAAAGGCATCCCATTGCTCACCATTCCTGTCCCAAACTGCAGGAGGGAGGGCTGGCTGCAAACACCACAAAAACAGGCCCAGGACAATCATTACTCCAAGCTTGTTAATGATGATGGGGAACATGAAAATCACTTCAGAGGTTGTCCCATCTGCCAAAAATGCTGCCGCTGAGAGGCAGAACTGCTCAAATAAATGTTGGCACCAGGAACAGGGTGCAGGCAGAATCAAACTGCCTGGAGGTGGATAGATAGGGTGTGAGTCAGTGCAGCAACAGCCTTGGCGAGGAAAAGGCTAGAGCCCCAGAGCCTTCTTTTTGTTCTTGGTTTTACAGCTTGTGGTGACTATTAGCTTCTAAAGCAGCTCTTCAGCAATTCATGGTGGGGAATATTGCAGTTTGCTTTCGTTACTCATCTCTCTATCTGAAACAATGTTGCAATAATAAGGATGATTATAGCTGGGTTTAGTTTAACTGGAAAGTAAGAGGACGAGGGAGAAAATAGATGCTAAGAGCAGTGATTATGACGAAGGAGTGCACATTAAATATTGGGCAGCATGCTCATAAGCATATGTAACGCACCTAGGGTTTGCTGCAATCTTTGCAACAGAAGGGAATATAAAGGCAGGAGATCTCTTAGAGTGGGAAGGAAGACTCTGTGCATGAAACACTATTGCTTTTTATTACAGTGAACTCTCAGTTATCCCCAGGCAATGCTCCTAGATTTGTAATTAATCGTGCCACCAAAGCAGAAACATAGCTGAACTGCATAAACACTGCTATGCTGCTTCTGGGCCAGCTTTGCTCTTCAGCAACGTGGCTGCTTTCCCATGGTGGGGAGCCCAGACAGATGAGCCTTGTGGACCCTGCTGGCATGGTGCAGCCCCACCTTGGTKCTCCTGTAGCCCTCTCCCAGAACGGAGCGAGCTGGTGAGCACAGTACAGAAAGCAGCTCTGCACAGAGCTAGCATAGGTAATGCTGGACGTACCAGGTTTCGCTCAGCATGGGCATGACAACACGGCAGTGGGCTCAGGGCAGAACCAGCAAGGGGTCCCTACCACACCTTGGGGTACCCTGGAGTCCTGGTTAACTCTGTGCCAGATCTGGCTTGGGCTCTACGCCTCCACTGGTGCTGCCCTGCACCTGACACACGGGAGCAGGGTGCAAATCCACCTCCCGGCTCCATACGAACAAGCCAGCGCGTCCAGAGCTAGGCTAGAGCTAGCAAGCCCCACCAGACCTCAGCTAACTTTGCCCAAGGCACTGCAGGGGTATCTCCGTGCTGTGCTCCAGATTCCCATCAGTTGAGGCACGGCACCAGGCGGGTGCAGCGAGCCAGCCAGATCCAGCACGGCGTGCCARCCTGCAGCCCCTTCCGGGACAGGCGGCAGGGCACACACTGCAAAGCCGCTCGCCCGCCTTTGTGGAAGTCAGCTGGGATTCAAGGGGATCCGGCAGGGCTTGTTAGCTCTGGCTGAGCACCAGCCACCTCTGACTGCAGCTGACTCCCCATGGCACGACTCGGAAGCCTTTGCACCATCACCCACAGACCTTATTATCCAGGTTTTCCCCCGCCTGTGGGTAGGCCAGGCCCCCATTATGCTGGGCAAAGAGAGGGAGCTGACTGCRCGTGAGCACGAACAAACACCAGAACAAGAACCCAAGCGGGAAACAAGGGATCCATCATYGGAGGGCTGCTGGCACGCTGCGGAAGCCTACACGGCACAATGCAGCACTGCCCTGAGCGCGGTCTAAACATGCTACTGCGGGCACTGGAAACCATGCAGCTGGGTTAACATGGCACCCGGCCAGAGCTAATTAGCCCACTGAGTAGCAGAATAAATTAGCCCAGGCAGAGCACTGCTCTAACTAACGCTGTGCCTGCCGAGCTGCCCTGAGCTTCTCAGCAGGGAGTCGTGCCGCTCCCCTGCTGCATGAGAAAAGCCTCCTTTTATAGAAATATTCACATCCCTGATCTACTGTAAAGTCATAACTCTCCACAGATACACTCCTATCATGACCACAGGTGCTCTTGCAAGGCTGCAATTTAGCTTCCTTACCTGGGTACGTGCTGATGGTGTTGATGTGCGTCGTTCGGATGACCCCTACTCGAGTCCCGCGGTTGTTCTTCATGCACATGCAGATACAGATGGCAATCCCAGCAATCACTCCCATTATAAATACTATACCGAAAACAATTCCAGCTATTGCTGTGCCTCTGCAAGGGGAATGGAAATATGCAGTCAACATCAGCCAAGGAATGCTTAAAAAACAAAATTCTTTTCTCAGGAGTGGCCCTCATTTGAGCAGAAAAGTGATTATTGATTATTGAAAATGCTGCACATACTGACCCATGAGGGTGTCTAAACAAAAGAAATGGAAAATCCCAAAGATTAAAATGAGAAACTCTTTCAAAGTCTCATCTTTGTAATTGTGCCAGAACACACTCCTCCTGGCTGAGTGTATGTTAAAGCCATGGCCTTCTGCATTTAAGAATTTTTAAACACTACCAAGAATAATTTCTTATCTTTCTCCTCATCACACAAGACATTTTTTTCATAATGATATTGGTACAATTTTCTTTTCTAAAAGAAAGAGTAAGTTATCCTCAGTAATATATTCCAGAAACATCCCAAAGCACCTGCACGCTGTGCTTCCACAGGAATGTTTTTGTCATTGTTTTATCTCAGGTCAGAGTTCCTCTGCTGCACTTCTGAGCCTGCAGATTAAGGAGAGCCTCCTCTTCTTGCAGATGAGCAGCAAGAAGCAAAGCAAATGGCCATTCCTTCACATTGCTGTTGCAGCAGTCAGCACAAGCATTTGGGGCTTAAGCAATTTCTCTTAAAATGGTCCTGAGGAAAGRATTTAGCTCAGACCCTGAAGTAATGAATCAGACTTTCCTTGAAATTATATAGAGAAAAGAAGCCTTACAGCACGGACACACAGGAGACAAACCTGACTAACAGCGCACTGAAGAGCTCCTAATAATACTGAGGGCAAAATTAGCCTTTCTGATGATGCACCTTGGTTCACTCASGCTTGTTGTCAGGCACAGGGAGTGAAATATGTATTACATGAAAGACATAGTCAGTAATTTTATGAAAACAGCACAACACACTGTCAGAAATATTATTATTCTGTGCATCACTGTATCTTCTAGCACAGATTTTAAGTAGCAACCTTGCTGGAAACTTTTCTTATTGGACATTTTAATCAATCTAAATTGATAATTTAGTCAGCGTGAATAAGCTYCACTAGGAATTATTGCAATGTGGAGAATAAAAGAGACACTGTAAAACTACAAGGATAAGTATTAAAAAGAGTCTAAAACATAGTCTAGCTTTCCCATATRAGTATTGGAAGAAGTAGCAGGTCTGATTTTCAAAACACTGATAACCTACTGGCTTCCAAAAAGTCAACAAGAGTAAGGGTAGACTCAATATTTGAAAAATCAGACCTTCTACTTAGGAATATAAATATGAATTTAGGAGCTTGGTTTTAGGCCGTGATTATTCAAGAATAATGCAGTATAGTATAGTATAAGTAAACAGAGACAATTTGCTTTCTTACTAAAACACAGTGCCAAGGAGTTAAATTACCTTCTGTTCTTACGTAGCAATGAAYGTAGAGTGTGCAGGGAGAATACACCTGTAAATATTTTGCAGTATATATAAAGGTCTAATTTATGAAGCCCTAACTCATGGCAGAAAGTATTTAGCGATGAAACCAGTAGCTCAAAAACCATTTTGGTATGCTGATGTGATCGCGTATTTTGGTATTAACCAGTAACAGTAACTTAGAAGCAAACCACCAGGGGCAGCAGGACTCTTGCTTCTAACCAAAAAACATAGCCTGAAGCTTTCAGAAGATGTGACCAGGTGACCTTCTGGTTTTCACATTTAGTTCTTTTTTTGAGAGCAACTGCCGTATAAGAAAATGGTTCATTTCAGGAGACACTTTAACACACTATTCCTTTAATTCCAGAAAGTTTTCTTAAAATACTGCAATTCAAACAAGCCAGGCATAATGAAAGGTACGCTTACTCTGAACAACAGTAGAATACAACAGTACAACTACATTCGTTAATTGGATGAATCACTGTGACCCTTCCTGGGAACGCCGTACCACAAAATCACCAGGAACACCGTTATGCTGAAATAATCCACTTCCTAGGCGCAAGAAACAGAACYAAAGACTACTGCGGGCTGCCCTAAGGATCTACACTGTGTTTCTTCTTTGAGCAGCGCTCACTGTTTCACAGGACATACAGTCCAGGTATGTTCTGCCAGGCTAACCTACTCCATCCAGAAACTGAAACCATTTGCTGCATTTCTAAGTGACTGCAAGCCAAGGAGAAAGTGACATCCAGTCTAAAGTTTGGCGCACGTGGATAACACACAGCCTTGCACATACAGCACATGCTACCTTCCAAGAGCTAAATGAGAAGTTCCATAGTAATAAAGCTCATTTTAAATAGAGTTTAAGTGACCTCCAAAGGAGAAGGTGTCCCATCAATTCCAAGAGTGTTCAGCAGAGTGCCATTTGGTTGCCCTAATCAACAGGCTGCGCTGGCGCCTATCAGACGTCCCACCCTCATAACCTCATCCCGCTCTCTTTCTGCATAAACAGTGACTGCTCCCACGCAATACTGCTCTGCTAGTATCATTGCAGATTTAGGGGTACTTTATATGAGAAGTAAGTGTTCCCAAGGAAAGGAACAAAGAGGACAAAATGTCTGATACCTTCTTCAAWCAGAGCTTCTGCCTCTCCTGAGATATTAAGCAGATACTTGGATCCCTGTCAACTCTGTCGCTTTGGAGGACAGAACAGAGACCTGAGGACTCACTCACAGTCCTATTTTTTTCTGTTTGTAAAGGCTTCTTAGTATAAACACAACTGTATCAGCAGGCAAAAGACACATCTGCCAGCCAGCCAGCCCAGTTCAATAGGCAAAACAATGATTATCAGCTACACCATTTTTTGCTGACTTCACCATAGCTCCTGCCGGTGTAGCCATGAACTGCAGATGAAAATAGTMACCAAAGAAAATATTCACCAGCTTCGCTCTGCTGACAAAACTAGGAAGTGCAAGTCTTGTTCAAGGTACAGAAATCAGGCCAGAAAGTGATTTAAATAGCTAGACCCACTGCTGTTCACAGATTCATGTTTTTGCACTGCAAGGGTAAATTGAGACCACCTATGGATAGTTGAGCAAAGAGAGCCCAAGACGTGGAGCAAAAGATGTAGGTCACTTTTTAAATCCAGTTATAGCCTAACTGAATATCAGCAGAAAGCCTTTCATTGGCATTGGTGGGCTTCAGATTAAACCCAATGTCATACATTTTAAATTGCTACAGAAGTCAAATGCTTCAGTTTAAAAGGATCTGTTTCAGAGGATTTTGAGAGAAGTATTCTAACGTTATAACACTGACAGCGAGTCAAACTGTCAACATCCTCATTTGGAGACCTGGAACACCTGCCACTCACAAAGGCACCAAGRTAAGCTATGAGCACTCTGCCTTTAAAAAAATCAGACTGCACGTTCCCTGCATCAGATCCTGGCAATGCTAYAGTCCTGCAATAACTGTTCTGGGCATATAATACAAAAATAAATTGTTCTTTTTGTGGAAAGCCTGTGGTATGACTAGAACGTATGAGGAAAAAAAAAAAGCATGTCTTTTCTTACAACATGGCCAAGTCTCCCTTCATGCTATTTGGGAATTTTAGAAAATAAGTATCCCATAAATAAATAACCATTAYTTCATACTACAAAATGCTTGCTTGGTCTGCATCTACTTGTCTCATAGATATATTAAAATTCTACACAGTGAGCAGAGAGATACAGATTGTATTTTTCATGCTATCACCACTGCAGAGYTTTTCAAGAGAAACTGCCTAAGAGATAAAGGGCATTAAAGCAAAAGAAGACCTAGAAACCAAATAGCAGAGTCACATAGCAACTAGCAAGTTTGAAAAGAAAACTTTGAAATTAAACCATTTAAAGGAAAACATTATGCAAGGTCCTTTACGGCAACAAAACATATGAAGAGAAAAACACTGCCATAGAAAAAGAATGTACAGGAAAGTAAAGAGGGAGAGGGGAAAAATATTTTTAAAGCAGCAGAATGTCAAGAGAAATTGTCAAGGTGAAAATCAGATATTCAGAGGAGAAGCTTTCCCCTTGCTCTTATTAACACCCTGCTGGAAGGAATGTAATCCTTTTGTACAGTTCAATATTTCTGCCCAGACAAAGCCCTGTGCAGGGCTTCAGGCCATTTGCTGAACAGCACCGACGCACTGGAAATCCTGGAGATCCCCCCATGCTGGGGCCTTCACCAGTGCTCCCTGCAGATGGCCCAGCCAGAGCGGACTGGGGCCCAGGATCAGCGAATTGGGCTCTCAGGGGATTCAGTGACTGGTGGCTTTTACACAAGCGGCAGAAGCATCACTAGTCATTGCTCYAACCTGCTAGAGACAGATGACTGAGAGATTGAGGTCTCCGGCTCCTTGAGGTCTTAAAGAGTGGGAATAAAGTTCATTTAGCACCACTTTCCCTTCCAAATAATTTGGGAGTTAGGCAAGCAAAGCAGTGGTCAAACTTGCTCAAGTTAAGATGAACGCTGTAGGGTGAGTGCATCTCAGAGGCTTAAAAAATTATGTCTGAGTTAGTTGGAGTTTCTTTAGAGGAAGAATGATGACTGAATAGCTACCCTCACACTCCTGCCCTTTTTCCATTTGCTGTCCCTCACTATCAAGTGGTTTCTCTTGGCTTCTTTTTTCCTCTAGCCCTTTCACTTCCTGAAAGACCTCTACAGGTTTTCTTAACCTGGAGAACCCAATAGGGACCATGGCCAAAGATGCCAGGGAAGAGTGTAAGAAAAAGGAGAAAATATGTATTTCTCTTGTGACCTCTTCCAATGTTTAGCAGCTCAGCAACAAGCTGAGCAAAAGCTCAACAAACAAAGACCTTTTTTTCTTCTTTTTTAAACTATCACTCAGCAAGTTGTCCCTTTGCAAATYTGCCCAGTTTCCCCCTGAGCTTGGGTAAACTTCTAGCATCCACAGCATCACRCGGCCAGGAGCTCCCCATCCTGAGCACATGCATAAAGAAGGAYCTCCTTCAGCTCAGGCTGAACCGCCCGGCCGCTGCTCTCACTCGAGCCTCCCAGGTCTCAGCTCCTGAGCCACCAGCTGCCCTTTCCACRCTGCTCACAATTTCGCAGCCTTTTGACTGTCACAGAGTCGGGAGCTAAGATTTTATGGAACTGTTTACCATAACACCAAGTCTCATTTCTCAAAGGCCATGTCAGTGCGGAGCCAATCATTTTGGGGGGCGTTAGGCTTGTTTTCCCCTATGTGTATTACGATTCTGCTATAGGCACCAAATTTCCCGCCATGGTGCCCTGACTCATGTCCTCTGCAGAAGCAGACAGGCTAAACCTAGCACAGATAGATTGAAGCCCCAAGTTTTTCAAAAGTCCAGCTCACTCTGTAATACTGTATCAATTTATAGAATATCATTACAGAAGTGGTGGAAAACCTTACCAGAGATGCATTTATATTGGCATAGAGGTCTTTTCATGTTATAATAGCTTATGTTAGCAATTTTACAGAAATTTGATTGAATATGGCAAGAGGTTGTTAGAAGCACACGAAGATCCACTTTTCCTTCACCATATTTCATTTCCATTTCAGTGCAAGAAAAAGGTGCCATTTTAATAGTCTTCATTTTGCTCRCCTCATCTTTTCCATCTCATCATCTATCCTAATTTCTAGTAATTTTTTAAGTTCTCCAATTAACTTGTTGCMAATTCTTTCAGTTTATGATTTGTTGGCACTGAATATCTAGAATAGCACTAGTAATAATGCAYGAAATACATTTTGGAATACTACTAATAAATACTTTTTAAATTTTTTCCCTTTCAAGCATTCAAAAAGGAGCTGATAAGAGATTTTTAAAAACTCATTCTCTGAGGTAAAATAAAATAAAAAAAATCAATGATCTTTGATCTTCTGATCCAGCCATTGAAGTCTTGAAAAAYGTACTCTTTGGACTGCTAATCAGATTTGAAGGTATTTTGGGGGAGGGAATGGTGAGTTGTTTGTTTATTAATCTGGCTGGCAAAGCCTGGTGTGCTGGGACTGACAGCAGAAGTGCAGCAGTCTCATGTGCAGTTTTCTCCTGAGGACGCTGGAGCAGATGGACTCTTTCTGGCTGGTTTGCAGCTACCTACAGTTGCCCCTTAGTTTTAATAGGGACAAAACTATGCTATAGGTGCCTGCTCCTCCGAGAGCCTGGTTTTGCTCTCCAGGGCAGTTTGGCTTTATGCTGGGCACCTGGAGAGCCCACTGCAGAAGCCAGTCAATGAATGATTGTATCAGCCTGGGTCTCCCCTTGCTAAGCCAACAGCTTTCTCACTACAACCTTTTGCAAACAGGGAGCACAGAAACATGTGGAATGAGAATCTGTCCAATTTGGGAATCAGTAAAATAGTCAGCTAGCTGCTGCCCCTGCTCTAAATTAAATAATTAGTTTGCAGAGTAATAACTCAAATTTGCTAGGCTTGTCTTTGAAATGTTACTTTGTGAGCTGCACTTAGGCAAAGTTCATACTGGTACTTCCTTTAAAGGCACATTTTACAGCACAGAGGAAGGAGATGACTGTCTGCTTCCGTAAACAAATCCCATCTGCCTATTAAAGCTGGGTACAAGCTGTACTTGGAGAGTATTTCTGCGGGGAACAGCTTCTTACCCTTCTTTCACTCCTGTTGAATTGCACTGAAGGTGTGCTGTTAATGTTTAATTCCTTCAGAATTGTTTCCTCCCTGCCGTCCTCTCTCTACCTTGTTATACTCACAAGACTATTAACTGGAGCGGCACAATATCCTGAGTAATACCCGTACTATGAAAAGGTGGCAGCTAATCATCCTGGTTCCTCACCGCCCTCCTCCCTGCTGCTTGCGGCCAGGTTATCGTTTGAGTCAAACTACGCAACCTCGCAAAGGGTTAAAGGATGGTACTTTTCATCTTCCCGTATTAGCGGTGCCTGAGCAGTCGGGTACGCTCCACCGCTTGTTAAAGGCTGCAGATCCACTGGAGCATAACTGTGGCATACTTAAAGCATCGGAGAGAAAAGCATATAAACTGCAAAACAAAAGGACACGTAATTATAGCTTGTTCTGATTGAGGCTAGTCTTTGGACAGGTTTTGCAGACAACTTACCTTTTGAGAAACATGTCGATATTTTATGTTTAGTTCCTTTAGGCAAAATGGTACGTTTTTCGCCCCGGCAGACTGCTGGGGATGCTGCTTGGCCAGCAGTGCTGCCATGCGCTTCAAATGAGCTTGCTACCCTAGAAAGGCCTATGAGGCCCGATGTTGCTGCCACCATAGCGAGAGCCTGCAGAAGGTGGGCAGCAACCTTCCTCTAGCTGGTTCCCAAACCACTTCCACTGCCAGCCTATGACGAGCCGAAGATCCTCCCGCCGTCTGACACCGAGGAGGTTGCAGGAAATGTGCTTCCACCCTAGCTGAGAATCAGTGCAACGAGCAGGGCTGTCTCAGAAATAACTTTGGGGACTGAGGGAGTGACACATAGCATACAGCTGGGAGGTGCATGTTGCAGCAATATGACAGGCACAATACTTAATACATGACGGTGTTTGAGTTATTAACTGATCATGGCTAAGCAAATACATTTTGATCAGTCGCAGTCTGTCCAGCATTTTCATCAGACACAGATGCAAATACTGCTTTGGAAATGAAACACTGAGACTATCTGTCTGGCAGTTCAAAAATGTCAGGCTGTTACTAGCATGTGAAAAAAATTTCCGTGCCCACTTAAATTAGAGCAAGGGATTAAAAAGCCAGAAATACAGAAATAACAGCAGGAAAAAGCTATTCTCCACATTTCATCCAAAGGAATTCTGATCAAGATATTGCCGAGGCTTCCCAGGTACCAGTTTTTACTCTCACATTCTCTTGCTGCTTCTCCGTGCTTGTTTTGCAGCAGTTCATCTCGCCCCACCTTCCTCTGCTCAGACATCCTGTCCTGTTCTCGGCAGCCGTGACCTCCCCTTGCTATGCAATGTCTTTCACATGCTTCCCTGGAAAGGAAACAGCATCCCTAATGGCATTTCCACTTTTGAAAACGTTCCTCATTGCGCTCCCAGGGCCTAGCCTGACGTTGTCTTAAATAGAAAATTATGACACTACTGTACCTAATGTAACCTTTGCTTTAGTTTAGGGATTTTTATTTTTGTACGCCTACCATTTGTATTGCTGGCTGAGTCTGCTGCTTAAAACATGTCCTGAATCAACAACAAAGGCAGAGGCTGAAGCTGCTGCCCACCTCCTAGCCCTCCRGGAAGCCAGGCGCGCCAGGTCTGCAGGACGTGTTGGCCTTCCAAGAAGATCACAGACCTAGTAACCCTAATTGTTCCCTTTTGGCATCAGCCCGGTGACCAGGTGCAAACACTTTAGAGAATGTCAGGATTATTACCTTTCTGGTAAATTCTTAACGCAGTCTTTCTGACAGCAATTTTATTTATAACAGCTTCTGAAAATGCTTGATGTTCTATGTCCCATTAGGTCAGACCAGGAGAAACCCGAAGTTTCCCTGCCTGGAAGCTCTTGCCATAAAAGATTGACTTGTTCTTCTGATTTCTGGATTTTTTGYTTGTAGGCTCTTGAAGTGTCAGAGCAATCGGCAGCCCGACCTGTGTAGCTTTACTCGGGCTTGCATCTACTGTAGATTRAAATCTGGCCTGAATCCATGGCTGCCAAACCACAGAAAGGTTCATAGTTTGGAGACTTTTCACCCGCCTACACCATGCTTCAAGCCCGTAATAACCCCTGCAGCCAGCCCTGTTTGACATGATTTTGATTTGCCAGAGAACATTGTGCACAGGGCAATAGAAAAAGAAAATAATGAAAGAGAATGAACTGGTTGTTGGCCAGAAAAACCTTCACCCCTTAGCATGGCAATCACATCTTTATGACTAAGTTTCTGAGAAATAACCAGAAAGAAAAAAAAAAGAAAAAAAGAAGTAGTGCTGTGCTTCGCTTGGCAAATAGGGTAAAAGATAGGCATCAGGGGGACTTTCCTCAGCTGTTGAGATGTGGGACCTGATTTCTGGACACAGCRCCCATTTCGGGCACTCCCCTGAACGCCAGGGCTGACAGAGCGGCTGAATGGCTCGGGAGGGCAGTGCTGGAGAAGACTTCCCTGCAGGAAGTCAGCACAAATTCATGCCAAATTTAACTGACTGTGTATCCATGGCCCAAAGTCAAGGACTGATTTAATGAAGTAACTACATGTCTCCCTGCCAGTTCAACCTTTTTCACTATAGGGTTGTCTTTGAGAAGCAAAACGCTGCTGAATGCAACTCCCGAGTGCAAGGTTATTATTTGGTTTGCTAATGAGCCAACCTGTTTGTATTACACAAATGTGACTCTTCCTGCTAAGAAATGAAAGGACCTCTTAAGGTTACAAAAGTTTTAACTTGAGTAGGTAACTTTCCATTATATTCACCTTGAGAACAATTTGTTATCACTACAGTGTTTCTGGCGGAAGGAGACAGTTGAGCAGAGTTTACTCCCCAGCACTTCATAAAGACCAGGGGCTTTCCGTTTCTCCTCTGAGGCTGCAACCCTGGATTCCCTAGGTTCCCCTCATGGGCTCCTACACAGGCTGTCTTTCAAGCATTCAGTCTCAAAATACGTCTTTAGAGGCAAAAGCCTGAACTTGGTATCTCACATTTGGTCCACACTTCATACAAAACTGTGTGCTGCTTACKCAAAAGATTCTTCCCAATTTTGGAAAAATTGAGGGCAACAGAAACATTTTTTCCTTCTTGGTGGTCAGCTCTGAAGACAAAAGTAACCTAAAAACAAATCTAATGGCTTACATAATTTGCTAACTAAGCACATTTTCARTATTGAAACATTTCTGCCTAAAGGCTACGTAGCCCCTAAATACCCACTTGGGGAATCATTACAAAGGACTGCTCTATCATCTGCTGACCGACACGGCACAAGCCAAACGTGAGCTCAAGAGAGCTTTCAGGGAAATGAAGACAGCGTGCAGAGGGAGAAGACCCCAAGCAAATGCCAACAGAACATATATTATGAAGCCAACTTCAGCCTTTTTAGTGTCAGAGTAGAGATTTGACTGAACTGGAGAAGCATCATATGGACTGCCATTCCTGAAATGCTCTCTGCTGATTCAACCTACTTTTTGGTAGCCCATCGTTCTCCCTCAAGGGGGACCACAGATCTTGTTCTGGCATCCTATGATATATACTCCTTGCCTATTTAAAATTCCTTGGGGTCCCAGATCAACCAGAATATTTTTTTTTTCAGAGAAACATTGCTCCTTCAGAAATCACATCTCTCTGAAATCACTGCTCTCCTAATGGTGGTAGAGATGGTGCTGTTAGTTTAGTAATATTCATAATATTCCATTAGTTGCTGTCTTTTACTCACAAGATCTTAGATTTTACCAAAACCATAATACAAATCCCAGTTCCACCATTTTGGTTAGTCTCATTTCTCCCTAACCGCAGCTTCCTCCTCCTGGCCTCCAAGGGAAGGTTCTAAGACAACATTTTTTGGGGACATTTCGTGATTATTTTGTGCAGGCTATTTCAGCTTCCTCTGCCCTTGGACCATGGTTTGCTGCAGCTGCAATGGGTGAGATGAACCATTTTCCCACGTGTTCCTTGGTGGAGAGCAACTGACTTTTAGTGCAACTATGCCTCAAGTACAGAACGTCCCGTATCAACACCATCATTGGAAAAGGATAAACACTGGAAAACTGGAGGCTTTGGCTCCTCCCTGCACCAACAAAAATACCAGCAATACTTTGTTACTCTCAACAGCAACAGCCTGTGGGACGCTGCTGGTGCAAATCACTGCTACTCAGGCACTTGGGGCAGGTAGGGTGGGACCCACTTGCTGAACCCATTTCGGGGTTGGAGCCAGGCATCTGGTGACTACAGCCATGACTCTAGATAATAGGTCTGATGGTATAGACTTAACCCACTTCCAATTCCTGCAGAGTTCAATGTATGTGACATGCAGTTCATGGTCCTTTCCTAATATTGTTTCATTAGTTGTCTTTCATTGACATTAGTGAGCTATAAATCAGTCCCAGAGTTTGGAGAAGAAGATCATTAACTCTCACTTTCTTTGGGAGGTCGGGGGGATGCAGAGGAGAAGTCTGCATTTTATGCAACAAACAGGGGGGATGACTGTAAACTAAATATTCTCTTCCAAATAACAACAAAGCAAAAAACCATAAAACACTAGCGAAATAACATAAAACATTAAGCAATAAAATATCTGAAAATGAACAGATGCCTGCACACAATACCATTTTATGTACTAGAAAAAATGGTTTTACCTTTTTCAGAAATGTGATTCTCAGAACATAAATTGTGTCCCCAAAATGCATTTATGATTTATTAAATTTCAAATTTACTTTACTGCTTTTAGAATTCTCCCTTGTAGAATAAAAATGAAAAAGATATGTTTTTAGAAATTAAGTAATCTGAGGAAGTGGCTCCTGGAAGATTTATGAGAAAAAAATCCTAATTAAGAGATATTAAAACCCAGTTTCATAGATTATTTGATTCCATTTTAAAAAGCAAATTATAATTTTTGTTCATTGCTTGATTAACAACAAAATAGTTTTTTTACAAAGGCAGTGCTAACTACTGCAGTTATTGAGTCTAAACAAATCTATCCAGGCTTTGAATTATCCAGCATGGGGATTTTTCATAATATCTTCCAATAAAAATAATAAGACACTGGGAGTTTAATTTTAGAAATTCTGGAGCAGAGTGAAAGAGAAAAAAATGTTTTTCATCTTCTCTTCCCATCTCCTTTTTCTAATAAACTTTAACATTCAGCTCTCTCAGCCCTGTGAAAGCAATAAAAGAGCCTCTTCTGCATTCTTCTCTGTATCAAATTTTAGCGGCAACACCATTTTTCTTCCTCTCTTCCCAGGTGCTGTGCCAGGCAGCTTCTGAGGGCCACAACGATAAAGATGCACCGAGCCCAAGCCAATGGACACTCTAGCTGTACATCCCGATCCTGCAAAAACCTACCGTGAACTTAAATGTATTTACATAAGGCTTTCCAATATTCAAACCCTATTAAGTAGCCCAGGCAAATCGTGGTTTTAGCRCTTTGGAATGCCCTCCTTACACATGCACGAAGTGCCATTTACAGATGCAAAGTGAGCTAAGTGCCTGCGTGTATGAATCATTTTATGTTTTTATGTTTCTGAAGAGAAAGGCTGTGAGTCAGAAAACTAAAAAAAAAAAAAAAAAAAAAAAAAAA
>NW_028185406.1:757890-786667 GCF_003343005.1 Rhea americana | reverse complement strand
GCTTCCATAAAATAACGAAGGTTGCTTCATCTGAAGGCAGCTGTGCTGAGGATGCAGAAGCCACTGAACGGCAAAAACGTGTGCACAGCCTACGTGAAATAACGTTGAGGCGGATTTGACCTCGTCCGCCCCCGGAGTAGGTCAGGGGCCGGCGGAGGGCCAGTCGCTGCTGAATCAGCAGTAACCTGCCCGGCAGGCGCCAGAGCTCCATGCTCACCTGCCTGCATTGCCCGCATCRGGGGCTGGGCAAAGCCCAACCTGGCCACGAGGGAGAGCCGAGCAGCCACCAGCACCGTCTGCTCTTTTCCAGAAGGCCAACTGGCCCTATTTCCTGCAGAGCTGTGCAGAATAGACACCCCTTTGCCATTCTSGTGTCTTCCTCCCAGTTTTTAGCATCATTTTCCCTTGCTTTTCATGCTTACAAAGTTCCCTAATTTCTTTAGGCACAGAACTAAATGCATTTTCTCCTCCCATGCACRGAAAGCAGGAAGCGGTTTCCCTAAATAAAACACTCCCAATGAAGTCAATCGACTCTACTTGGCTGAACAAGGGCCTAAATCCATGGCCTGTTGCACAATTCAAACGTTTTCCTTCCATTTTAGCCTTGCCAAATGGAACAGCTTTGACACTTACTCGACTACGTTGAAAGAAATGCTGTGCTCCATCCTGTGCATCCCGCGCTGCGATTTTCACAGTTGACAGTAGTTAAACACAAGCGGGATCACCAAAGCGCATCCAACCTTCAGGTGTCCTTTGCCTTACTGCACGCTCTACTGAGTTCATATTCTTTAACAGCGCTGAACGTTCATTATCGCTTTGTGAAACATTAGCGGTATCCACAAGCCAGAAGAGCTCATATCCATGCAAATATCTCTAGCAATAAAAATAGAGATGTAGTGACAATCTGAGCTATTTTAACAAAATGATCCATGAACATAACATTTTTTCAAAGTTTTCCTTGAGGCCATAAGTACCGCTTTTATGTCATGCCCTGTAACTAAACTACACTTTACATGACTTGGCAACAGTGTGAAGGAAGTGACTACATTAYCCTGATATGGATTGCAGAATATTCAAAAGCAAAAGCACTCACAACCACTAACCTATATATTAATGCAGTTTTCATTAAAATATACGGTTACAAGGCCCTTCTTTTTAACACGTCACAGCCCATTGCAGTCATTTGAGACGTACGTGCAACTGTTGGGAAGAGCAGATAGGCCAACAGTGCGGTGAAATAACACAGGAAAACRCCTCCCTAGGAAAACAGGCAGAATTCTGTCCCTTGGCCTACGTGAATCAACTACAGCTCTGATTAAACAGGAATTACACTCTTGACTGAGGGAATACACTTTAGCCTACGCAGTTGACTAACACACTGCAAAGGAACGCTGTCACGCATGCAAGGATAATAYTGTGCCACACACCAGCTGCCCCAAACAGCTCCAGCCTAGAAACATRATCACTTAAGAAGGGACCGAAAAAWTTATTTCACAACTTTATATCAAAATGTGCAGGGTCAATCTAGAAATGTATCACYAGAATTACTACGCGTGTAGAGGAAGATTTTCAACCATCAGATGTTAAGGCTCTGGAACAGCTTGTCAGTAGCTACAGCAGGGGTTAGGTACTTAAGAGGTTTGAATACTGAGCTTGGCACATTTATAAAAGCAATTGCGTGACGTGTTGCCGTGATAGAGGGAGCCTGGTCACAGTGACCTGGGAGTGCAGAGCAAGTGAAAGTACTGAATTAAAAGCTCTGCTGCAGCAGCTTAAAAAAAATGCAGATGTCAAAAGGACTGGCACGTCTCTCTGAGTCAATGCAAAGTCACCAAAGCCTGGGAAATGGTGCTCAGAAGCAGAGAGAAGGATCTCATTAGCAACCTCCATTTTAAATTCATCCAAGTTTTCAGCTCTTTTCTTTCCGAAGCAGCTGCATGCATTGACTGTTCTCATATAAAACATGGGAACATTCTTAGGTCAAGCAAATATTTAGTCCAGTGTGGATATTTTTATGCCATCAGGACAAACTGCCGTGAGATAGTACCCTTGGATGGCTCTTGCCTTCCGTGAGAGTGGCATTCAGGACACCTGCCTGCCTCATGGTACCAGAAGCACATCATGAGCTTGCCGATCTGAATTGCTAATTCAATTAAATTAATTGTAGGGTATATCTTCTGAAGTACAAAATAGAATTGTGCCTCCCAACTCTGCAGAAGACAAGTGATTAATAAAAGAAAAACAGAGTGAAGAACAAGAAAAGGAACAATAAAGCAGAGAAAGTAAAAAATGGAAATCTAAGGGCAACTATAATGGAGAACCAAAGACATTGATAAAAGAAATAATCGGTCCTCTGTGCCACTGAGAGTCTCTCCCTGTACCTTTCAAAGTTAAAAGGCTACTCTCACTCAAACAGGCTGARTGGAATACAAAGATCCTGACTCAACAAAACACTTCATCACTTAAAGCTGAACATATGTTTAAATGCTTTGTTGTGTTGGGACTCCAGGGCTTAAATGCAATGAGGAAAGCAGGAATAGAAAAATAAGTGGCAGTATGTAGGACTTGGCAGAAGTAGCAGAATGCACGGCACCTAATACGTGACATTGACTGAAATGGAAGAGGGCTGGGAATATAGTTAAGAATTAACTGTGTTTTAAGTACTGATGGCTCAGACGACATAAAGACCTACAAGGTCTAATCCTAATTTAAGTAAACCTAATGAGACTCACTGATTTCTCTAAAACTAGACTAAGCTTTAAGAGCAGTGGTGCTCTACCTTTGGTTTACACCTCACTTTTCAAGTGGAGGCACTCAAGCTTCTCACGTTTTCTGTGAACAACRAACACTTCAACCAAAATGAAGGTTTGGAACAGGCACACTTCGGGAATGCAACAGAAATGGCACACACACATCATGGCAGTGAACGAGGTGGGAGGCGATGGGAATGTCTGAATTCTGGTTGCCTGATAAGCTTGCATCCAAAAGTATGAGAAATGCATCACCCACGGTGCTATTCTCTTGTCTASAGCACTAAATAGAAGGTGAAGTAGATACAAAACCAATAAAGCAACAGAGAATGCCAAGACTAGTAGAGATGACTTCATGGTATAATTTAATGGAAGTATTTCCTGCCATAAAAATGCCTTTCTTATCACCTGCCAGCTTGTGAGTAATGAATTCTGTGATCTTGTAGTTGATTAATTATCATAATGTTTCCACAGGTTATTTTTGCTTAGGAATTATTTAATAATCCTTTTTTCACATTGAATTTCTGCCCTACTTTACTACCTAGATAACTATAAAAAGAAAGATTTACAGCCTCTATTTTTTTTTTTCTGATCTGAGAACTCATGTTGGTAACCTATGTGCTTGTATGTTTTATAAGAGTGTTAAGTTACACATCAGGATAACTTCTGATTTTCAATCTCCCATGTCCTGCACTCACCAAAGGAAACAGCTCTTCTAACAAGACAAGACTGTGTCAATGACCAGGAACTTGCAACTTGAAATTTTAAAAACACACATACAAAGGTAAAATAAAAAGTAGTCTCTTTGTATTCCTACCATCTAAGATATTTATTTCGGAATGACATTCACTACACTCCTCAGAGTATAGTCATCACAGTAAGAATAAATATCAGAGCTGCCAAAGAAGTAGCATGAACAACTTGAAGAACCACGTCAGTCCCAAGGAGGTTTTGCTTCCCTTTATTGCAGCTTCTCTTGGAAGGGTTTTTCATCTATTTCTAAATGTTTTTACAACCCTTTAATGCACTTGGGGATTGTGAACATACCCTCCCACCATAAGGGAATCAGATAATGCTCAGATAAACATCTGTTCAGCAACACAGGGTAGTGGTAGGCCCATTACTGGATTATGGGTGGTCTGGAGGCTCTGTAGTAAACACTAACTTTTTGGAAGAAGAGAAACAGATAAATTAAATTCTCCTATTTCAAAACAGCAATTTGATAAAGTGCTTTTTTCTATTTTCCCCTTCAAAAATGGAGTTCAGGAGATTTCAGAGAAAAAGGTTTTCACCACTAATGAGAGGCTTAGCTGAAAGCTCACATGATTTAAACCTTGCTTTATTTTTTCTTATTTAACTGTCAAATGGAACAATCATGTTTTAATTTTGCTTTCTTCTCATTTACTGATTGCACAGAAAGCCATTTCATTTAGCTTATTTAGTTCCATACAGAATTAAGCTCTACACAAACAAAATGTAAATCATGCTTAATCGATGGCAGTTTACGCTATCAGCAACCAGTGAGGTCTGATTGAAGTAAGAGAGAATTTAAGTGCTTATCCAATACAGAAATCAGGATCAAATACTCTGCTTCTGCTGGCCTTTGAGAGTTGCCCTCCAAGACAGAATCTATATAGTTTTTGATTGCATTTGACCGGTACTTTTAACCATGCTTCTGGTCCWGCTATTCAACCTTAAGCCTCAGGTGAAGAAGACATCTCAGGGTAAGGGAAAAAAAGAGACAGAGAAAATCTCTTTCTCAGCTTTCTAAGGGATATAATCTATTTTTAATTAATCAGCAGCCTGTCTGTGTGAAAAATATCCACAATAAAGAGAATAGCTTCTTCTTTCCTCTTTCCAGAGGACAAAAAAGTTGTTTCAGATCCCCAGGTGGCTTGAGAGGATGTAGCTCTATGAAAATTAACAAATTAATGCAGATATTCGCCTGCCAAAGACCTAGTTCAGTAGGATTTAAAATATTTTTTCCTCAGTAACATCCAGCTGACTCTTTCTATACATCCTCTATGTAAAACTACGATCAATGAGAGAAGAGAAAGGTCTTCTAATTCATACAGAAGATAAATAATCTACAGCCACAAATCTAACTTTCTCAATAACTTCGGCTCTTAGACAGAATTGCTCCAAGATAACKAAGTATTCCGTACCTAAGTGAGGTTTTGAGGTAATGAGTTTTAAGTCATTAGCAGGGAAACCCAGTGCTGACTCTTAGCTACCCACTGCACCTCCTCCTCAAAGAGTYCCATCCACGCTGCAAGGACACTTCAGGTTTTTGCTAATCATTTGTCCCTTTGTCACCACAAATGACAGCCTGCCGTATTAAAAAAATACAAAATGGAAAAAAGTTTACTTTAACTGCACAAAGCTTGATTGCCACTTCGGGGTGAGGGGCGGCAGCACGGCTTAGTTTTCATTGAAAGTCTGGGTCTGGGCACTTCTTGTTGTGGTAACGTTAATACGACCTCYGAATCAGGTCAATGGGAAGGTCTGTCCTTCCAAACATCTCTGCTCRGTGAAAGCAAACACAAAGCCATTCATTACAGAGATACCAGAACTGGTACAGACCTGCAAAGAACATATTATATTTAAAAATGTAGCACACAGGTACTTAGAGGTTAAACTCACCTATTCTGGTCTCAAGCTGACATGACATAAAATCAAACAGCTTTTGTGAACTGAGCTGAGGGAACAGGCCATTCATTAAAATGTCATATAGAAAAACTGGAGATAAGAGCCAACAGTTTAAATAGAAAGAAAAGAAAAAAAACCTGTCTAGCAGTTCAATAACATACCTGGTTCAACAGTAGCTGCTTAACAATAATTTTGAGAAAGACAAAGATCACCATGGTGTAACGTAGACGGATAAAAATAAATAAGATGCTGCGCAATTAAGACAATCAGAGTATTATCAAACTAAAGGAAACACATTCTCTACTTTCAAGGCTAAATGCTGCAAACACCTGTGTTTCATCTTCTAAATTTATGAAAATAAAGCTAAATCCCATCTTGCTGAAACACCTGTGCCCACCCTACTAACCTCCCACAGAGAAGTCTCAGTGTTTTTTTTAGGATGTGTGCAGATCTCCTGTTACGAGGAGCTGTTAAGAAATTACTCAGTGCCAGAAGTGCAAAGCCAGAAAAATGCAGCCAAGAAAATCGTAGCCTAGAAGCGACAGCGGTGGCAGAACAATTTGCTGCTGCTCCGCCTGGGGCTGGCGGGGAGAGGCGAGCGGTATCTATTCCTTTCCAGCCCTACCACTCTCCCATCGTGGGGACAGGATCTGAGTACGTCTGGCAGAATTAATCAAATCAAATGGAGGTGTCACAGCAGAAGATACGATATGGCTGGACAAACTACAGGCACGGAGTGCATTTTGCTTTCAATGCCTCTCCTCTCTTAGGTATCTGAAAAGACAAACAGATTCTTTACAATTTCGATTCTACATAGGTTTTCTTTGCCAAACTAAACACTAGAAATTACATTTTGTAAGTTGTTCAGGTTGATACCTGTGTCCCTAACTGGGTTAGGGACGGTAAATTAGTTTTATAAGAATAAACAGCCACAGTTTAAAGGAGAAAAGGAGGCACAAGAGGTTGACTTGTGGCAGTTCCTGAAAAAGCACGTGGGATTTCCAGCCTGCATATTTTCCCACTGGCATCCATTTCCATATTGCAAAATGATCTTTTTTAACTTCCAAGCATTTTACCGCATTAGATGTGCAGATGTTGAAAAGCACTGCTAGAGGCTTCCTCGGCAGCCAGAGCTCAGAGATTTGTGCAGGAACGCAGGGTGTGATGCAGTCTGCAAAATCCTTTCCTCTGGAGGGGAAAGGGTGTAAGATCTTGCTCCAGAATATGATGCAGAGCCAAAGAGCCTCCAGTGATTCAGTCTGACCCTAAGCTTGAATTTCCTGCACTAGTTGCAAAGAGTGCCTGACCCAAGGAGGCTCATAACTCAATGAATAGCAATCTGCAGATAGTAGCAAATTTGCATGATCCATCAGTTTGAATCTGGGCAAAATATGAACTTAAACTTAAGCAGCTACATTTCAGGGCGCAGATGTATAAGCAAGGCAGGCAACAAATGGTAAAATGCAGCCCAGAACATGCTACTAGTAGTTTCAATCTGGTGCAGGTATCCCCATGCAGAAACAGATGTTGGCTTTACTGGGTGCTTCTCCTGCCTTAGGCACTGTGGCAAGCAGAGTGCCTACCGAAACACGAATCCTTGCTGAACTCAATATGTAAGCATTGAGGACTGCAGATATGCTGAGCGTAGCTCACAGAAGTATGTTTTTCAGACATCTTTCCCCCTTTCGAACAGTAACCCTTAGGCTTTTTCTCCCCCCTTGACAGAAGCATAAATGGAATTAGTGATTCTAAGGTGAAGAGTTACACTGTAGGTTTGATGATTGCTGTGTAGTAACGAGGCCTCTAGTTTTCCTGCAGTCCAGAAAAATACAGAACACTTCTTTCACTTGACATGAAGGCATGGGGYGAGGTGGATAAAGGAGGAATGGGAAGAAAAGACTCTGTTCTGTTAACTTCTGTTAACTATTAAATTCTGTTAATAAACAGGAAGAAAATCTGGTAGTGCATCCCATTCCTCCTAGTGCTTTGCACTTTAGTGTGGTCACCTAYGTTCACATCGAATGTCAGGAAAAAGCCTGCAGATTAGGGTAGGAGTTCACACTYACTTTGCTATGTACAAACACACAACATGGAAAGCAGTGGAAGAAAAAAATATATAAACTAGACATCACAGAAGAAGTAGTTGAAAACAAAAAAAAAAGATTGTAATGCTTCCAAGAAATCCTCATGGCAGATTCTGCCARAGCCTTTTAAAAGCATGATACTGGGACCTTCCTATGCTGGGAGCCCGCCAAGCACTATGGGCTAGGCAGTGCCCCAAGTTCATCAGTCTTGCTGAYGCTCCTTCTTTCACGCAACTGCAGCTATAGCTGAGGCTGTGTTATCTGACAAGTATATGCACTTCTTAGGCCATGATGACATGCTCAGACCTTAAAAAACAGGAGCTAAGTGGTGGCACAAATGTAAGACAGGAAGACAGTACCCATCCCCTGGGAATCTTAATGGTATTGCTGTGCACTTTTGAACTAGGCACAAAAGTCAGGAAGGTAGGTAAGAAAATATGAGTGAGCTTTGTAGAACAAGTCTGATCAAAATCCCCGACAATGTGGTTTTCCCTCTTTGACGTTTCAGTACTTTTAATCTTTGTGTCAACTTTCSCATGTGTCAGATAAACCACAAACTGCTAACATGTTTCCTTCCTTTTGTTTAAGGAACCAGGCAGGCTCCTGGCTCAGGTCTTGGTGACTGGAAGCAGTTGTTTGCCTTCAGCATTGAGTCCATGTGAGCATAAAATACTTTGGGAGCCATGACGGCACTGGCAACATAACTCTGCCAATGTTATCTGTGCGGTATAAACCCAATCTTTTCTGAAAGAAGTGTTCTGTCAGGCAATGAATTATGAATGTATAACATATATTTTGCAATTGGACACAGGATTACTGACATTATATGACTCCCTATTTCCTTTGTCAGGGAAGTTCTGAATTGCTAGTGAACAGGGAAAAAAAAACAATTTTACATCTCTCATAAAGAAAGAACCCTCAATTATGTTTTTATTTACCAGCACTGAGCACTGACTCAGAATCTGGCATCAGTATAAGAAATATTCCTGTACTTCTTTCTCATAAAGTTTTGAATTTGTTTGCATTGTTCATAAACTACYTTTGAAATGGTGTCAAGAGAGAACACACTTTCCTGCTGGCACAGTCATAACACAAGTAATGTCTTATAAAAAAGGTGTACATGTCATTTCTTAATGTAATTCTATCTGTAACCTCCCCCYCCAAAAGAAGAAGTAGCAACTCTGAGTTAAACTAATAATCTTTCTCTGAAAGCTGTAAGTCTACATTCGACTAATATTTTTCCAACTTTATTAAGGCAATACACTGTTACATTTGAACTTTGCTTTGTCATCTTTATGACCCTAAGAGTCTCATTAACTGCCTTGAAAACAAATATTTGTTCCCAGGAAGAAATATGTGCGTATGTGCTGTGCTGTATTACATGTTTTAATTGCAGTGCTTCTTGGACACAGCTGGGCTGCAGATTCAGGAGAAAAGACTTCAAATCATGCCAGACTAACTGCATCTGGGCATGTTAATGACACAGTGCCTGCACACTAGGTTTGCATAGTATGGTCATTTTGGCCCTACTGCATGAARTTATGACCACTAGGCACAGCAGATCAGAGGCTGACTGACTAACTCCGCCTCAAAAAAAGGTTTGCTCTACTGCTCCAGACCAAAATGACTGTTCYTTATGCACAGGGTCCGTGAGGCTGTGCAAGGCATGGGTTTGCTGTGCAGTGACCTACTCTGGAGAGCAGCACGTCCAGCATTTCCAGATGAACCTCTCACACTACTTGAGCCAAATTTCAAGGCAGAAAGAGACTCCACCTCAAAAAATCCAGCCTGCAATCCAGTGCACAGAAGGACTATCTGAGGAGTGTAACATGGGGTCACACTAAAAAAAAAAAAAAAAAAAAAAAAAAAACTGCAGGTGAGGTGTTCGCAGTGGAAATACTCCCCATTATGGAAGGATATAGGACGTGATATCAGGTCTGCTCCAAAGTGGCCCATCTCCACCACTCACTTCCTTGAGCACAACAGAAGAACAGCCAGAGATGCCTTTGACAGCTGATTATTTTCAGATCATTCCTAGGGGCTGGCAGCAGATAGAATCTGGTGGAGAAACCCAGCTGCTGAAACAAGTAACACACTGCATGTAACCACGTTCTTCTAAGCCCACTTGAGAGAGGGACTAATCACATGCTCAAAGCTCTTTTTAAGGTATTTCCAGTATTTAAGTATCTTCTAGGAAGTCAGTATGATTTAAACTCTGGGCTCTGTACTAGATACCGGAATACTGGGTGTGCTGAATATGYAGGGTTAAATTATGAGGCAGAAGTCAAGGTAATGGCTGCTGGCATGGACCTACCAAGCATCAAACCTCTGACCCAGASGTATTGGGTTCTCTTCCCTGTAATTGATCACATTCCAGTCAATATCTCTTTCAATGATTATAGGGAATAAAATGATGGCCACATAAAAAAATTAATGATAATATTTGTGGTAGTAAATTAAGCAAAATATGGTGTGACAATTTCGCAGTAGTTTCAAAATAAGGAAATAGAGCTAAGAAATCTTTAGGGTAGCTTCCCATTAGTAATAATACRCACATCTACAGAAGCAGATATTTGGTTATTTCCTCACCACTGTAATTTTGTAAGCATGGTAATTCTCGAAAATGCCATCTAGTTTCACTTCAGTATCTCAAACAACTGGTCTTGAAGTTGCTTTGCTGAAGTTCTCCTTTATCTAATTACACCTTCTTGCTCCRGGTTTATATTCCCACGTATAGGCGTTTACTCAGTTAAAGTCTAAGAAAAAAAGATGATAGGGCTATTTCCCAGGAGTTTTTATGTGACGGCAATCTTGGGCCAGCATATCACAGTGGCAGAGGGCCTTGCTGCACCACAGTTGCAAAGTGAGTGGACAGGCATCACTGCTGCACCCTCCTACCAGCTCCTGGGCTCAGTTTTGGGAGGGTCCTAGTGCAGTGGGTCCAACACAAGAGGAAGATGATCAGCATCTAAAAGCTTCTGTTCCCCTGCTGGGAGGGCTTCCATAACAGCTATTGCTGACTCTGCTACCTCTCCRGTATCTGTGGAAATGCAGCTTCATGCTGCGAGCCCCCACATCTGCTCCAGAAAGTCACTTGGCTTTTTTAAGTTGAAAACAACACATTGGCAGCTGCTGYGACAGGTGTCCCCCAGTCATGTTACCTGTGCTGCAGTTGTGCCCTTGGCTGGGGGGAACGAAGTTTTCAAAGGAAAATACTCAAATGCAATGGATGCCTGGAGAAGATGAGACATTGCCAGCAGCCCTGAACAACTGTCCGCATCGGTRCAGAGTGAATGCACAGCTGTGGTTATCTAGCACGGTTATGTGTTGTTCTTGCTTTGCCCAGGTCCAAATGGCCTGCCTCATAAAGCAAGGAAGAATACCACCAGTGGAGAAACTGGAGCGCAAGGCAACACATATGAAAAGGAGACAAGATAAGATTGCCAAAGGAAGAGAGCAGTGGACATCTTACACGYAGAATTTATTCTGCTCTTTATTCAGAAGTATATTTAGTCTTATATGAGAAGTCATTTTAAATTTGTGACAGTGTCCCCTACAGTTTTAGCAAATCTGACTTCTCCTTCTAAGCAGCAACCTTTCTATTTCAGGATTATTTTCATCCTGCTGGTTTCCACATTTGTCATGGCTGATCTTTGGCCAAGGGCTGCTGCTGAACTCTGCAGTTCTCTGATGTGCACAGCATCTCTACCAGGTCTGCCTCTGATCTCAGGTTCAGGAGCAAGAGGGGGTGGCCTGGACAGAGAAAGAGAGGCGCCGTCCAGAGTTAGCCTTGGGGGAAGCAAACCACCAAATGCTCCAGCCAAATGGAGCCATGTCACTGCTGAGAAGGGCCATCAACATAGCACGCTCTGCTGCTTCTCATACAGGAGCTACATGCGTTTGAAGTCTCCAGAAGAAGAAAAAGAATCACYTTCCTACCACATCCACTGGCAGGGATGGCAGTTTCTTGCTGCTGACCCAGGTGAAATAAAACATCAGGACCTACGCCAATGCATGCAAATCTAGCAGCAGATCTCTGCTTTATCCCAAGAACTCAGCTGTTCTTGGGATAAAGCAACACAAAACACACTGTTCTTGGGATAAAGCAACACAAAACACAAAAACTCAACACCAGAACATTCCATTAAAAAAATTATGCCAGGATTTGTTAGCCTGATACAACCTTGGAATTTTTACCATTCTGATTCATAAATCAGTGACTTCCATCCCAAGAGTAAAGAAAGGATTTATATATGAAAGCGTATTTAGGATTTATTGGCAGGATTTGTACTGTAAAGGCAAATCAAGGATTTGTAAATCTAATTTCTCATTTAAAAAAGCTTTTGAGGATTTTTTTGTGTGGTAAATCCAATTAATATATTTTTAATTTCATGATTAAAAATCAGACAACTCTTCCTCCCCCAAATTTTGAAGCACGTCACATCCTCAACAGCACAACTGGCGTAAATAGYAAGAGAGGCTCCACCACTGAATAAGGTTGTCTGGAAAAAGCCTCACCTATCTTCCGTGGAGATGAGCAGCATGGCTTGCAAGCCAGAGGGGCGCTGGAAGAGAGAAATGCTCCTTGCCCAGAGTCACTCCACTTCTCTCAGCACCTTCCCTGCTTGCTCAGCATCACTTTTCTCTGACGAAMGCAAGAGATAGCTCTCAGCGATGCAGAGCTGAGAGCCGATCACCRGTCTGCTCGCCTTCTTTGGTATCCAGCTGTGCCAGCTGTGCCGTCCCCTCTTGGCTCAGCTCGCCAGCCCCGGGGGCAGCTGCACAAAGCAGGCGCAAGAGCAGCTGATTTGGGGCAGCTGCCTACAGAACAGCTTGTCCGCAGGCTGACAAGCCCCAGTGATGCCTCCTGAAGTTTCAGCTATGCTGGACTTCTCCTCCACGTTGTGTGGGATAAAGCATCCCTGCCGTGAAGCCCAACTGCCCAGCTCACTGCATCTCTCATGCCAGAGAGGCTGCTGCTTCAGCTAGCACTTAAATGATACTACTACCAAGTTTATTGCCACCCAAGAGACCAAAGGTCCTGGACACGGCCAGTCCCTGAAACCTCAGCTTTCCYGAGATGGAGAAGTTACACTGCATCATCTCTGCAGGGTTTATTTCAAGGACCTACATTAATTTAGATCCTAAACAGTTTTAGGTTTTGAACCACAGGAGATACTGGCACAATTCAGGCTGCTGAGATAGCAGCACTGATGCTATCTTTTCTCCAGCACTCAAGTTTTACATCTTCAATAACTCTTCCTCCTTGTCGGTCTATTAGCATATTCACTAGTTTCCCTAATAAGGAGTTTATTTGTATTAGAGAAAAACAACAGACACCCTATTCCTGATATTTGAAACAGCTACCACAAGACAACAGAATTCCAAGTAATTACTCCACAAGAAACCAGTTAATTACAGTAACGTTAAAAACAACTGGTGTCACATACGCACTTGGATTTTAACCAGTGTCTATTTTCTGCATCCAAATCTACCAATCAGATTCTAAGTTTCCTGTGTCAGCAGCTAGAACACCCTATTTCTTTTCAAACAGTGAAAACCGCTTTTAAAGATACACTTTCCAACTCCARGCCTAACTGTCTGCACAGTGAGATGAGGGACAGAGCATATTAGCCTGCCAATTTATACAGTAAAGACTTGCAGAAATAGTTATTAGAATGAAGGACAAGATATCAGGAGACACGGGTTGTGAGTGGTGATGCCAGTCGACCTCTTGCCCACTTAAAATTATTGACCTCAGCTGAGACTAGACAAATCACTTCATCTCACTGCACGTCACTGCAAACACTGGAGGAAAAGGAAACTCTTTCCTCTTACCTCCAAAAGGAGCTGTAAGCAGTATCTGGTTGCTAGCAGCTTTGGGATTGTGGGCAGTACAAAATGTGGAGGTGATTCTGATTTAATTTCACTCCTAAATCCTGTCAAAGCGTGCCCATTAAATAGGGAATACTTTACTAGGACTAACAGTACTGCAGTGTTTCAACCAAGACTAGGACCCTGCTGAGCCAGGGGGAAAAAGAATGCACGCATACATGCACACTCACGTGTGCACACACATGCCGGCAGGAAGGCAGCAGTTGATCCCTTCCACGAGTTTGCAGGCAAAACCCATCACAGCTTGCCCAAGGCTGCCCAGAGACTCAGTGACAGCCAGGAACTCACCTCCGCCTTTCGCTGGTCCTAACCCTGCCATTTAACCCCAGTTCTAGCCTTTAAACTTTCGCAAAATGAACCAAGTGGAAGTCCTAGCATTAGGAGGAATAATCCTGAAGAATCGCAGAGACTGTGGGATGCCTGGAGTGTGTACATCCTTCAGGCATCAGCAACAGGGATGATGCTAAATCATCCCCAGSAAGCTAGTGGCAGTAAAACCACTAACTACTGGCTTTATAAAGGTTTTACAGGATAAAAAATCCTGTTAACAGAACACCACAAATGTACAATTAAGTTTTCTCTTTTGATGACGAAAACTCATATGTACTAAAATATTCAGTGAGTTAAATTTTCTGTTTCAACAGGTCATCTAAGATACAACAGATTGCTGAGCAAACTGTTCAAATACGCAAATTGTTTGGGCATTCRGTAATACTTCTCCAAGAATTTTAAACCAGTAGCTCTCACCAAATCATGCAAATGAGTGGCGATTCAGAAAAGGAGGCATATTATATTTTAATTGTCYGAGCGTTTATTTTGGCCTCTGTTCTTTAATGACTTCCCTCATGGATAACTAGAAACATATGACCTCCAAGCATCCCCCTCTATTCTGTGGGGCTCATGATAAAAATGAGCATTAGGAGAGATGAAAAAAAAGAAAAAAAAGAAGGGAGGTTTTCCTCCCACAGCTGTTTCCTAAGACTGCTTCTTTAATGATTCTACTTCTTAACCAGCAGCTCCAAAATCTGAACATCTAGCTAGGGAAAAAGAAACAAAAAAAAAAAAGAAAGAAAAGGTACCTTTTCCCCTAGCATTCATGCACTGATTTCATTTTATTTGGCAAAAAGAGCAAAGCCTTCATAATTGCATTACTAAATAATGTTAGACACAGCATTAATTTTTTTTCCCCTGTTTTCTTGATGCTCCAACTTCTACATCATCCAGACAGCAGGCAACCCGCATCAGATCCAGTCGCTGTGAGCCAGATTGTTTTACTAATTCCTTATCCTGTGAGGCACACCCTACAGTGGTAGATTCGGAAACGCTGGCTTCAGCGTAAGCTCAGTTCTCCCGTGATCCACTTCAATCAGAATCGGAAAAGAGAGCGACTCCAGCCCGGCAGCGTGGCGTGAGCTCTGCTACCTCATACATTATCTCAGCATTAAATATTTATAAACTGGAGAACAGGGGCGAGCTCCTTCTTTAAAAGGTGTAATGATTTTTTTTTTAATGTATGAGCATAACTTGAAGAATTCGCAACTTGTTTGACATCCTGGTTTTCAATAGCCCAGTGCCCACTCCTCATCCATACAAAAGAAGTTGAGATTTCACCTCCTAACTGATTTCTCTTTGAAAACTAAACTTGAACAGATATTCCCAGATCTTTCTTAGCGCTAATTTTGCTTTTCTCTAATGTTAGCTCTCAACACCAGGCATGCATATTTGAAAAAAATACATTGAAAAAATGACATTATTTTTAATGTAATTATCTTTTGCCTGGCCACAGAGACACACTGTCACAAAGCTGGTCCCTGGAAGACCAACCACAAGACTGTCAGAGGCAGATCTGACAACTTAAAGGCCAAACCAGTACCAGCATAATGCAAAACAGTTAATGAAAAAAGTCACTGACAAACAGATCCTCTCATCCTACCACATTACACCTGTAAAATTTAACTCCTCTTTTAGCTGGAGACCAGAGGTCAGGACTTCAAAAGAGAAGGAGATAAATTGGCCCTCTGTGGGCACTGAGGACTTCAGCAAGTGCAGCAGCCTACACAGGTTGGAGAACTTGGGGCTGAAGAGAACAAATCGGTGCAAATTCACCTGCTTCCGCTTTGATGTGCTGCTCTGCTAACAAACTCTATGAAAGCAGTTCTCGGTAGTGCAGATGAAGTTTTACTCATTTTTACCTACAGATTTAGAAAGAAATATTTACCAGYAAAGAACTAATTCACTCTCAGGAGAATAAACACAATTTTACTTCCTCTGAAAGATCAGAAGAATAATTCCATATACATAGCACCTCACAAGCAGGAAAACAGCAGTTGTTACTACCTAACATTTCTGAAGACATTTGATAACAGAATAACTAACTGCTTTTATTTTTCAGAAAACACCTACACCCACACCCACTCACCCACACACCTCATGAGGTTCAACAAGGGCAAGTGCAGAGTCCTGCATCTAGGGAGGAATAACCCTAGGCACCAGTACAAGCTGAGGTGGACCTGCTGGAAAGCAGCTCTGCAGAGAAGGACCTGGGAGTGCTGCTGGATGACAAGTTGACCATGAGCCAGCAATGTGCCCTTGTGGCCAGGAAGGCCAATGGTCTCCTGGGGTGCATTRGGAAGAGTGTTGCCAKCAGGTSGAGGGAGGTGATCCTGCYSCTCTACTCAKCCCTGGGGAGGCCTCATCTCGAGGACTGTGTCCAGTACTGGGCTCCCCAGTCCAAGAGAGACATGGAGCTATCAGAGAGAGTCCAGCGTAGGGCCATGAAGCTGATCAGAGGGCTGGAGCACCTGCCCTGTGAGGAACGGCTGCGAGAGCTGGGCCTCTTCAGCCTGGGGAAGAGAGGACTGAGGGGGGATCTTATCAATGTGTACAAGTACCTGAAGGGAGGGTGTCAAGGGGATGGGGACAAACTCTCCTCAGTTGATCCATGTTACAGGACAGGAGGCAATGGGCAGAAACTGAAGCACAGGAAGTTCTGCCTGACCATGAGGGGGAATTTCTTCCCTGTGAGAGTGATGGAGCACTGGCACAGGTTGCCCAGAGAGGTTGTGGAGTCTCCTTCTCTGGAGATCTTCAAGGCCCGCCTGGATGCAACCCTGTCTAACATGCTCTAGGTGACCCTGCTTGAGSAGGGMGGTTGGACTAGATGATCTCCAGAGGTCCCTTCCAACTTCAACCATTCTGTGATTCTGTGATATATATAAATTATTTCTCATTCAGTAAATCAAAAGTTAACTGACCTGCCTTCCATTCTTAAAACATGCCCTAGCTCTGTCACCTGCTAGTATACATGTTACTTGATGCTTCCTTCAAGCCTGTACCGTAACTATCTTCTATGGAGCTGCTGCAGGTGCAGAGCTACTTATTAACACCAAAAGCATTGTAATCCAGCCTGAGAAGCCAACCGACATGTGCGGAGCTGGGTGACTGCAAGCACCGCAAAACCTCTGTCAGCCAAGAGGAGCACATATTTCAAAGGGAATGCCTAAGAGTCCTTGTTTAAACAGATAACAAAGAACGTTAAGTCTAATGACAGAACATTGGAAACTAGTTATGACCTGGATAATTTGTGTAATTAAATAAATAAATTTGTGTTTTGGTAAGGGCACTGTTTAAACATAAGGCCAAATACACCACAGGTGTAAGCAGGTTCAAATTCTYTGAAGACAAAACATTAGCACCCTGGTACAGAAGTGATGATGGGATTTAATACAGTGAGTTGCTAAAAACACCATGCTTTAGCTTTATTAAATGTAGCTGATCTGGCTGCAACCACTTGTACCCATTCAAGGAATTTTCCAGGAAACCAAGTATTTGCTCAGGTTGCTAACTTTTTTCTACCTTGGATCATCACTCYCCTTTAGTCATTCATTCCTACAAAGCATCATCTTCTTGATTGACAGGTATCGCAACAAATAGTCTGTATTTGGTATATTTCTATCTTGCTGGACGTATCCTTACCATCAGAAGAAAAGGCTGCCTTCCACTCAGCACACCACAAACTGTGCTAAACCTTTGTTATCTGTCGCAAAGGCACAGAGTAAGCACATACTTAGATTTAGAGAGCAGCTACAGTAGGACTTACAGATCACAGCAGTAGATATCCATGTCTGAGCAACGTTACGTGCTTCCATTATCACCCTGCCTTTTAGACGAGGCCCTAAAGCTGACAGCACATTAGCTATTTTTGCAGGCGCTGTCTTTGTTATGCATTGCCTTCTTTGTGGCAACTGGAAACTGTCAGACGTGGAATACGCCCTGCAAAATTCACTGTCCTGATTCCTGGCATTAAGCTAATAGATTGAAAATGTATCAGCTTTATATCGGAGCACCTCTTCTGGAGCCAAATTCTGCAGCCTGGCTTTTAGTATAGGACTTTGCTTCAGGTTTTAAATGGAGATTACACCAGTTTTTAAATGCACCRCTTAAGGGAGGCTTGCGACATTTAGGGGATTTGGAATAAAATATACCTCCACGCGATCAGTTCAAAAATCACTGCTGTAAGATTGCTCTTTGCCAAATGACCGTGAAATGAGYTGATGGCCTCAGTCTGCTGAAAGGGAGCGAGCTCCCAAGGAGCTGTCAYCAAAACCGGTGCCCGTCATGATGCTGACTGGCTGACTCCGCGGCAAGACTGGGAAGAGCAAATGATCTTGGGGCTAGAGCTACCCCGATCCCTACAGCCTGCCATTTCTGTCTGAGTGGTGGAGGAGGAAAGGGCAGTGTTCCTGCTAAGGACATTATAGTCTTCCAACCTCCTCAGCTATAGCCTGGGAAATACAGCGGGAAATCTTCCAGGTTACAAAAAAAGAAGGTTTCAAAAGAAGTTCATTAGAAACTAAAAGAGATAAAACCTATGTGGTTTGAAGAAAATCCAAACACTCACAGCATAATCATCTGTATTTGCCAAACAAACGCTATCTTAAACACTCTGGCCCCTGTAAAATCATTCAATGAACGTTACAACATACCATAGCATAAAACTATTTTGGTTTCCRCTAAACACAAAGGCCTTCCGAAACTTGTACTACTGTTGGAAATCTCACGTTTAGGTTCAGACATCACTACATACTTAGGAGTGAATAATGCTTTCTGGTTTATGTTCTGTTTCCTGTGAAAACCACCCAAAATGTTACTTGAAAGCACATTCCCTCCTGGCTTGCAGACCCTGCTAGAGCAGAAAGCTGTCTCCTCACCCTGCTCCTCCTCCTCCTCCTCCTTTTCCTCACCCTTCTCACCACTCGTGCCAGGTCCTGTTGGGAGGCCCTGCGGATGGGAGCTCACCTCCATGCACTTGGGTGCGATGGGTGAGYGGAGCAAGGAGCTCCCTTTCCACGAGCTGCCTGGGCAGCCCGAGCACCCTGATCTGGCACAAAGAGGGGATGATGCATAAAAATGTCCACAGGCAATTTCTCATGTCCCCCAAACAGACTGGGCTTCCAGAAGGAGAGGAATTGGGCAGATTATATTCCACCACCACCTCTTTCTTTCTCACTCTCTGCAGGTCACAAAAGAAGATGCATCCTTGGGAACCTGCCTTTTATCCTTAGAGGATGGCAACTTCTAACACCCCTCTTCGGCCTCTCCTTCTCRGACTCAAAGCATCACTAGAGGGGCAGACATGCTCCACTGCCCCCTCATTTCTCCAGATGGCCTGCCGAGTCCTGCCTCCACATGACAAGCTTTTCAGGATAGACAACTACATTGATCTAAATACAATATATATAATACATATATACATACATATATATATTTATATACACTATATATATACATATATATATATAAATCATTTGATTAGGTTTTTACACAACAGAGGCAAATAACAACCAATTTGTTATAATTAAACATTTTGAGAACTTAAAAAGAAGTGAAAGACTGAATTTGCCCTGACTCAGGATGGGAAGGGCTTTAAATCCAGACACTGTCTTTTAAAGTTACTGGATTTGTGGAGTAAACCATGAGGAAGGTAGTYCTCTCTAGCATGAGACTCTCTAGATACCTTTCTTCAGCCCATTTACTGTAGGAAGTTGGCTGGAACGAAAGCATGGTACAGGAAGAGAAGGAAGAATGGCACAAAGACGCTGCAGCTCTGCATGTGATGGTGAATGGATTCTGATGATCGTTTCCTTCTATTTTTTCAAAGATTAAACATCTGAAGCATGCATCAACCATCATGGCGCATTTATTACTAGTCCAGCTCTATACTCTGAACAAGATTCCTACTGACTTCAGGATAAATCAAGTTGGCATTTTCAGCACCATTACAAATCTGTTTTCAGACTGTAGAAATTAAGCTTGAGACAGACGTATAAAGGCAGGTTAAGTTATTTTTTAAAGACACTCTTGAAAATAACTTGCTAATAATACAGCTAAAAAATCCTATTTCACAGCTTAAATTTAACACTGTGACAAGAAATATGCTAAGTAGCTTAAGGGAATAAATATTGTTACTGAAACATATTTCAAATAGGATAGAGCTTATCTTCATTCTTCTTGACCTTTATTGGAGAACATGCCCTGGAACACTAGAGATTTTGTATTACATCTGATTGCACTAATTTGAAGAGTTTTCAACCTATATTCAACTATCAGAGATCATAGGGCAATCTCCATCCCCCTCCAACCTCCTTAAATTACCCATCTTGGACAGCTTTCAGAAATAGAACTGTAGTCACATCTGATTAAGAGTCCATTTATTGCATTTCATGGTTTAACAGACATGATGTAACTGTGTTAGTGGAAGGTATGGAAGGATGAATAATCAAAGTAATGCATCAAGCAGAGAACCTAAGGGCTTTTGGGAATATTGTTGTGTGTGTGCATGCATATGTGTGCCTGCGTGTATGCTATTTTTTTTTTTAATGAACAGGAAAGAGCCATGCTGCCAAGATTAGAAAAAAAACCTAGGAACTAAATGCACCAAAATCAGTGTACACAAAGACATTCAAATTTCTAACACCAGGGAATAAATTTGCAGCTGTGGAAAGCAAGTGCTCCAAAACCGACTGGTGGTTCCAGATGCCCTTGTCCGTGGCAGACCCCTTGCTGGAAGACTAAATCTTTGGAGATCTCCCAGTGCCTTCTTGCTGGAAGTGAGCCTCTTCTAGATACATCAAAATGGGATCTGGGATCCCTAAACAGTTTTGAAAGCAAGGGCTGTAATTTGTTTTGGTTTTAATTAGGTTGCATAGATCATCTCTGATTTTATTGCTGCTAAATTCCTGAAACAACGCAATAACAATGACATTTAATTAGAATGCTGAAAATGTTACTGTCTTTCGTTAATGTGGTAACATCATAARAGAAAGAACTTATGTTTGGGTTCAGAAAAATTATGTCACAGATAACAAGAAAACAGCTTTCCTTTGCTGCCTTGTCAGGAGTTGTTTGCCTGCCCAGCAGGTACAACTTCTGCAAGGAAAGAGGACAATCTTCACCCCTTTTGCTTCTATTTTGAGCTGCACCAGCAGTGACAAATTTTGGCTGTAATCAATAACAGCTGGAATAAGGCCTCCAACATATTTCATGTGAGTCAGCTAATACAACGGTGTCGAGGCCTGGCAAAGAATTTTGACTGTCAACAGCAGAGCCACTTCTAGGTATGAAATCGTCCATATCCAGATCAGAGAGCGGGGAGTGGTTTTTTTGCACTATTACGAATAATATGCATTATGGGTCCAAGTTTCAATCTATATAAAGATGTACAACCCTCACATATTGAAAGCATCTCTGTAGAAGATACATAGGCATATTACAACCCTGCTTTGCTTCCCTAAAATCATGTGATTGAAGTTGCACCATGAAGTACACAAAAGAGGAACAAATTAAGGTCACAGAAACCCCCTTTAATCTGAAATCCTGCAAYGTGCATTCATTTAAAATGTATCTCTGTCATACACACATATTTGTAACTCGGGATTTTGTATTCACATTCTAGGACTTGATTTGTGTTGAAAAATTTTCAGTGCGAGTACTAATCCCTGAAGAACTTCACTGCAAACAACCCTCATTACACACTAATTCTTTGTTGCATCCACTTTCTGACATGTCAGCCAGTTCTTAATCCTTTTAACTTCTTAATGAAGTAGGAGTTGCACAACAGCATCGCACCGTGGAAGGTCACTGATCCGTCCCTGAGTTTCAGCTGCACAGAGAGCTGCCATGGTACATGGCAGGGAGAAAAGTGGTCTGACTCAGATGGATCCTGGTAGCAGGAGATGGATAGCTCTGGGACAAAAATCTTTCTAGGGGGATGAGTCTGAGAAAACCAACAGCAAGAATTTACAGCAAAGAATAGCTGCAATGCAGAATTTCCTCCAAGGAGCTGATTTTCTGCTTCCAGCTTAGATTCCCAGGTGGCAGTTGAGGCAGGGCAGCTTCCAATGTGGGGACACAGGTGGACTTGCCTTCTGACGGCCGATCTGTGCCTACATCGTCTCCAGCAGCACAAGAGGCATGAGACCACCTTTCTCAGGGAAGCTACAGCRAAGATGCTCAACCCAAGGAAGAATGAAAAGGAGAGCTTTCTCCTCCTGAACAGTTCCTCTCCTGCCATGGAGAAGCYGTCCTTTCTAGCCCAAACTGTTCTTATTTTGGCTTTGAGGCCTGTCAGGAGCTGCTATAACAGAAGGACAAAAATCTTCTGGGCAATGCAATCACTGCCAAAGCTTTTGTTTTCCCATGAGGGTCTTTCAAGTCCATCAATAGGCCAGACAAGGGGGAAGAGAGACAAGCAAGTAGAATAAACTGGTTATTTGCTGAGGAAGAAGCAGCTAAAAAGACAAGAATAAAACAGGAATGAACAAAATGCCTAGAAAACAAGGATCAGTCTGAAGTTCAGCTTCAGGCAACTTCTTAAGTAGGTCAGAGGAAAAAATGCGAAGCTTACAACTGATTTCCCTGGAGGAGGAACTTCCATTCCTCATTTTATGGAAYGCTTGTCCCTTGGATGGGACAGTTTGGGCTGCTCCTGTGAAGCCAGAATGAGGATTTTGTTGACACTACCAAGAGCAAAGTACTCCTCTAATCTCAGCACAGGCTGTGCAGCTCTAGAAATGCTTTGGGTTGTGGACCAAGTGAAACTTTCTTCCAGACAGGCTGAATGATTTCATTTGCCAGTTTTGGAAGAAACTTCAGTAGCTCTTCTCACACTGGGCCATATTTGCAGCCAGTGTATGCCAGCCTAACTCCAGTGACTTGAGGATTTTGCCCAGCTAATTGACTGTGTGTATCTCCTGACACAAGCTAAAAAATGAAAGAGTGATAAAAAAAAATAGCAACAGAAGGAGCTGTTAGTTCTGGCAGTTATTAAAACCATCCAGTGCAAGTGACAGATAACAGTAATAAATCAGCTGACTTGTTTCACAGATCCACATATCCAAGATTTTTTTGTGAACACAGCAGGTATTCAGTCTAGAATAAACAGTGGCATCTCATTACAAAGCCCTATCAGCAACAGAAACATAGATTAAATTATTGACACGTAATGAATCCAGACTGAAAACCCTCACTTGAGGCATAGTTCCTTTAGATGGAAACAACAGCTGTTAACTGATAACTTGCTTTCCAGGCTCACAAAGCAGTAATTGCTTTTATGTTAGCTAAAAGAGGTACTGAATTTTTTCCTCCAAGCGAGGGCTGTATTCACATCAGGGCGGCTTAGAAAGTATACTGGAAGATGCAAGAAAGCACGCCTCTCATGACACAAGGGCCCAGCGTGGGGCATTTCCATTTTTCCTACAACTCTGCTCTTCCTCATTTTCCCCACCCGTTCTGAGGAGCTAGAAACGCCTTAAAAAAATCCCCGTGATTTTCTGGCTGAGTCAGCAAGTTCTCCAGTGAGGAGTAACCTCCCTTCTCTCACTTTTAACAACAAGAACTTCCAAGCAATGCAGCTTTATTACAGAAGAAATGAGTCAACCGTTAATGAGAGTCTAATCTAGTCATTAAAAGTTCCTAGTGTAATTTGGAATTTTTAGTAGTTCTGTGATGACAACAACTCTCTGAAAGGAAAATAAGACAAAACTATACAGAAACTTAATTGATGCCATCTCAAAAGTACCTTAACGTAACCTAAGACAGATTTCAAATTACGAGGAGATACACAATCAACGGTATTTTTCTAAACTCACTAAAATATCAGGCAATCTAAAAACTTCTCATCCCAAAGCCCACAGAGAGTTCTTCAGCTCGGAGTAACAGTAGTYGCTCCGCAGCTTTCCATTACCAGCTGCCCAAGCAGGATCCCATGGGATGGCTTCCCAGCACTTTGGAGATGATTGTAGCTTCCTCAGATGCATCCCTGTAGCATCCCTTTGGCTAGTTACACATAGATATGCTGATCTCCCTTGGGGGGGGGGGGAAATCCTTCCTTAAGCAAGGAAGYACGGCTCCAAAACAAAAACAAAGTTGTTTTATAGTTTGCTAAATCAGAGTGATATAAAATCGGGCTGTTTATCTAGCAACAAACGCATGGGCCAGTTCACATTCAGAGTTGGTTCTGTCTGCTGGGTAAACAACTCTGAGCACAGTCTGCTCAACACAAACTCCATGCTGGAGGTTAGCTTGAAAACAGCTGTTGGGAGCTTCTGACTTCAGGGCAAGACCAGAGGTAGACCCCTAACTAYACGCTTGCCTACAACTTCAAAACACTGGAATAGGCCAGACCTAACATGAAACAAATGCTTACTTCTGGCGTGGGTGCTAAAGGACCTTCCTAGGTCATCAAATCCATTCCCCCACCAGCACGGGCAACCGCGCTGTATAAGCCATTTCATAAGCTGATCACACGGCATCATGCACCTTTGCGGGAAGAAAGAACGACTGGGGCAGGGTGTGAGGAGAAAGCAGGACAAATTTCCTGTCTTGGTCTAGAATTTTAATCCAAAGTAAGTTATATCAGAAGATAGTAACAACATAAACTTGCCAAATACAGATGTTAATTACCACGGCTTCCCTCTTAATTTTAGCATATTATCTTATTATCTGAATGCAGCATATTATTTGAAACATATAGCAGACGAATGCCACAGTGTTTACAGTATAACTGCCACAYAGCAATTTTGAAAGCATTATCGTCAAACTGACACTTTATTACATTTCTGGGAATACACAAGATCAATCATTAAGTTTCATTCAAGAATCATGAAGGCTCAAGCATAAAGATGCATTGAACTTTGTTTAAGACAATTTTTGTGTTGTTAAAACCAGAAATGAGGGTCATAACTTTTCATCAATCCCCCATCCCCTTGAAGTTTCCACTTTTGCTCTCCACTGGATTTTAAAATGAAATTATCTCTATAAGGAGCCAGGGGAGGAAATCAATGCAAGCTAAGCAGATTGGTGATTCTGTAATCCATTTTCATAATTTCAGTTTATGTAAATAGGCCATCTATTTCCAAGCCATACACTGGGTAACTACAGTTGACTGGAAATTAGCTTCCAGGCATGTAAATATATTAGATATCATCAGACCGAGTCTCAGTGCGTTCCTTGGGGATGAGAACCACACAGCAGAGCAACTTGGCACACTGCAGTGCAGAAGCCCTGTCCCAGGGTACAGTTTCAGCAAACAAAATAACTGTTGTCTTAAAAGAGGGCAACAAATTTGCATATGAGATGCTGTGCTCTAATAGGTTTATGGGAAGGTTACTAGTTACTTAGATTAGATTAACACCAAGATACATCATTCAAAACTGAGGGAGGTTTTGTGCTGGACACAGTACAAAAAAAAACTCTCTGAGAGAAGGGAAAACCCTCTGCCCCAAGACATTTCCATCTGAATGTGCTGATCCATGGCATATTCGGTGTCCATGTTTGGATGTCGAACTCTGGTTTGTGGTCATCAAAATCCTGCCTATAACTCAAATAATCTATCTTTATTTGCGAGAGTTTATACTGCATTCAGAATTGACCAGCCCATCATCAGCAAGAGTGCATGCTACTTGGATGGCAGACAGATAATCCTCAGGCATCATTTCTTTGCCTGACAGGATATCATGAGAATAAGACCGAAGTAACTGACAACTGATGTTTTGAAACCCTTGGATGATAATATGCTATACAAATGAAAAGCAAAGATAGTTGTAGAAAGGCAGGTGTTTTTACACAAAACTTCACAGTAACAAAATTCTCATTATTTTTCCAGGAAAATCTTGAAGATTCCAAGAGATGTATTTCAACAAGGTTTCAACRAAATCCTGTTAGAGTTACTTTAGTCCCAACGATGAAAAGTAAGAGTTAAATTTATGCTGGCTGCTTATTTTTTCTCCCATTAGTTTACATTTCCAAAGCAGCAGATGAAGAGAGGCCCTAAAGCTCAGGGACTTGCTGAAGGATTTGAGTCGAACAAAAGAACTAAGAGCTGCTGTCATGCATGGTCTAAAACACCATCATATTATAAGTGCTACTTACAAGTAAGTAATTTATGGTCTCTCCGAAGCTTGTCTTCTTCCCTGAATTCTCCTCTATTATCAGAAAATTTCTCTTTCCCTTCTGCTCCATACTTAGTGGCCTATTGCAGAGGCGGCGAGGGAAAGGTGCAGGACATGGGAACAAGAGCCCGGCAGCGTTCCTCCCTTCTCCTCTTTCACCCCCCAGCCCAAAGTCACAGGCACTGGCCTTGAGCGCTCAGGGCCATGGCGACTTGCAGATGTCAAACAGCCTTGAATGCTCAGCACTGGCTGCTGCTCATGGCTGCCACCAATCCGACATTTCAACAGCATCGATACCAAAACAGGGACGTAACACCAGCAGTTACTCTAGACAGTTTCAGTCTTGGATTAAGATGGGAAAGTAGAGTTTCAAAAGGAAAGAGATTATAAAATAATAWTTATATATATAATGTATGTGTGTATATATATGCACATACACACATATATACATACAGATATTTGKGTAGGTGAATATATGTGTGTGTGCATATATATGATTGAAAGGTTACATGCAGCAGCTCCAATGCCCTGTCCTCCCCTCCTCGCTAGCCCTCGTGCCCTTCCAGCCCATGGTACCTTCTCAGRGGGCTCCTGGAGGTCTTTTTCTCTGGGGGAGGCTGCAGTGGGAGATGCCTGCTGGGGGAGCTGGTACCACTTCCCCTACGGAGGGACATGGCTCTCCAAGGCCGTCTCCCCCCATCCCAAAGGGCTATTTCCAATCTGTTCCTTTTCCTGGGGAGGAGGAAGGAGCACYGACGGTGGAGGGAGTGAAGAAAAGGAAGAGGCACTACCAGCCTCCTGGTCCTCACTCACCTCACTGCTGAATGGGGGAAAAAAATCAAATACACAGGAACCAGGGGAGCAGGTTTGGGCCAGCGTAGCACAGATTAAAGCTGCCATTTCCATGAAGGCACCAGTGCCACATTTGGGACTGCATATTATACGTTACTCACAGTCTGCTAACACTGGTGGACTGTTCAGCAGTTAAAAAGAGGCACTTGGCAGCAGTGCCCTGATTACATCCTCATTAGACCGTCTTGACTGCGGACTGTTTGAAGCACCGAGGTAGAGACGATTTACACAGTCCCCCTGTACTTGAGCTGCGGTGTAACAAGTGCACGTGGCACYGAGAAGTCGGGCTCACGGCGTCCTGGCTGAGGAACAAATGCCTCCGCTTCAGCCGTAGACCGTTAGTACCTCTTGTGCTTGTAACAAACTGTAYCACGGTCCTCAATAAAGAGAGAAGCTGGAGCACTCAGCACTAAACCAGGCCTCCCTCGTGAACACGAGGAGTAACTCCGTTTACYGAGGGCGGTAAAAACCTCTCCGGAGTGCAGATGAGCCATCACAGGGAGATACTACGATGAAACACGCCAGCACAGTTTGTGGTATTAGTGGCTCACCGCCCCCTATTCCGTACATAAGTATTTAGTAAGTCCCAGGGCAGATCTCGTATTCTACAAAAATAAATCATTACAGAAAAAAAGGTATGTTTTTTTTTTGTAAGTGTGAATCATTCAGAAAGTAAATGTCACAACTTTTTGGTTTTTAATAGAGAAAAATCATCAAAAAATTTCACCGAATTTCTAAAGATGCTATTAAGTACTGTGGAATTTCTATCTACTTACAAATCTATCTACTTACAAATCTCAAAGGAACTTGTAGCTGCCCTGTGAATTAATAGTTCATTTTCTTTAGATTTTAATAATTCACTTATATACGCCATATTTTGTTTCTTTCCCTTAAGGAGGCCCATTATGATTAGAACGAGAATTTGTCTTTCTAGGAAGCTACTGCTCAAATATTGAACTARTGCTACAGGTTTTATTTGGACTGGCTGCAACTACACAGTGCAAGCATGAAATGGTCCTCTTGCAAGCTTTTGACCCCAAAGTACCTTCATTAATAACCCTGCTCTGAGTTACTGTGATATTCCGTATTACACAGCAGCCAGTACAAAATGCAATAGCCTAATCCTCTGAGAATCCTGCGAGCTCAGTGAAATCTCAGAATTAGTCAATAAAACAGCAGTTCTCCAGCAGCAGCAGCAATGGCGCGTATGCAGCCAAGAAATGCAGGCAGCTACTGCAGGTAGCCGATGAGACAGCTGAGATGGGACTTGTCCTCTGCATCTCCTCACCCCCCAGGGGTGATGCACCTCCGCAAGCAGCACTTGAACGCGCATAATGTGGCAGCGAGCATGGAAGGTACCATGGTGATTAAAAAAAAAAAAAAGGAAGAAAAAGGAAAGCAATTGTTGCTCTAACACTTGGATTCAACAAGGTCCTTGAGCTTAMAAATCGTCCCATTAGAGCCAGGGTATGAAATCCCCACTGAAGTAATTAGTTTATTGATTTCAACAGGATCAGGATGCTATCCACTGGGTTTACTCACAACCCTGAAGCTACATGCACACACACACATGCACATATACAGGCCTTCCCCCACTCATAAAAGAAAAAGGAGGGGGAGTGAGCAAATAACAGACAGAAGGCAAAGTTCTTGCGAAGAAAGGGCAGTCGTCTTGTGAGCAACATAATCCCCAGACTCAGTCTTTATGCCCATCTTTTACTACATGGTAAGAAAACAATTCTCTCTCATGTGACCAAACCGCATGAGAAAACCTTACCAATTGCTAAAGCAGACCATGGCAAGTGATAAATACAAAATCATCTCTTTTTTACTGAATAAGCTTTTCAAGATGGTTGAGTATCAACAAAGTAATTTCAGAGTCCCTTATGAATGTTTATTTCCCCATCCCTTACCGTGAGTCTTCTGCAAGCCACAGAGAGCATTTTGCAGTGATTTATACCCTAATGCTTCCACTCTCAGGCCAAATTTTAACAGTCTTCCAAATGATGAAGAACAGATGATCAGATGATCCTCAGAGACATCAACAACTCAATTTTTAGCAAAAAAAAAAAAAAAAAAAAAAAAAAAAAAAAAAAAA
>NW_028185406.1:749203-757884 GCF_003343005.1 Rhea americana | reverse complement strand
AAAAAAAAAAAAAAAAAAAAAAAAAAAAAAAAAAACTCGTTAGCCCTTTCTTTTACGAACAACAGGCCTCACATGCTTAAAAAGACTTCCAGTTCCCATACAAAAACTATAGTTCTCCTAGCTACTTTCTGAATACTAAAAGCCATGATTCCTAAATGTGAAAAAAAGTCCCACCAGTCCCAAACACTTCTAAATAGTCAGGTTGCCATCCCAAATATCCCAGCTTCGGCTTTTAAGTCCAAACAGGAGGTGGGAACTCGAAGAGGGAGCTATCTTTTTGCAGGCACCATGACCACTGGCAAGCAACACAGGGCTTCTCCCTGCCCCCCATCAGAGCTGGCTGTTCTGCTTAGCAGCCAACGCGCAGCTTGTCACAACACGGGGTCGGAAATAAAAACACGAAGGGCTACAGAAGGAACGCCCTGTGTTTTCAGGCAGGMGCTGACAAAGGTTTCCTCTGCCGCCGCCACCGAGAGCAGACAGCGCTCTGGCCGTAAATCTGATCGCAGGCTCCCGGGCGCAGGACCTGCCACGGGACAACAGGCACAGAACAAAAGAACCACCTCTAAGCGCGATCGCTTTGCAAAGGTCACATTTCGCGTATCGGCTCTCTCGCCAGCAGCTCTTGTAACGAAAACGTGGCCCTAGATCCTTCTCGAGGTCGACGGCAGACTGCCGTCTATCAGTCCTCTGCAGGGAGCGAGTCGGCCGCCTCTGCCGCAGAGCTTTTCCCAGGCTGAAGCACGACTAGCACGCTTCCGCAGGTACTCCGCACGCCGCAGGGCTGCCGACTGCAAAAGCCGACGTCTATCYGCCTCTTACTCGGAGTGAAAGGGAAACAGTTTCAGTCCAAACATCGGAGTTTCCTCCTTCTCGACGGCAGGCTGATAGCCAGCCCCCAACGCGCAGCACAAGCTCTGCCCCCCCCCCCGTCCCCTCGCAGCTCAGCGCGTGCTCCGCGGGCTTATTCAAGGAGACGCGCCCGAGCAAAAGCCACACACCGGTCAGGACGAATGGAAAAAAATATTCATTGAATCAGGCCTCCGCCTCACCTCCTCCTACCTTCTCGGAAGTCCCAGACCCGCAGGCACAAAATGGTAAGTTCTGCACATTGTCCACAAGTGCTCAAGTCGTGCGAAATTTTGAACACTGCACCGAAGAAAAGGAACCCAGCTTTATTTTAAGCAGAGTACCAGACAGTTGAAGTGCAGACACAGAACCGTCCCCAATCCATATGTTGCTTCGCATATTTACTGTGGGATGCCTGAAAATGTCTAATTTTAATTATTTGGAATTTATAGTGAATGCTAAGCATCCTGATTTTTTTATTCACTATGATCTCCAGAGACTACATCTCCATATTCTTAACTTTTTAAATGTTAATTCTTTTTCTTTGGTGCATTCCTCCTCCATACCCACCCTCAATCCCATATTCGCATATCAAGCGAATCACCTTAAGGGGCATTCTTTATTTAATGAAAATGCCATTCTTCGAGGTCAGCTGCTTTCCTTAGAGCCCTCCTGGATATCAAGTACTTCACTTCAAATGCCACACTTGGCATAACTATGCATGCCTTTTTTTTCAGTTTGGAAGGCTGGGGCATACACACAATTTTTACACTAAGCATATTCTCTGCCTCTTTTCCTCCCATTCTCTCTGTCTGCCTTCCTTCCTTCCTGGCTACATTGTGCAACCCCTAGGCAAAAAAAAAAAAAAAAAAAAAAAAAAAGTAATAAAAAATAAGATGAAATAAAATAAAATAACTCACCCCCTCCAACATACAGTAAGTTCAAGTAAATAACACCTGATGTTTCAACAGTCACCAAATAGTCTGTTGCTTCCTCATTATCTCTGGCAACATTTGTTCCATTTACCGCCTTGCAAACCCCCATTCACTAACTGTAATGAGATCACAGTTCTCTAAGGTTTTTATTTACTTTTTCCTACATTTACTTTTGAAGCTTTTGGAATCATGTGTTGTTTTTTTTAAATAAAAGTTATCCCATATTAAGTCATTATGAAGACATTTACCAAGAAACTTCATACACTTTGCAACATGATGTATCATCACTGCATTTCAGCTTTCTTCTTCTGTGTAAGCCAATGTTCCAGTTTCTTCCCATTAAAGAGTTACTCAGGAAGACACAAACTGATTGCCCTATGTCTGAACACCTATCAATGAGCCTTCCTAAATACTGTGAGCCAAATCTGGGTCCCTTCATTGCTACTGAATATTCAACTGGTCCAGCAGTATTTGTGTAAAAGAAGAGTTTGTTTACTTTGCCCTCTCCTCCTCACTATTCACCTAGATCTGGGAGGATTTCACATCAACTCACAGCTGCAGGCAAGCAGGAAAAGGCCAAGYCGGCATCCAGAACTGCCCCTGACAGCACGCAAATACTGGTACCTCCTCCCAGAGAGCTCCCCGCAGCTYAAAAGCTGCACATGAGCCACCATAAGGCACAAGCAAATACAAAGAGCACTATCACAAGCATGCACACAAACTGCGGTCTGCAGAAGGAACCCCTTTCATAGGGACTCCCATCACTGAGGAGCTCTGGGACTCTAGGCTGGAGCTGAACACAGAGTAACCAGACCACCTTCAACTCCATCGAATGACAGAAGGCAAAACCATGCCAGCATGTTACTGAGATGCTTTTGCTGTGGGCAACATGAGAGCATCTGCTCCGAAAAGAGAAGACCGCACTTCTCTTGGACCCTATTGGTAGCAAGCTACTGAGGAGGACGTAGCACAGAGTAATTGATGAAAGGTCAGTCACAAATGACTTAGTAGTTTAGAAAGTAGCTTCTGAGAGCTGGAATCATGCTGGACAGCTGCAAAGGGTGCTGTCAAGCCTTCTTTTGATGGGAAGTGAAAAATAGGACAGAAGAAATCGTTTGAACACCCCAGTGCCTCTGTACCTTTTCATTCATTTCACAGAAATAGCTCTATTACATTGCACAGATCCAAATATAAATCTGTAATTTGTCCAAGGAAAAGCATTTTTAGAAGAACATCTATTGATGCAAATAAACAACAGGAAATGCATATGCATCAGAGGAAATAATGACAGGCTGGAACTATTGAGAACTAGTGGGAAGGGAAATATAACTGGAACCTGAGTGTCGTAACAACTTGCTCTGAAAGGGTATCATGAAAAAAGGGAGGAGGAGGAGGAGGAGAAGGAGGAGGAGGAAGGATGTGTTACTTTACACTAGAGGTGCTCATGTGATTATAGATGACTCAAACACAGACCTTGAATGCTTACAGATTATATCTTTAACCAGTCCAACCAAAGATAGAGTTATAGGAGCACCTCTTACAGGCCTCTAAATCCTAATATTAGAGTGAGCTGATCACTCGCATCTGTTCTTCATGTGCAAAAAGAAAAGCAAGCTAAACACATGGCCTGGAGGATGTTTGCTGAATACCTCATGTGACTACAGAAAAAAATTCCTTAGTGTCCTGAACAGATGATGATGATTTAAAACAGAAAACTCAGTTGTTCACAGAAAGACATCAGCAATAGATATGTCACTAGTGGGGATTTCCAGACCCCAGGGATCACATCTTCTAATGCAATAGGTTTTTTATTTGGGGCAGGAAAATGAGAAGAAGCTTTGTCTCATAAAGTTTGCACATAAAGCAAAGACCAATATGGTGGAAGATAATAAAAAGAGAAAGTTATTGTTATGGAGCGCTACAAACGGCATAGTTAAAATCACAGTCCAACAGTGTGTTTTGTAATCTACCTATATGCAAGGTAGTACCCCTAACAAAATAATCAGCAAGCTTGAAGGGGCAGGCATGCTTTGGAAACGGTGACTTAAGAGACTTGCAAATGAACTTAGATTTTTACCCAGCTCTATTTTCTGTGATCATCATAGATCACTGCTTCAAAATAGATACTCAAACAAATATACAGAGAAAAATAATCCCAGTAAGACCCCTCCCAAAGGTCTGTGCTCAGCTCTGCTAGCCCCACTTTCAGAAGGAAGTGAAAATACTAGAGGGAGCTCAAAGGAAAGCTGAAGAGCTGACCCACGGGCAGGGCCAAGCAAAACAAAGCAAATCTTACATGTGAAGCTGACAGAGTTCACACACCGATAAGGCTGACAGCTGTCACGATGACTACGTAGGGCCACATTTCAAACTCACAGATAAACTAAGACCTGACGTTAGGAATTTCAGATTCATTATAGATGGAATTTCCTGGCAGTGTGAGGAAAATTAACTAAAGAACAACTTACCAGGGCAGATGGTCAACTCATTAATGCCTGAATGCCTGAACAAAATGAGATTACACATGTTTGTATCAGACACACCCAATACAGCTTCCAGAGGAAAAAATTCTATGGCTTGATCATGCAAAATGTCAGGTCACAGGAGAATAATGACTCCTGACTGGCCTTCGAATCTATGAATTGGAGTATTTAACCATAAAAAATGAGAAGAATCAAATATCATCTTCAAGATATGCTGTGACAAACAAGCACTTTTAGAGAGGCACTCCAGTGTTCAAAATCATCCAAATACACACAAATCTTTCCTGTGTTCCAGCATCACTCACATCCCAGCCCAAATTCAATAGCTGTTAAATAAACACACAAGAGACTAAGCAAGAACCTGGTGCTGAAGGTGTGATTTAAACATTTTGATGGTTACTGTAAAAAATCCCCTGGCTGATCCTTTCCAAAGCACAGCTCTGATAGGAGGCTAGACAAATGCTGATGATCATGTGGAAGTGGAAGAAGTAAAGCAACAAAGCAATCGCTTGCTTTGTTGCTTTGTAGGAAGCCTGCTTCTTATAGTGGGATATCCTATGTTATCGTGCCCAATGTTCCTAAGCATGTATGAGCTAGAATAAGGTATTCAAAAACCAAAACCTCTTTCCGTGCATCTAAATGAGAAAGCAATCTTAGAATGAGAAAAAAAAAATGAAAGCAGGCACTCCCTAGGTGAGAGCTAAACCACTTGTCATTCTCCAGCAGTAAGAGGCAATCTTAAATACATGCTCTTTTATTTCCAGAGGGATGAAGGATTCTGATGCTCTATCATCTTTTTATTTACTTTAGCCCTGGAAGTGTCCAACCTGCTTTAAAAGCTGTGGATCAATTCTGTATTAAAATACCATCACTATGCCTATTCCTTCAAAGTGCTATAAAATATGCTGAAGGGAAGACTAACATGTTCCCCAGATACCACGGCTAAAACAAAGCCTGCAACAGAGGAGCCTCTTCTAGGAAAAGCAACCGCCACCTTCCCACTCACTCCTCCCCAAGCACTCCAGATGACATACTTCATTTTCCTACTCTGCTTTTAGTCAAGAATACAAAACAAAACTACGTCAYTGACTACGTGCTAAAGGTTAAGGAAATTACTGATGGGGTTGGCAAAACAGATGCTAAGGTGCCCTGTCTTGAAGAATAACACTGCATGTTCTGTTTAGGTTTGTTCTCGCACAGGAATGTAATACTTATGGGTTGTCATTTAAATTAATCATGTGCTGGCAGGCACCCTGGGTTTCTCTGAAGAGAACACCGAAGCAGAGCTGAGTTAACAGCTCCACTGGAGCCTATGTATTTAACGAACAGTGTACTCCAATTTTTTCCTCTGTAGAGGAAATATTCACACCCACCCAGTTTCACCTGCTGTGTTTTCTTTTTTCTTTTTTTTTTTTTTTGCTAAAAAATGTACAACATGCTATTCATACCAGATTATCCTCACATAGAATACATTCAATAAACTGCACAAAAAGGCAAAAAATCATTTAACAAAAACAAAAAAGTAAATAGAAAGAAAACAAAGAACACTGAAGGGGGGGGGGGAGGATCTCTAATCCAGGTCATTTGATAGTGGTTTGACTGAAGCATTGTAGCAAGCCTTTCAACAAAGAAATACAAGATTTCTATTCATAGCACTCTTGATTCCAAGAGCTTGAAAAAAAGTTCTCGGACTGTGGAAATAAGCTCTAAAGATACTATATATCAGTGTACACAATTAAGGACAGGGCCTCAATTTTAGCACATATCTGGTATAAACACGCTTTAAAAAGATATGAAACATGAGACTGCAGGATCTGTTACCAGCAAAGAGAGAGAAAAAAAAAAAAGTAAACAAACCCAAAACCAAACCAAAGCCTGCCACTGCTTATTGTCAAAGCACGTTTTTCAGCAACCTGCTTTTRCATCAAGTTCACGAACACAGGGCACCAGTTTCCTCTAAAGAGCAAATATACTTACGAAAGGACATTCCCAATGTAGGCGTAATACGAACAGCAGTAGGGAGTAGTCCCATCGCAGCAGTAAGCTTTGCAGTCATTATCACATTGAGCCAGACCGTCTTCTGCTGAATAAAAATAACGTTCATGGGGTCAAACAGCAACAACAACGAAACACCGCGCAGCAAATGCAATCTAACAGCCTCATGCAATCGCAGGACTTCACTCGAGCCTCACCCTGTCACTTGGCCTCACYCTGTCACCCTCCGAAGCAACGTGCCACCTCTCTCCTGAAAGCCTGTACCGCGGGAGCGGCCCCGCAAGCGCCGCGTTTCCCGTGGCTCCGCTCCAGGGCCATCTCCGCTCCAGCTATGGGCACGGATGCCCTCTTTCCTCAGCTGCAGCCTGGATGAACCCAAATGGGTTCTCAGCCCTGCACACCACTACTCTCAGTAACATCAGTATCAAAAAAAAAAAAAAAAAAAAAAAAAAAAAAAAAAAGCCACTCTCTTCAGTCATGCAAGCACTTTGACAACCTAAAACCAAACAGCAAACTATACTTCTGTGCTACATACGGACTGTGGTCCAAAGGCAGCAGATCACACCCAGGGCTCCCCCTCTCCCTGTAGTTTTTACCTCCATTTCTTTTTAACCTCTGTTCCACTTACTGCCTTTCACCTGTGCTGATCCAGCTTTCCAAGTGCAAGTGCTCCAAGGTGGGACCCAGGCAACCCCACCTCCTGGCAGCCTGCTGCCGTGGTCATGCTCTCACCCATCTCTTGGCTACAAGTTCCCACCTTTGCCTTGCACTGAGGCTCCTTCGTTTGCGACCGCAGGGGGGACTGCTCAGGCTGCTGATCCCCCCCTAAAACTCCTCATTTGAATTTTGTTGGTTAGATTTTACCAGGTTGGCTCCCTGAGCCTGCTCATGTTTTGTCTCACGAGAAAAAGCATGATTGCAAGGGTGAGGGCAGGAACCCAGGGGGGAGAGACGGGTGCGAGGCAGCACACAGATCAGTTCACACTGCTGAGACCCCCCTTTTTAAGGAAAGGCACACACATGAAAAAATGGTATGATGCACCSATCTGGTTTAGAGAACAGTCACATGAACAACCAAAATGACACTAACGTCCAAAAGGAGCAAGGAGGACAGTAACTTCCTGAATCAGATCTGCTATGAAGAAATTGCAAGGTGGGACTGTGGCCTGCACAGGACTTATCATGCCAGCAATTTTAAACCTTTGCACTGTTATGCTTCTGGAGTGAGTGCTCATGTCTTCAAATACACCTCCAAGATGACAGGCAAGTACTGGTACTATACAAGAAGTAAGAGCAGCTGCCACAGGTAAGTTAAATTCCTGCTTGCTCACAAAACCTGGAGGTATCACAGGAACTGGAGGCCTGCATGTGCCTGCACCTGAGCAGTCCCATCTTCCTGCTAAAGAGACACTGGGGTGAAGCGCTAAAAAGGAAAAAACCTCCAGTATTTCTCTTAAAGGATGATGGTTTTTTTCTTTGTGGTCTGAGATGGATTTAAAAACAGCATATCCTRCTCAAGAGAGGTCTGCTGGAATAGCCTGTGCATACTCTTCTAATTCAAGTAGTCTGTGTTTATTTTCAATCTCTTAAATCACCAACAACACTGAAAAGCTGCTCTTCCCCCTAAAGACACCAAAGCTATCAGCTGATACAGAATTCAGTTCCCAAGCACCGGGTATAAACCACAGAATCTTGTTGGCTTCCAGTACTGGCAACTCTGACATTATTGATTCAGGCTCTGGTTCAAAAAGTACTTAAGTATGTATTTAATTTTATGCATTCCCTAAAGTCCCACAGTAAGGCTGCACAGCACTCCTCCCTCAGCTGGAGCTTCAGTAGCTTTCAGCAAAAACAACACAGTATAAATTAGTCACATGGATCTGCATCTAGGCTTACTCCAAGCTGACACTGCCTGTCTCTTCTGGACTGCCTTGCCTACATTAAAGTTTTTTGGAAGTAGTCATTCACCTCAGCAGCTCCTCTGCTCTGTACTGCAAAGTCACAGAAGAAAACCACTGGGAAATGTTATTTTCACATACCAAGCTAAATACCCAAAACCAAGTTACATAGATCTTCCCTCCCAAAGCCACGTTTTGCAGCGGAGTGCTAAAAATGTGGTTACCCATCTGCATTTGTGGCAGCGCAGCTATGAAAGACTTCCAGGAAAAAAAAAAAAAAAAAAAAAAAAAAAAGTATATTTAGGCACCGTCAGAGGTCCCTACACATTTATATCTGTGCAGATGGGTCTGCTCCAGGTCCCGCTTAATCACAGCCAGCGTTAGAAAGCCCAGCTCCCACCCGGCTTCCCCCCCAGCCGGGGCGGGAGGGAGCCGTAACCCGGCGCCGGGCGGCCCCTCGCCGCCGCCGCGCTCACACCCGCCCCGGCCCCGCCACCCCCCAGCCCCGCTGACCTGCGAGC
>NW_028185406.1:703302-748895 GCF_003343005.1 Rhea americana | reverse complement strand
GGCCGCGGAGCCGCCGCGGCGTGGGCTCCCCCTTCGTCCCCTGCTCGAGCGTGATACTCGAGCCTAATTCTTTTATTTATTTATTTTCCCTGCTAGGGTGAAGAGCGTGTTTTGTTTGTAACCGCAAGGGCACCAATTGAAACACCGAATATGGCACACTCTGGTAAACAAGAGACACAGTCTGCGCTAGGGGCTGCAAGGACAAGATCTAGTTTCTTCACGCGTGGCTACCTATGTGCATAGTCCTTTGCAGGAATACAGGAGTATGCAATGCAAATGCAAAAACATTTTTTCCCCTTTTTTTGAGCGGGAGTTGGTGGGGGGAGGAAGAGGAGAGTTAGAGCCTCAGCAGGTAGCTAACTAAAACGCCCCCAATCTGCCTATGTTGTTCAGTATCAAAGTTGCTTTGCGGCCCGACAGGAGATAATAATACTTTCTAAAGCRTTTTTCAAGAGTGCTTTTGGATAGCTACATTTAAGTGGTGCCGTTGTCAACTCAGTTCAAGAATTCCCATCGACACAGGGCCCAGAGGCCAAAATATTTACCCTATGGTCTCGCAAAACAATGGAGTTAGCTCGGACTTTGTAATGAATTACAAGTCAAGGAATGCACTTTGTAACATTAAAGTATGCGCGCAAAAATGAGAAAAATCCACAGGTGTTTCTGCTCATAAAGGGCTTCCTGCTGCTGGCAGCTTAGACGGGAAGGCTGACAAGGAAGCATATAATGAAATTATTTTTTAAGGATTTCGTTATTCTTCTCCAACAACAGCAGCAGCAAAACCCCAAACCACCAAGCCAAATCACTTGAAAGCCAGTTGCTTTGTTTATCAACCCACAGCTGAGTATTTTTATGCACACCAGAACCTAACTGTCAAAAAAGAAAAGCAACTTTTTCTTTGTGTTTTCAGCTAGCCTGCRGTGTGTGTCCCTCAGTTAAGGTTACAGCCTGAACTAAATGAATAAAAGGAAATTTCAGTTAAAAATTTACCTTCTGAGAGTAAAACTCAGACCGGGTGAGTAACAGTTTTGGAGGAATTGCATCTAGTCACACTGTTTTTGGTCACAGACCACAGTTTGTTCCTGAACAAATCMTTGAAAAAGTGATACATTTTGCCAATACATAGCAATAATAGTTAAGGGGAAGAACTTATCAGATGCAGAGGATTCAGATCTGGTATGTAACTCCCAGGAAATATCCAGGTATTTCTAATTAATTACCTCAGCCTTAATCTTCTATCACCTTGCCGGATTGTCTTAGAAATACTTTTGTTGATATTTATTTTCCTTTCTTTCATTTTTGTTATTGATTCTTTCCCCTGGAATTCCCTTTTAACTCTCCCATCAAGTCACATTTCATTACCGAGTAAACTAGCATAGCRTGTTTGAATTCTAATCTGATTTACCTAGCAAGCTTTCTGTAGTTGCTACGTTTTTATGTCAGCAGAGAACCAGCCCTTTGAATCTCCCCAGAATTCCCCAGCCCAAGTCTTTCCTTCGCAAATACAGTCCTTTGAAGAAATGATTAAAGGTCCCTTGGGTTCTTCCCCCTTTAGAAAGTGAGAGAAATATATTTTCAAATTAATGCTGCTGAAAAATAATTCTTGAGGCAAAAGGACTGGCAACTTGGAAGCCAATGTTAACCTCAAGGATTTAGCTGCGTGCTCCCATGGAAATCCTTTTTTCTTTGGGGGGGGGAGGGTAGGGGAACCCTCAAGTTCTTCCTCTAACATTATATTTTCAGCCTTTAATCCATCCCTGCAGAGTAAACTGGGGGTAAGGGAGCCTGAACAGTGCTGCCAGGTCCTTCCTGGTCTCCTGTAACCAATTGGTACAGCTCAACTTATCTCCTGCCCTCTCCTCTTCTTTCCACCACTTCCAGTGTTGGAGGGACATTTCTAGGAGTCTGGTAAGAGGGAGAACRAATTCAAGGCGATACCACCTGTTGGTCCCATAGTGAGGTGAGGGTCTTCTGGGGCACAGAAGCTGCTTCGTGTTCTCAGAAAGAGATTTTAAAGGAAGACTAACACTTAGCAAACATAAAAAAATTAATATATTAGCATTAAGGTCCTAACCATGACAATACTCATTATGAAACTTTCTATCAGCATCACATGATGGCAAAATCTTTTTTTTTTTTTTTAAAAAAAAAAAAACGGAAGTGGATTTTGCAAGGTGATTTTGAAAAGCATTCAGGATTGAGAAAATTACATTAAGTGTATAAGCTCTAAGTGCTAATCTTCAGGTAAAATTTGAGGAGAAAATCTCACTCCCATTGTGCTAGTGTTTCGAAACTCACCATAATTAGGCATCTGTTTCTCTGGAAGCTTAATTAGCAGTTTAGAAATAGTAATTATCATAGGTAGAGCACWAGAGGAAAATTAATAGAGAAAAAGATGCATGCTTAGGACAACCATTTTGACTTCCTTACCTCTGGTCTACCTCTAGAGAAATCACTTCAAAACAATTAACAGCATATGTTTTATACATACTGAAGATGTTTCTTGCTGAACTCCAGCTGCTAAGCTGTGTGAGCGGGAGGAATAGCAAGTCTAGATGTTTCCCAGCGTGTAACCGAGCGACCAACATCAAAGCAGCTCCGGAGGAGCCTGGACACGCACCACGTAGGGCAGCTGAGTTGGGCACACGCCTGGCTGTGGTCGGGGGGAGAAGGCCAGGAAGACATCGGTTCAGCCCTGTGCCGTGTTACGCCGTGAAAACCTGTAAACAGGAAAACCTGAAAACAGGAAAACCTGTAAATATCACCCTTGTTACCCTCTAGTTCCGTGTTTCAAYGTGCAGAGGCAGGGAATGCTGCAGGCACTAATGGAAATGTACAGTGAAATGATACTTGCTCTCCGAAGTACAGCRTATCTTCTCTTTTCCTCCATCACAAGTAGGAGCAAGTAGGATTAGCTGACCGCAGGCGTCTGTTGAAGCTAGTGAGAGGCTTCCCAATGACTCYGCTATTAGCTGGACCAGATTTTTAATTTCTGATTCCATTAAGTCTCCCTTTACTTATCTCACCACCAGTAAAAATGTGTTAATCTTTTATTCTCCTTTAAATGGAATTTTTTCACATTCCTAATCAGTTTCATTGCCACTTTTGGATTTTCTGCTAAATCTTTTTCTGAAGATGGCCTGAATACTGAATGCAATATTTAAAATGGATTTTCAGTGTCAGATTCTGTCCTTCTTTGACAAAGTGCCAAGTTTTTTCCTGACCACTCCATTAGCGAGCATTAGGTCCCTTGTAGCATTGGCATATATTTCCTCTTACACTGTTAATGACTGTGTCATACTAAGTACACGCTTGCTTTCTCTTTCAAAAATGTTGTCTATGATTACATTACTACTTAACTCCACACTAGCCGCTTTGTCATCTCTTCAGGGTTTCTGTCTCCTGCCACTGTCTTAAAATCAGGAAGGTCTGGATAGAGAAGAGAGTTCATCACAAAGCTCCTAGGCTACTAGACAGCGTTGATCTTTTTAGCATGGACTGCCAATCTCTTTCACACGATAAATGTGCTAAACATTCTTGTGTGTTGCTGTATTGCTCACACAAAGCACGATGCAGGAATGCCACAATTCCTGTGCAGCAGATTGAACGTACCTTATGGCCCCTTCTGTTACATCTACCATGTTAAGACAGATATGACCGCTACAATATAGAGTTAGCATTCTACAGAATAAAATAACACCGCAGGTGGGGTACGTTCTTTGTTTTTGTAGACTTGCATGTAACTAAGCGAAACCTTTACTTTACTTACATTTTAAATACAGAAGAGCTCAAGGCAGCAGCGAAGATATGTGGGATTTTTTTTTTTTTAGTGGTTTGCAAGCCAGACATCTCCCTCCCTGTACATACCATCTGTTATGACACTTCAGGCATTTACCTTCAGGAAGGAAAACTAATGGAATACCTTTGGAATTATTTCTACTAAGAACAAGGTATGTGTCAAGAAGGCTGTATCCTTTCTGGAATAGCACCAGGCAGTGATTTATAAACCCATGCTGACAGTATGCATCTACTGAAAGGCTGAATTTCATTCAGGATTGATAAACACTATTTAAAAACACAGGCACATGTGTGCATTGTTACTTTCCTTAATGATACATTTGTTTAACAAACTAAAACTAATCAACAGTGCTTCGTGAAACTTAGCAAATAGTGACAACACCTGGGGTCTTGCATTTCAGTGTTAACGTTGATTTGTTTTTCTCTCCCAACTCCCTGCCCTTCCAAACAATCCAAATTGTTCACAATTCAGCATAAGAATTCAGAACTTGAGTTATGAAATAGCTGTTCTGAAGGCTATTCTGAATTAAATCAACATTGCTGACGAGGAGGTATTTTTGACTACATAAAAATCAGAAATATATGGAGTTAATCCTAACTAGACATTTTATTTCATTTTGAAATTAAGCATTAGCCATCAAATATCAATCTGTGATATAAAGTCTGTTGATGAAAATGAATGAAAATGAAAAACTGTTAGGTGAATTAATTTATCAACTAATAATCCTCTGTTTTTCTTTGAGTTGAAGAAAATTTCATTTTTTTTAATTTGTGAATTTTACCCAAATAATATATTTGCATATGTTCTATGAGGACAGTGGTAAGTTTATGTGAACAGTATCAGAAAGACAGTCAATGAGGAAGATGTGTAAGGAGATGAACAACTAGCTGGAGACTTCAGTTGGTCATTACCAAACTAAAATTTGGTGTCAAGATCCCTGGTTATTTGTCACAACCTTCCCACAGAATCCTTTAAATGACCACCCAAACCTTCAATTACATAGAAAAACATTGACTTTGTAGACATCAAAATCTCAAAAACATCATGAATTTCAAAAACATTTAGCTCTGTAGCCAATTATCTCAGTGCTAGGAAAAGCGATGTACGCAGGAACTCAACAGGTCTCCGTATTTTGTCAGGGACAATTTGTAGCAGCCAAGATTTAGACTTCAAAATTACTTTGTTTTATGCCTTAGGACAAATCCAGCAGCCTAGGATTCAGGGAAGCATGAATATGACTTAAAGCTCTTTCTCAAGTTGATTCAAGGATTCATGTCTCGACCTAAGACTTTGGCCTAGAATTTTTAAATTGTTATCAAATATTTGTAGAAAATATTAAGAAGATACTAAATAAAATATTTTCTCTTCTTTAWTAAAGTTGATTGTTTACCGGTATATAATACTATACTGTAAACTTCAAAAAGTGCTAGGATCTGTCACATTTGATGCAGAGGAATCCAAACCTGAAGTCATGACAGAGGCTAACATTAAAAAGCTATTTACAAGTAGCAGAATGCTGCTTACTGCTTGATTGTGTCTGTTTACCTCCACTTAAAGAAATGAACTGCTATTTCAATGACCTTCAAACTTCTGCTCCAAAAGGAACACTTTTCTTCGTTTTTAAACAGAATTATTCTGAGCACAGTCACGATGCCCCTGCCATTCAATGCTGAGTGAGATTTTAAAAGCTTATGTTGGGGGTAGATAGATGAAGGTTTCCGTGGATCAGCAGCTGTCGGTGAAGGATACATTAGTGCCTAAAAAACAGCTATGTCTGGCAGGGTACGTTTTCCCTTACAAAGTCTGCTATGTCTTGCGTTTTCCCGACACATGATGTACTATCTAAGTTTGTTATTTAACACCTGTGATAAGAACAGAATGAAGGCAGGTCTCCRGGTTTTAGGTTTTTTTTTTCCCCACTGTAGTGTAATGAACTGACAGAGATGCTTTTTTTCCTCAACAAATGTACAGTGCAAACAGCCCAAAGTCACCTTTTCCTGCAGCATCCAGCATGGAGGGCAAGTAGCCTCAAGTTCCTGTATCAGTGTCTGTTGTCATTATTGATGCTTGGCTGGTATTTGTGGCCTTCAGAGAATTTTGGCTGTGTGGAAGAAAATCACTACATGTACTTCTCCTCTTTGCTAAACGGTTCTATATAGGAAAACGTATTATGGAAATCATAAGCAAACAAACACCAGACTGTGGACTGTTCCTTCAGTTTCTTTGTAAGCTGAATTCACAAATTAATACATTTATTTACTTGAATAAAGATGAAATAGCAAGTAACAAAAACAGCTAAGAAGAGTGGCAAATGGAGAGGAGCAAAGGAAAGTGAGCAGGAATTCTAGCTTGYTGTATTTAAGAGGGAGGGAATAGCTATTCTGCAGATCATTTATGCTTATCCTTTTGCTGATCATCCCCAGACTGTGGTTATAAGGGGTGAAACGAGTAGTCTTTTGTAGTGTTATTTTCTTATCTGTTTTCTTGGGCAAAAAGAAGTGCTTAGAGCCTCAGGTCATGGAGCTGTTTGCTATTTTAAAAATGTTATCTGTTGTATAACATCTTTTTAATCTTTATGGTTGCAACAAAATATGCATGCGTCTCTTGCTGTTGTCTGCGCTGCATGACTTGACAGGAATCATTACACTGGACAAAGCTCATTTTTTCCTATTGAAGCCTAGGGGAATGTAGACATTGCTGACCTGAAAGGATGGCAGCCCAACCAGCTGCTCATGAGGGTGGTGTTGGACTTTCAATAATCTAGCAGACACCCTGTGCTAATAGGCCCTGCATTATTGCCTCCTGTTTCCTATTCCATTGACTGAAATAGGAGGAGGATATTTAATAATATTATTTACTAAACTACCATGCAAGAATGAATCCAGGCCCTGTTAGATGCGCTGGTAGCCTTGCCTTTCAAAGTCATTTTGGCCTTCATGACTACACCTCAAACTCTTACAGCAATTGGTAAGAAGTGGTAGAGGAAGAGTAGGGAAGGGGGGAAGAGGAAGAGTCCCATCTACTGTAATCACAATTCTGCAACTGCAAAAGGACTCAAAGTCGCATATCTTATAGCAGTTGTTCTTCCATGAGCATGGTTCCTTCAGGATGTAGAAGCAAATATTTAGCCATTTCTCTGTCTTACATAAGGGTGCTTTCAGCAGTGGCAGGGTGCTTCCGTTAGAAAAACAAAACAAAGCTTGCTAAATTTCTCACTTAAAGAAGATGAAAGATCTTTTAGGGCAGAGTAGAACTCGTTCCAGTTGGAGGCAGAGATAGGAGTCAAGACAGCACCATCTATATTCAGTAATGTTCCTACTCATCACAGCCAGTGGCACTGGAATTACTGTTCAGATGGTACGCTMATTAGCACCTTGGCAGCTTGCTAGTTCACTAGAGCTGGCAATAGAAACAAGTACTTTGTATTAATAAACTGCAGGAAAAAAACATCCTTACAATTTCTAAATGTTTTTCAGCTTCCTAAAAAGGCTCAACTGAACAATTTGTGCCTTCTATTTTCAATGCTCTATGCAAGCATCTTTGTATTGATCCCCATGACATGTAGGATATTAGTATCAAAATAGTATTAATACTGTTGCAGTGGTAGTCTGCTTCCCAGTCTGTAAGGAACTAAAGCTTTACATGGCTTTTGCAATCCAGTATAAGTCAAAGACAGAATCAGGATTTGCACTTAAAATGATCTTGAGCTCCTCCTTCAAATCTGATCATAAATGATACTCTGTGTAGAACATTAGATATATCAGGCAGACCAATTTAATCAATAGATTCTGGTGAGAAAGTTAAGAGAAAACTTACTGTATCTTGCCATTCAAGCTGTGGCCACACAAATAAATTTAAAAAGCTACTTCAAGAGCTATGACTCTATTATGGTTCAAAATGTAGAGAGTGTATAACCCCTTATAAAGCTATAAACATTTTGCCCTTTTTCCTAATCATACACTAAATGCACACATGCATACATATGTGTATATATACGCATATGTACACATACATGTGCATCCAAAAACAAGCAACAAGCCTGTATTATGATAAACAAGCATACAAGAATACCCAACCATTTGCAAGTTTAGAGAAGCTGCAGGAAGGAAACTGAAATCCAGCACAAAATTCATACACATCACTCATGTAAYAATTGCACGGCAATTGGATGCTGCAAACGGAGGAGAAGTGACACAGACCAGTATTGTGCTGTTAATGTTGTAGTTTTGTTAGTCAGATATTTGGTGGGTGACCCCAGGCCTTTTTCCTTGTTTTCAAGTYTCACAGCATGTTGCAGCAGGAGTCTAGAAGAGTGACTAGTGGGGCAAATCTCCTCTGCAGCAAGCAGCAGGAGAAAACCRGGGCTGTTTGTGCTGTTTTTTGGCTGCCTGGCCTTTGGGTACAAGAGTAGCACAAAATGTACATCATTGAGGGCCAGTGCTTTTGTCTAAGGCTAGGAGGCCAAGTCCATAGGAAGCACTGGATTCAGAGGAGGAAGTTGCAGTTTTCAGAGGCTCTCCTCATGCTCTGCCATGGTGCTGTGGTGCCACTATGTTCTAACCCTTCTGGGAGATGGCCACAGACTTTCTCTTCCAACCCTGAGATCTGAGATAGTTGAAAGTCTTCAAGTCTAGAGGCTAGAGACAAAGAACAAGTACAAGGATTCAGGATAGGTGCCAAGGACTAATAAATGGAAGATGAAAGCTCTACTTCTGAGAAATGTGCTACAGACATCTCACAGTGACTTCTTGCCATGGGAAGGACTTACTGGAACTGAGGAGCTGTTAACACAAATAAAAGATACAGTTAATAACAAACTGTCTAACAAGTGACAAATATACCTCCCTTATTCTTTCAAGACACTTGGGTCTTTGGAGGCTGTGCTCCCTCCTACACAATTCAAGGCTCATAGGCTTTTGTTTAAAGAATAATTTTTGAAGTGGAAAACATTTTCTAGAGATTTCCTTGCCAGCTGAGAGGAGCACAAACCATAATCGCCCAGCTGATCTGTTTTCAAGAAGTGGCCTACTTTTCATGCTATACCTCAACTTGTGATAGAAGGTTTTCAATCTCTTAGCACCTTTTTAAGGTTTTTCTTTGGAACTGGGAGGAAGTCTGCAAGTGATATCATCCTTGCCAGGACCACAACAGCTTTTAATTGTATTCTGCAGAGCTCCCCATGTGGTGACACTTGATGTGGAACTGAAAAACAAAGGGCTGGAACAGCACAGGCATATAATCATATCTGGATAGGGCCAGCAGTAATCAGGCCAAATATATTCAGTTTTGAATTGAAAAATTATCTTTTCAGAGTGATGAAAGACTTATTAAAATGGATTGCAGGAGTTAATCCAAGAGATTACTAATTTAATCAGAATAAAAGGCATCTCTGTGTTCATTTAATTGCATCTACACAGAATTATCCTGTTGTAATGGTTTTTACAATGGATTAGCCAGTATACGATTAGCAACTGTTTTTCATAACAGGTAAGGAAGAAGCAAGCTTTTCCATTTTATAGATCTCACGCACTGTTCAAGTAGTCATAACCTTCAGCCATCAAGGATAGAGACATTCCTGAAGTTCTTATTCAGAAACCAGAATGGGCCAAATTCTGAAAACTGTTCCAGCATAGGATTTTGTCCTCAGTTTCTCATGGGAGCACAGTCTGTGCACACTTATTTAGAGTCCTGAGGGAGGAAAGGGGCATAAGAAAATTCTATTTCTATGTATTGGTGCTGAAGGGCTAAAAGTCTGTTCTGCTGGGAAAACATGGCTCTATAGGTCTAAGGTACCCAGCTTATCTTTGTACAAAAGTGTTAAGTACTGGAGTTTACTCACTGAGAGCGCASGATGAAGTCATATAATTCACTTAAACTTACAAAAGAGCTGCCCCGACTCTGCTACCAGCCTGGGGCAATTCCAATAAAAAACAACGGAATTACATCGATGTGGACAGCTAACACTGAGCTCAGTTCTGCAAATGCCTTACATCGCAACTGCCTCAAAAGAAACCACCCCTTAACCCACCCCTGCTTCCATTCTTCTCTTGTTCTGGTAGAGAATTGGTGGGGCCACCTACTGAACAGAACTGGGAAACTGCTCTGAGTTAACCCTTACTTTATTTTTTTTTATTTTTATTTTTTACTTTTTTAGCTGGTTGACATTCAGAGACCAAAATGGAGCCACATGTCTATGCAAGGTGCAACTGATATAATGAGCATATTCTTATCCATTTCCTTTGTTGTACCTGGAGTTCCTATTTATCTCAGATATCAGCCCTCTCTGCTGCATYCATGATTTCTCTTCCTGTGATAACACACAAGTTTAAAATTCCATTCAGCTGTTTATAGTGGGTGACCAAAGGTAATTATTGTAACTGGTTGATGACCAGTGAGAGTGTCTTCAGGGAAATCAACTGGAAAATGGAAGCTATAAAAGGTTATTTTAAATCAATTTCTCTGTTGAAAATCTTCTCCAAATGCCCCATATTTTTCATTCTATACTCAGCTAGCAATGCAACACTGATTAAAAAACAAGTAGTGGTGAATATAAGTAATCTCAAAGATGTTTTACAGCCTATGCAAAAGTTTATATGTCATTAGTTACTGTAAAGTGATCATCAATGACAATTAGGATTTGCAGACAGTTATCACACAATGACTGATATTTGCTGTATTCAGAGCAGAAAATACTGTTACTTAGAAAAAAGTTGGCTTCTTAACAATAACCACTGTATGACAACAGCTAGCCAAATGCAGTTTTACTAAAATATGTAACAAAGAGGTTGGCACATCTGGATGATATATATAACATATATATGTTCATAACTATAACTCTCTTTAAATAAATCCTGTTTTGATGTCATAGAGACAATACTATTGGTCAGCAATGCCTGTGTCCAGATGCCAAGCAGTCAAGGAGTGACCTCTTCAGGAAACAGTGATATTCTAACTCTTCTCCAATAGAGATATCCTTAAAAGAATGATGGCACCTGGGATGGTCCAATAAATACAAAATTCCCATAAGAAAGCAGTGTTCTTGAGGATTCTACTTCAACCTTCAGATCAAAAAAAAAAAAAAAAAAANACCTAAATCCCTGAAAAATATTTGAAACATTCCAGTTATGGTTGGAATTTGTGGCTAGAACCTCTGCTTTTGTAATCTACTGTACCATCACTGAAATTCAAACAGTTACACCAATATGCAGCATGTAAGGATCTGGCTCGTGATGTTTATGCAYAAAGCTTGTAGAAGGTGAAAACTGCAGCAAACCGTAAATGCAAACACAAACAGAGAAGGCATTGAACCACAGGATCAAATCCTGATTAAACTGAGAAATAGAAAGAATAATGGGAACAGAGGGCTCAAAGTCAGCAAAAAATGGAAAAATGGTATCTGTTCTCAAAAGTAGGAAGGATTTCCTTTGTGAGCTTGTTAACTTTTGCATTGCTTACTTGTGAAAACATAAATTAAATGGGACAATAATAGCTACCTACAGAGTGCTTAATTCACCCAAAAACCGTGAATAAAATCTGCAGTAGAAGGTAAGATGTATTTTATGGCTCATATTCTACAGGTATAATAAATCAATAAGTAATAAATTTAAATGTATAACAGTTTTAGMGTTGTCAGCATGACAGTAAAAGAAAGGGAGATTTTCTGGTGACACAAAGATCACTAATGAACTTGTGCTTGTAGCAGGAAACATCATAACTGAAATTCAGAGAAGAAAGACCATGGTCCTCTGAAAACAGAGAATGCAAAATCGAGGCTTTTAAAAATCTTTTYGTATTGATTGTTCCATTATTATACCTGGATAAAAAGAAGTTGGTTTTAATATACTGTGCAAGCAAATGCATTGTTCGTGGTAGCATCCATGTCTGAAAGCTTGAATGTAGCTGAATATATCCAAGGCTGTTTGTTATTTGGAGGAAGAAAGAAACTGGGCAGCATCCTCATTTTTTTTCAGAATTGACACCATCTTACAGATTGTAATAGTTTGGATTTTAAAGGTCTGCTTCCTACAAGAGCTTCTTTTTTATTATTCTCCCYGTTGAGTAAAGAAAAAAGCTGATTTCTTTGAGCCCAAGGTTTCCTGCTTGGTCTCTTCTTCATATTCTATAACAACGGTCACCATTCCCATCTTCCTAGTTTCAGAGATGCTTCTTGCCTAAGTTCTGTTTTCTACAAAAGCCTTAAAAATTGCCATAAAAATGCAGTCTATTATGCTGAAAGAGGGTGATATTAAAAATCTACAATGGTATTTCACTTGTTTGTCAGAGATAACTGCTTGCCTCGAGAAAAATATGTATGACTGGTTTATTTTTGCCCTTCTGTCCCAACCATTGCCTCAGCCAGTCTCCTAGTTGTTACTTACAGCTGTAAGCTTAAGAAATGACAAACGAAAAAGTCTTTAGAATCAAGATGAATATGAACCAAAAAAGGCTTAGCCTTGAGATGTGTATAAAGAGAAAATTGAGTTATCCATATTAGTGAAACCTTTGGAGTGGTGTGCACTTCTGACATTGTCATAAGCCATTTACAGGCATCTAAAATTTGATGAATCTGGGCATTCATTAGGTTGGACTATGGATATGCATATATGCATATGCATATAAAATTAAAAGGAGGAAACAACCTCATTTTTTAAAATTTCTAGGGATGGTCTCATTCCTTGCACTAGTATCAGAGGGACTACTTGTTTCCTCAAAATTAAGCTCATGCTTAAAAGTATTGTCAGATCAATATATATAAGTTGTAACTTCTTCTAGATCATTTATTCTTGAAGATTACTGTTTTGTCATGCACCCAGTCCTTTTACAATGCAGATGTTTTATAGAAAATGACATTATTTTARTAGCATTTTAAGGCAGTTCAAATTGTATGCAAAACACAGATAGTAGTATAATTAATATATTTTTGAAATCTCTCGAAACGATTTAARAGAGATCACTCTTCAGTGTTGGTGTTTTGAAAGTTCATATAAACTGAGTCCCAGCTTAAGCAGGACCCTCAAACCYGTGCTTCAAGTTGTTTGACTTCAAGGGAAGAAAACGTGTGTAAGTATTTGCTAAATAATGGTGAGATTCATTCATAAAAGCTTCCATGAAATGGTCCTGAAAACAAATGGAAAAGCTCMGTGGAAAAGCTGAGATGTTCCTTTTCCTACAGTGTAAGGCTTTCACATCCAGTTCTTGTAAATTATTATTACATGTTTATTTTATCATTGCTGAGAAAGAGAATACTATGGTTTTTATATTTCATTCTCATGTTGAGAGAAATAGTTTTTCTGGTACATTTTTATAACTTTCAAAATACTGATAATATGCTTMTCCCTGGGGATTTGGGAAACATGAGAAGCTTCAAGAAAGGCAGCAGCTGACAGAAGGTAAGTGATGCTCCCTAGATGCATTATTTTTTCATATGACTAAGACTTTTATGACATGTTGAAAAGCATATATTTCTTCATGCTCACTCCACTTACTTACCACTCAAAATGTATGTTTAATTCAACTGAATAAATGAAACACTGTTACATATAAAGACAAATAAGAGCTCTGACTGTAAAAAATGTAATGGACTTGAATTACTCTCTTATATGGTAAATAAAAATTTGAATAAAAGGTAAATTTGCCTATTTATCAGATAAACTACAGTAACTTCTGTATTGTCATTCTGGTCTGCTGGGTACATAATATGCTTTAAAAAAGCTTAATTATATACTTAGCTGATAGACTAACAGCTCCAGTGGGAGTAATTTTGGTCTAATAAGTATGAATAAATATGTATTTACTCAAGATGGAACATTCTCAGTCTCCTGAGAGAATGGTAAGAATTGTTACTTTCTACCCAAATGAGGAAGAACTTAAAAAAAAAAAAAAACCCACACAGAAAAGGGCAAAATAAGGTATTTTTACCTACTAAATAACTACATAAAAATAAATACCTTAAGAAGGTTTCACAGACAATAAAACCTTAAAATAACACTCTGTCAGTCTCTCCCCAGATACAATCTTCCAGCTATAAATATCCACAGGTGAAAAAGAAACTCCCTTTACATCATCATACAGTAATTTCCTTTCCTGCAGAACAAATTGTGCTACATTGAAGATATGGKAGTAACACAGCTAAACATAAATATGTAAATAACATGTAACCACAAAGGGACAAAGGGTGATCTGTAGCATAGTTGCCCAAATGAGGTGTAGGAAAATGTTAAGTGGTGAAATCTCCAAGATAAGAACAAGGATGTAGAGCAAGCAGGTGGGGTGTCTGATACAACCAGAATAATCCTGAAAAAGAAGCAGGAGATTATGTCTAGTAGAACCAGAATAATCCTGCAGAAGAAGCAATAAAGATGCCTGGTGAAACCAGAACAACTCCTTGTCCCAAAATATGATGAGCTATGTCAAGAACAGGTGAGATTATCCACTTTTCATTTGGAAAGGGGGAAAAGAGCATAAAAGACCAATGAGGAGAGAGTAAAGAGGAGGAAGAAAAAGTTACTTTCATTCTGGTTTTCCTCATTGATTTACTCTCAGGCCTGATCATCTTGACCTCAGTGACCAAGACCATCAGGGACCTTGCTCATCAGTGCTAAGTCCATGGCATTAGGTCCTGATATTGTATATTCACAGCTAATTTAGGATTGTTAAGAACTGACTGCATTGAATGTGTTTTGATAATGATTGATAGTGATGAAGAGCTGACCTTTGGCAATGTGTGTTATTATTGATTGTTAATCTACTAAAGTATTGTTTTGAAGTTTGAAAGCACTCTGGTTTTGTAGTCTTTGAACAATGCCATCATAGCAATCTCTAATTCCCTCTCTGATACACACATGCTTTTGGTTGAATCACCTTTTTGAGGATGGGCAAGACATTTACCTTTTCCCAGTTTTTGGAGATATCTCCAAATAGCCATAACCTTTTAAAGATGATAGTCAGAGGTTTTACAATGACATTACCCAGYTCCCTCTGCACTCCTGGATGCATCCCATCTTGGGTATTGTATACATGTAAGTCCAGTTTATTATAGCAGTTCCTACCCTGATCCTTCTCCGTTGCGGGCAATGCTTCTCTTGCCCAAATTCTGCTACTTAGGCACAGAGACCGGGAAAGCCTGGGAGTAGYCCTTGACAGAAAAAACAAGAGCAAAAAAGGCATTGAGTACTTCAGCTTTTTCTTGTCCTTTTTCACAGGTCACCCCACCTCATTCAACAATGGGCCCCTGTGTTCCTTAGTCTTCCTTTCGCTACCAATGTACAGGTGGAAGTACATTCTGTCATCCTTGCATCTCTCACCAGCTCACTCACTTCAACTGGACTTTGTCTTTCCTAGTTTCATCCCTGCATGCCTGGGAGATGATTTTGGATTCTTTCTTAGTAGCCCACCCCTGCTTTCACCTTTCATATATCACCATCTCCACAAACTGCCATTCTTGTATTTCTATATCGTTCTTCTCTACATCCACATTTTTCTGCAGTCTTGTCAGTTGTCTTCTCCAAGAAGTCTCATCACTAAAACAGAAGTATCAACAATATAGGACAGAGCTTCCTTCTGGCCTCAATCTCTGGGGCCAGTGCTGCAGGAACAATTAAATCCATGAAGCAACTATTTTGCAGGGGACATCCTGTTCCTTCCAGGAATGAAGAGATAGAACTTTCTATCTCTTCAGCTTTCTCATGAAGAAGCTTTAAGAATTTCTGTTGAGTACTTGCAAAGGAAGWTTTCCCAGATTTTTTTTTTCTTCTGCAAGAATTTTCCTAGACCTCAGAAATGGCACATAATAATTCAGGCAAATTTGGTGTGACAAGGAGGTTATCTCTTGATATTATGGAAAGTTTCTTAAAGGTCTTGCAAATTTTTTACTCCTGAGTGCAGCAACATATTTTCTCTGAACTTTGTTATGGGAAAAAACATGAAACATTTTAGCTGAAGGGCTCAGAGGGAAAAATCAGCTAAGAGTAAACCTGTTTGAAAATTTTAAGCCCAAATGGATGAAGATTGAAAAGCATATAGCTCTAAGATAAATAGTCTCTCACAGTGGAAAACAGTAGAAAACATTACAGTCATCTTAGCCAACTTTGCTGAAAATTTGAGTTGTATAATTAAAATCAGTTCAAAACAAGTAAAACGTTGATAATTGCAATTCATTTTTGTGCTTCACAAACTCTTCTTCTGAGAACAGTTACTGGAAAACAGGAATAAGTTTTTTTTTTCCCTCAGATGGTGTCATCTCATTATWTCTACATGTTTACTGAACTTTTTTTTTGAGGGAGAGAAAAATAATACAATTTTCCAGTGAAATGTGTGTGTGTTCTGCAAATGCTGTAGTTAGATAAGATGGTCTGAGCTACCCTAATAGCTCAGCATTGTAACTCTCGTAACTGGTTGTACTTATTTTGTGTCATACCTGCTGGCTTGACTACCCAGAGGGGCAGTTCAGTTTGCCAGAAGGGCATAAACCACCTTGGGGGCAAAGGAGGTGAAGAGTTTTCTGCCAGGCTAGTAAACTGAATGGGCTCATTGAAGAGATCAAGAGGGTGCCCAGCTGGGGGCAGGATGGCTCTCCTAGAGCAAGCAGGGCAAAGAGGAGCAGGGAAAGAATGAAGGGGGAGCAGGACTCCCGCCTTGGACAAATTGATAGTTGGCTTAGTTGTCTTCTGCCAAGAACATGAAAYGCTGTAAAGATATATTAGAAATGATGGATTTGCAATCTACTTCATTCAAAAATCTTTATCATAATCTCAAAKTTACTTCTAGCAAATTAAATGGTTTGGTCTGTCTCATACAGTTCATTTCTCTTGCTCATTTTCTCCATGGGAAAGAGTTGCACAATGGCCTCAGTCAGCAAAGTTATATTTACTACAGTTCATTTTACTACAGTTCATCTGTACATAGTTATTCTTGTCCTATCCTAGGCATATTCAATTGAGTAGAAAAATAATATTTTTTGCGTGTTATCAGGATCTGAGCCTCTACCATAACTTCATACAGATGCTGAATGGGAAGAGAGAGAAAGAACTGATCCTTGTAGAAATCCATAATTGCAGCAAGCAGCTTCTCATCCTCATTATGCATTCAGTACATTTCTCTGTTTTAGTGCCCATCCTTGTGTATATGCCATTTCTCTGATGAACAGCTACAGTGTTATATGACTAAGAAGGTGAGTTCCTGAAAAGAAGCTSGAGAAGAAAATTAATGTTGCCGGGAAAGCATATACTAGGATTTTTTTTTTATTCCATCATTCAGCCCAAATCCACATTGTGCCAAGTGTAAGATATGTTTAGAGAATACAAAGGGTACATTAGCAGCTGACTTTTGACTATTCATCCTCCATTTTGCTGTGGAATGGCCTGCACAACACTGACAGTAGCTGTTTAGAGGCAATGCATGAAGGATGGGCTTCTCCACTCTTAGCTGAGCTGTTGAGGATGTGAAGCTGAAAGGGAAGCCCCCATCCCTTGTTTTGGTCATGAATTGCACCAGCAGCTCAGGATATCCTTCACCAGCCAGGAAGGGAATAGATTGGATTCACAGCTTGAGGGCCCAAGGGAAGCTGAGGAGGCTGTTACCTCTTCAGAGCAAGCATGTACAAAGCTGAGATGGAGACGGCCTAATTGTTTGTCTGTACAGGAAGCAATGATCCATGCTATAAAAGAAAACTTGCTGAATGCATGAAACACTCCTAATGAGGTGGAAAAATAGCTTAACCTAAGAAAGCCTCTTCCTGGCCAGGCTGGAGCTCYGTCTCGCTCAGCATTGCGTCTCTGACAGTGGCTAACAATGAATGCATAGGGAGGTGCAGAGGAAAGAGTCAAAACCCTGCCTTGTGATACTGCTTCAATCTAAGATTCAGACTTGTTTCCTTTGACAATCTTTGAAGGACTTTTTTGCATGATTTTTCTGCATTTTTTTGGAACCCTTGAGAAAACTTAGGGCACTTAGACTCCAGTGGTAAGGGATTCCACACCTGACTTATGTATTGTATAAAAGGGTAACTCCTTTTGCGTGCTTTGAACCTGTTACTTCCATTTTTTATTTGATGCCCCTTCCTCCCTGTATTGGAAGCAATGAATAATCATCATTTATTCCCTTCTGTATTATCATGACTTTACAGATATCATAGAAGCCATTTGTTTTTCAGGCAGAAGGGTTCTAATCTGTTTAATCTCTTTTTTTAACTGAAGCCACACACCTTAATCATCCTCGTTACCTTTTGCTACACCTTTTCGAGTACTACTAGAAGGAGATACTAGGGGAATGAGAGCTATATATCGTACTGAGGATGCAGCTCCCTGTAGATCTATACAGCAGCCTAATGACATTTGATCTTTTGTTCTCTATTCTGTTTGCTTCTTTGACCRCTGCCAACCTTTGAGATGACATTTTCATAGAACCATTTATTATAATTCCAAGATCCCTCTCCTGCATGGTAATTACTAGCTCAGAGCACGTCATTCTGTATGTAAAGTGAGGGTGGTTTTTACTCTTATGAACCACCTCACAAATACTGAAATTCATCTGCCATTTTATTCACCCCTCATTCTTGTAAGATCCTTCTGCAGTCTGTCATAGTTAGCTTTTACTTTTCTTTTGAACTTTACCCTGAATAATTTAGTATCATCTGCAAACTGTCATTGCACTTCCTACCCATTTTTAGCTCATTAAGGATATGTTAGACAGCTTAGGTCCCAGCATCAATTTCTGCAATCTCTTCACCTTTGCAAACAAGAGGGAGGGAGCCTTGCTGAAAGCCTCCTGAAAATCAGGCAGACCATGAGCCTTGTCTGTGTGCTCAGTCCATCAAATCCACTTCAGAGGACTGTTGTAGGTTTGTGAGGCGTGACTTCTGTCTACAAAAAACAATGTGATCTTCTCCAGTGTCACACCTGACTGTGTGTTTATGAATTAGGGTCTTTGGTGCAGCCTCTGCCAATCTGCCCAATATTGACCTCAGGCCTACAGGTCTTGATTTGCCCATTTAAGGAGAAACTAAGGCTGCTAAAGGTTATTAGGGAAAATGAGCAGCCACGTTTTGCTTCCTGCTCTGACCCACTTCTGATAGTTCTCTGTCCCAGCAGACCTGCTCCCTGCTGTAGTGTGTGGTAGGGCGCTGCCATAGCTACTCTCCCTTTGCTGTGATACTCAGAAGTGCAGATGATGAGCAGAACGAGGGAGCTCTTCATACAAGGACGTGGCTGAATTTGCAGTTCTCACGCAGAGCCTAAACAGCACTGGCACAAACAAAAGTTTTACACATGTAAAGACTGATTAAAGAAAATAACCTGTAAGGACCTTAGATTTGGTTGCATTATTTACAGACACAGCTACGCGTTGGTGTTTACYGAAGCCCACCTTAATATTTTTTTCCCTTGTCCTTCAGCATTTTTAAAAGGTAAATACTAGTTTCATAGGATACTTGGAGCTTTATAGGTGCCATATGACAATGAGGTTGCCATGGAGACTTCTCACCCTCAAATACTAGTGTAATTAATGTAGAAGAATTCAGCTCCTTTTATCTGTATGAGAGTTACAAGGCTGTCTCTTCCTTTTTGTAGACTTTCTTTACTAGTGAATATGCATGTTTTGTGTAACAGAGCAAGGCATGTAAATCTGTAAGCAGTCTCCTAACCTCTAAAACAATGCAGAAAATATGGAAATAAAATGTTCACTGCTACAAGCAAATACTGAGATTACAGCCTGTATGAAGAATGCATCCGTATCAACACAATAACAGTTACTTGCAATAAGATGCATACAAAGCAGGAGGTAAGTCAGAAACCTGATGAATCACAAAATGGCAGTTCCCTTTCACACTTCTTTTCCTTGTAGTATCAATCATAATTTGTCATATATATCTCTCTAAGTGATCCGTTGATAGCTTAGCAGTTGGTTGATATACAGAAGTCTGACAGGGAAAATTTCCTTTACACTACGGAAAAAAATTGTTGTTGTTTGGACATCATCACCAAAAGCAACGTGTTTCAGTGACACTGCAATGCCTTCAAAAAAGCTAAAGCTAAATATTTAAAAGCTACTGGATGAAGAAAGGAATACTGACTTTAAGAATTCTGTTTAATTCTGTATTTATATTCAAGATGCTCTCTATGACTGCACCAAACTTAGGCTGCCTGATGTATAAGGCCACCTAATGTTTTCCTTTCCGTCTTGTCTGTCTTCAGGAGTGCAGATCCTGGCTAGACTGGATGATTTTTTTTCCTGCAATACTAATACAACTGTGACTCCACAAGAGACAAGAATATGAGATATTACAAAGAAAGAGGATTTTAATACAGTTCTTTAAAAGTAATTTTTGTTTGCTTTTGTTAACACCTATTTAATTTCAGCATCTCAAGTTTTTTATAAATCAGCAAGGTTCTGTTAAAATTTCTACACTCTTAGCATTTCACTTAAGAAATTGAAATAAACAACCATTAGACTGTCTCCCAACAAAAAGCTACATTATTCCTGGCCTTATATATTCTAGGTATGCTSTCAATAGAAAGTGAAATATATTCTCAGTTCATGTTAGTTAACTCAAGTTAATGCACAGAGATAATCTCATCCTGAACTTAATTAATGGTCTTTTCTCCTCTTGGAGACATAGATAAGGTACAAATCAGCCAGAATTTAAAGAAAAATGTAAAAAACATAAGACACATCACCTTTCGAACTCTTTGATATTCTATCTAATGTTCAGCAGTGCTTCAAGTAGTCATAGGATTTTTTTTTTACCCTTGTGTACTCCCATACTCTCTGCTATTTTTGAAGTGATAATACAAGAGAAAAAGCTACTGATAAAAGCCATGCAATTCTGTTGTTCTTTCTTTATTTTGTGAGAGTTACTGATGTAAGCAAATCTCAGCCACTTCTGTTCCCTACAACAACTGGCCCTTATCTAGAAGGCCTGTGGAGTAAGCACTGGACTGGAAAACAGAGGATGTAATCTCAACTTCTGCTCCCTCACAGGCTTCTTGGGCTTCATGCCCTCAAATGGTTTTCAAGGACCTGACACCCAATGAATAGAAGTGCCTGCATTACTTGAGGAGGCCGGCACCAGGCTCTCCGATCCATCAGCAAGTCTGTTCTCATCCTCATGCTTTCAGCCTTTTGTCGGTGCCGTCTATTAAGACTGTAAAGCCTTCATGGAAAGAGTCATCCCTTGTTCTGTACCTTGTGCAACACCTCATTTAATTGAAAACCCACTGTCTGATGTTACAAGTAAATTAGTAGATGAGATGTACCCAGAGATAGTGTACGGCACACATTACTGCTCCTTATCTTTATAGCAGCTCATGTGAATCAGGTGCTCTCAATRGGGTGTCTCATGCTGTCAGAGTGGGACACTACACTTCAGCTGCAGTTGACGGACTGGAAGGAGCACAGAGAGGCTGGAAACAAAGCTCTTTAAGAGATGTGAACTGCCAGACCTCTCCACATCAGGTTAAATTAAGATTGGTCGAAACCTAATATTATAGCTAAATTCTCTGTGGAAATAGCTGGTGGTAAATGGAAAGAGTCAGAGAGGAAGAGGAGGGTCTCCGCATTCATGATTCTGCCTCTGTGAATAGAGTTTTGTTGAGGTAACCATCATTTGACACTGAACTTACGTTTGTATCTGCTCTTGATGCTCTTCTGAAGCAGCCATTAAGAAGCTTAAACATCAAGATTCAGATTTCTGGAAACTGTCCACAGTTTCTCATAAACCAGCTTCTCATATGAAATGCCCATACTCAGTATTTCCATTTCAAGTTTAATTTCTAAGGTTCCTTCTGTCTTAATTTGCAGAATTTTCTTGAAAGGGAATCTGAAAATGATTGGATAAACAACCAGAGCTAGACACAGAGTGTCTGACACCTCTAGTGAAACTAATTACAGTGACCCATACGGAATAAGAGATAGGACAGACTTTCCTATCTGAGGGAGTTTTACCGACATGAGTTAAGATTTCATTTTCACTTTCAGAAAATAATTGTCGATAGAAACAGACATTCTTGTTTAGACAGAAAGGTTATTAGCAGCATTTGTTGGCCAAACATTGCAGGTGGCAGGTCCAACTGGGGGCAAAGGGACCATTACGTGGTATAATTAACTCATTGGTATTGTTGACTCACAGAAGTTGAACAAAAGTGACAGGTGAGAGCTTATGCCTACCATTGCTTTGCGGAATACTTATCTCCATGCCAGTGCTCAAATACCCTGTTAGCAACTACAATGCAAAGGTCTCGATAACATTAGCATGTTTTAAAGGGTTGCCCATGTCAGCAGGTAAATTTGATTTTGTGGGCAAAAAACCAGAACTGACATACAGGCTGAGGTGAGAAGGCAGTGTCAGATATGGCTATGCAGAGACTATGGCTCGCTCAAAACCTAGCTTTGTTCCTTGCTTTGTTTGTATTACGCTCATGACCCCTAAGCCCCTTCTGCTATCAGTCTGAACCTGAACGTGGTACTCAGCACAATTTCCTTTTTCTGCAAGATCATATCCTTTGGAAGGAAAGCTGAGGAAGACTTTGAAAATTGGAAATGTCATCCTAGCAAAGAAAAATATTTACCTTCAAGTGCTGTCAATATTTGTCTTAAGTTGTGTGAACAAGTGGGGAAGAGCAAGGGGCCTCCTCAGCGCTGTCCCGTCAGGATACCTCCCTGGCCAGGCCTGGGATCTGTGGTGGCAAATGGCGATGCCMAGGCTGTGGTCAACCCCCTGGTCACCATCCCTGGCCCAGGCCAGCTTGTGGGGGCTACGGAATGGGCCTGGTTGGGGAGCGGGCACCACACTGCTCTGCTGCCTGGGGACAGTTAAGTGCTCTGATACCTTCATCTGCTGGACAGGGAAACAAGAGCACTGTTGACTGCTCTTCCCCACATATGTGCTGWCTGAGGGTATTTAAGTTCCCCTTACCTTTTCTTTAACCAAAGAAAAACAGAGTGTGGATCCCACAGCACAAGGTCTGATTTTTATCCTTGTAATCATTCAGTATCATCTCAGATTTGCAGATACCACTGACAGCAAATCTGACCATTAAAACTAAGGCCAAAAATACAAGCATATCTGCTATTGCTCTCTATGTGCAGTGATACARYCCAGGCCTCTTTGGCCACATCAGCYRTATGATCACACCTTCAGCTGACCATCTGCTACCATCCTCCTAAATCTTCCTGTACTCCTGATTCCCAGATGTGTAATCGCATTATTCTGTACTCACAGAAAGATTGTTAGCTTGCTCCTGACTCACCYGGATGACTGAATCAGCGACTTTGTCACTGATGTCAGTGTTAGCTGCAGTGTGATCACTGCAAACTATATTAGTACAGATTATATAGAGCCTTGCAGGTCATACTCTGAATGGTAAATAGCATAAAACTAAGGCCAGTGRTGGAGAGTAGCCCCATGATTGTTCCTTTTTTACAATTATATATTGAGAACTGTCACTAAAACTAATTTTGTACATTTTAGTGAATACTAAGCTGATTTTGAATCATTCCAATTTCTTGACCAAAATACAGAATAGTGTCTACTCAGGCAACCTGCACAAGCCTGAACATATTCCCTCCATATGTTTAATTTATTAACAAAATATATTATCTCCTAAAAACTGTTTTAAGATCCACACCTGTATAGGTTATTGTGTTATGCCTCAAGTTCAAACAGGTATAACAGACATAACATGTTTTTCTGGTATGGTTTAAAGACAAAATTCCCTTTGAGATCATTATACTTGTACTTTGTTCGGTGACACTTTGTGGTATCTACATGTATTAAGCTCCCAAGCACCGGGTAGCTCTTTGAGAGATCTGGGGTATCTGGGTTTTGCTTTTTAAGTGTATAATCCCAATTCTGCTACCTTCACTTGAATTTATACTTTATTCCTGAAGCATTTATTTGAATTCATGGAGAATTCATGCAGTAAGATTGTATATAGTGCAATAAAAAAAGTATCAGAATCCAGTTCTAAATAAAGTATGTGGAGTATACAAATGCACACAGTATTTGAGCTACAGTTCTGAATGTATATGACAGTAATACCCCATTACCTGCCCAACTACAAATGAAAGTGATTACTATTATCAGAGGTATAAGAGCTTTACATTTTTGATAGGGCAATTCTCAGGAAACCATTAAGCTTCCCTCTAAGCTTCGCTGTTAACCCAGAGTTTAAATCACTTATGAACATTTCTGAAATTATCTACTGAAGTCTACAGATCTAGTGCTTTAAAAATCAATAGGTGTGTGAGTTTTCTAATGCCACTTGATTTCATTTATGGCACCAAAATATTTTCCAAGAAAGTAGCAACCTACTCTCCCTGGCAGAAACAACTATTACTAGCAAAAAATATAATGATAAAATCAGTTTCTAATAGCTAATGCTTTTGACAGGCACACAGAAATGCAGTATGGATCTTACATTTTTCCAAAGCTATTCACTGCATTTTATGGAGAAACTTTCACAACAGAACAGTGTGATGATTTTCCTGTTAGCTGCTGCTTTCTTTGGTAGTCAGGTCCTTCTATTTTCAAAGCTAGTTATCATTTTACTAGAACACAGTGGACTGTTCGCTGTGCAAGCAATGTAGGAATATGTTGAGGAAGGTTTCTGCTACACTAGGGTCCAGTTCTTCAGCTTTCTACTCTTGCAAATGCTCTCACTGAAGTAAACACGATTGCTTTCRTTGTAGCGAGTCTCAGAAACAGGTGCAATTAATCCCATAGCTTGGATCCAGTTCTGCAGCCTTCAGTGCTGAGGGGGAAGGAGAGAGGGGCTGGATCCCACAGAGAAGAGCAGAGGCAAGTCACCATGGCAAGGGAAAATTGGGACCATTCTTTCAAGATTCAGGGAAAACTTTTCTTCAAGCAGCCACTGGCTAATGCAAGACGGTTGCTGACAATGAAAAGACAGTAACAGAATAATGTTGTTAATTGAATTTCAGTATATTCTATTTGATTGTCTTGAAAGCAGTGAGAACATATGCTGCTAAATACAGTTTTGTTTGTTCTAACTTACCCACAGAGTCCAGAAAGATTAGAGATGAATTTCTAATGTTCACAGGGAAGCCCTTTTTAGCTCTCTTCTCCTCTTATTTCTATGAATCACAAAGACTGTACAATGCGTACTTCAAAATTACTTTTAACAGCTAGTTCAATTCTGACAGCATGCTTTGCTTTTTTAATACATTATCTTTWTTTGTGTTATGGGTCACAGACTGAAATATAAGAAAACTTTCCCTCATGCTGACAGCACAGGACAGTGAGACGCAAATCCCTGTATCTATCTTAATCAGACTATCAGACCACAAAGTTTCTATTTTGTTTTATTAAAGCTACTCAGCACCCTTGCACAATTCGGAAATTTTCACCCATAATTTTGGAAAATGGGGATGAGAAGGGAAAAACAGAGTTTTCAATGTAACAACAAGTTGTTCTCYTGCCTCACAGCATCACAGAATGATTGAGGTTGGAAGGGATCTCTGGAGACCATCTAGTCCAACACCTCTGCTCAGGGAGCGTCACCTAAAGCAGGTTGCCCAGGACCCTGTCCAGATGGCTTCTGAATATCTGCAAGGATGCAGACTCCATACTGCTTCTGAGTGGATAAGACACTAGTGATTGCAGAAGATTTGGGCTTTGTAGCTGCTTTTCCCAGACTCTGGAGGCTTTTGGGGAGCTCAAGCTTTTCCGTGCTTGGGTTTCCCAGCCATRCGTGGAGGGTGCAAATATTGCCTTTATCTTGCCTGTACAGTGCTAAGCACAGAGAACTACAGTTTTACTACCAACAACTAAATCAAGAAAAACATCACCCATGTTACATCCGGGCTTCAAATAGTTTTGAAAGTCTTTCAGCACCTGTCTTTAACATTGAGATGAAGAGGCAACATATTCATAAAAGAGCAAAAATCAGTGCCAGCAGAGATGAAGAAAACATTGACATATTTCTACAGATGAAAAGAGTTGATGGATTTTATTTCTATTTTTCTCTAAAACTTAAGAATCGAGTTTTTAGTTTAGGAAATTGTGAGTCACAGAAACTACGACAATTTCTTCCAGTGGAGAAATCTACCCACTAAGGGTGTAGCATGGTCCCTGAGCTATGTGATATACTTCTGTAGAAATGTAATTTAGGAACAAAAATTCAGTTCTTTTATCACAAAGCTATTGTCATATCAAATACAGTATCAGTACGTGTCAAAAGGAGAATCGTGAGAATAACAACACTGAAAAAGCCCYGTAATTCTATATTTAGTGGGAGTAAAATCTCTTCCAAATCATTCCAAAGGACATAAAATGCAGAAAACTGAGTCATACTGTAATGATTAGAATGAGATTGCTCCTCCAGATGAAAGTTTTAAAGCAATTGAAATTGCTAGGATCATAGCTGTTCGTTTAATATTGGTTTGTCACAACAGTCTTTTGGATTAGTTTATGTAATGATTCAATATATGCAGATACAAGCCAATAGCTTGTATCCTGACCACAATTCTATCATTTAAATTCATTTCAATTTAATTTAAATCCAGGAGAGTAATTGGCTAAGCCCTGTTGATGGTCATCCAAAAAMTTTAGACCTGGGGTCAACTTTCTGAAAAAAAGATTCTATGTTAAGTCTTATGGTCAGTGTCTCAGAATTCAAAGTTAATGAAGATCTTCAAAAATTTGTCATCTCCGCTATGAATATGGAAAAATAAGTAGTTTATCAAAATCTTATTTCAAACTATATCTAGTGAAATTCCAATACTGATATTTTTCAGTGTCTTTATCAGTATGCGTATTCTGGATAGATCATGCAAACACAGCATGTTAARAGAAATCTAATTTCTCAGCCATGAAACATGCAAACAGAAGATTGTACTTTATCATTAAGATGTGTGTGTTCATGCATCTGTTTGCATGATGACRGCAAAGCAGACTATGGAATCGCTACTGCAGAGCAATGCAATAAGAATTCCATTTTCCTCAGCCAAAACCCAACAATAAAAAATATTCCTCAATAAAAAGGAATGTAGTAGAGCCAGATAAAGAGAGAAGACCATCCACAAAACAGATGTGACTCTATGCACAGTGGCCTGTTATTACAATATTAATCTTTAGAAGGGCTAAATGCTGTTTGGAGTAACTTCTCCCTTGCCTGTGGATTTACAGTTCCTTGGAGAGAAGGAAAAGGTTTTCACAGAGCACGTTTCAGCAGCTCAGCAGTTTCTAATTTTATGTATTACTACATGTATGAATCAAATCAGAGTGTAAAGGTTTAAAGTGAAAACCTAGTGTGGGCAGAGTATTGCCTGGAAGCTGATAGTGCAGTAGATCTGTTAATGAAGTGACACACACCTATCTAACAGCAGACTTTGGGTCAGTCTTGTGCAACTTCAGCTGTACAAAAAACACAGCAGAGAATAGATTTCTGAATGAGAAAAGCAATCTCAAAAATTATAATCCCTACTATCATGCCACAAAGACTAAATGTGTAAATGGAAAGAGAACACCTGTATAGACCTCACTGCATTTCTCTGAAGGCCATACAGGTTGGTCATACAAAATAGGGAAACTTACTTAAGGGAATATTATATGATGTGAGTGCTGAGTCACTGTCATGCTTTGTTTGTTTACTCATTGCATATTTGGCATGAAACATGCTACTTTGAAGAGGGAATTGCCTAATAGGGTTTCCTCATTACAAATACATGCTCTRCCCTATTATTCTGAGAGCATGGTGCCCTTTCCCAGAGTAGATTCCGTCTGTTAGACAGAACACACCAACACATTGCCTGTCTTCTTTGCCCTCTGTATGTTTTGGGATGGTTCCAGGAAGGAAGTAGATAGCTACTCTTTTGCTCCCTATTAACAAGGATTTTTTATTCTCTCTCTAACATACTGTGTATCAGGAGACAAAGAATCTATTCGTCAGTGATTAAGAGAAAAGTGTGAGGCCCAACTGTATTGCTATAGTTATAAGGAATTATGCCCACGAAAGGCTGTTATGAAGAACACCAGCTACCATTGTCTGCCAAGTATGGAAGAAGATTTGTAGGAAAAGAGAAAAAAAAACCCACAGGCATGCAGGGCTATTCAGGTATGAAAGGGAAGCTGACATTGAATTATCGATGGGAAGAAGTTGCCCTGTTTGAATAGGGAGGAGGAGACACAGGTTGACTTTGAGGCAGTGAGGATGAGGACAAGCAGTATGTCTCATGAGAAAATGAGAAAAGCAAAAGAAACCTTGCAATAACCTTGACGGAAGCTTTGTAGTTGAAAGTGTAAATCCATTTGTGCATTTACTCTCCCATGCCTAGTTACAGTCTTTATTCAGACATAATTTTCAACCAGCAAGCCTGGTAGCGCATGACACCATGAGTCATTGATATGTATGACAAATGGCCAACATACAGAATATGTGTTTTATCATAAATGCCACCATAATCTTSAGTTAAAGTATTGAATTATGATATTTGAATCAATTTAAGAACCTTTTTTTTTTTCAGACTTAAATTAGGTAAACTAGYTCTGCATAATTTTGTAGGTGTTGAAAGTGAGTGTCAGAAGTCATTATGTTAGCTTGTCATTTATATAGCTCTTGACACTGGCAGACTTTGCATAGATATCACAGAGAAGTGAGCCAAAGTGTGGGATTTGAAGGAAAGTAGCGACACACAATTACTTTTAGAAGAAGTTTTCCACAGGAAAAGCAGACTAGCAGAGAATGTGGAAGTCTGAGAGAACCTGCCTGATGGGATGTGTTGATGGAAACCAAAATTAAACTTCATACTTTGTACCCAAATAAGTCCTCCCTGGGCAGCTTGTTTACCTTTGAATTTGAACACGTGGCAGGCCATGTATAGACCACAGGTAGAAACAGTGGAAATGTATTTCCTCCCTTTTCTCATTGTTTACTCAGAGACTGAAACAACAACCATGCAATGAAACTGCAACAACAGTTTGTTAGACCACAAAAGGACAGATGGAAACGCCATAGTATTTTAATAATGAAGCATGAATATGACAATGGTCTTTAATAATATCTCCTATCTCTTTAGTCCCTTCTAGGAAAGAATCTCTAGAGTAGTCCAGCCTTATACTACCCTTCTGAMTTATGCCTTAATATCCCAAGAAAGTGTGCTGGGAAATAGAAGTACCAAGTGCTACATGACTGAGATCAGAAGCAAAATCAACAGAGCTAGAAACAGAACCCAGAGTTCATGATTCCTCAGCATAGTCTCTAAAATGAGGTTCCTTGGTGCACTTTCAAAATTTGGAGCAAAAAGYAACTTAAATAAACATTGCCCCAGGTTAGGTCCTGATAGGTGTTTTGTTCAAAAGTCACTTTTTCCTGCTTTCTGCCCATGGCTCAAGTAATTCAGATCTGCCTTGGCAGCTTGCCAAATGAGGTAGGAAGAGTAAGCAACACCTCAAAAACATGCTCCTCAACACCAGGGCTAAGAAAATTTCAATAGGAAAGAAGAGAAGCTTMTGTTCTTTCCTGCTCTGTTATTTTTCCATGCATTGGGTTGAAAGCCTAGACTCTGTCTTGAATTCTCTCTRTACCTGGAATGGCTGAATTTCACAGAATTAGAACCATGCAAGCCTCAGTCTTTACAAAACACCCATAAATGTGCCCTAATGTGGCAAGCTGCTGATGTCCATTGACTCTACCAAYATAGTGCTTGACCCTGCTGCAGGTTAAGAGACTCTGAATAGTTTTGATTAATGCTGCTTGACTGGTTCAAAAGAAGAAGAGACTCAMTATACATTTGGATAATTAAATTCCCTCATGCAATAGAAATCAAGGCATAACAAAGTTATTAATTACCGTAAKAAGAGAGATGAAGAGCCCAAAGCTTCCTTGCATACTTACTGTCCCAAATCCCTTGATATCTAGCAAATTGCAAAAGGTTACAGATTTTTACCAAAATGCAAGTCTGATTAAAACGTGAAACTTTATATCTTACTGGATATAAAAGTTCATGTGCCATTTTTAGTAGTTTGAGATGAATTTCASTCATATATTTCCCATTAATTGGCTGAAGTATATAGCTGTAAATGTTGGAGAAAAAAAGATATTTTGAATTCATTATATTAAATGGCCTTGCCTGGACATGTTGCTCCCAATTTCATTTCTGCAACTCCAGGAATTACATGGAGACACACAGTTCTAGTTTTTTTTTTTTTTTTCATTTTTTTTGCCTATAAATCTTCTTGTAGACTCAGCCTAGGAAGAAAACAAAACCAAAAAAAACCCACAGCTTCTTAACCCACAACTTTCAAAATTCAATTGAGAACTTAAAACAAACAATCATAACTCTTATATTTGATAAACCTTACAGCTTATATGAGAGAGCATTCCATTAGCGGACCTGCATTAACACATTGTATATTTTGTATTAAGATGGCRAGCTTTTCAGAATGGTCAGGGTTGGAAGGGACCTCTGGAGATCATCTAGTCCAACCCCCCCTCAGGCAAGGTTTTCTTGATGTTATACATTAGAACTAAATTATAGAGCTATAAGGAAAGATTTACTATGTCTGATTTTCTAGTACAGAAGTCTTGTGTGGAGCTCAGATGCCAAAGGAAGTTGCCTACACAACAGGTGCAGCATAAGATTGAGACAAGCTAGCTACTTTTAAAAAAGAAAAAAGTGAAACACAGGCYCTATGCTACCATGGTTGCCTGCTTCCAGAACATGACCTGTTGTATTTAAAACTACTTCTAATATTACTCTATTATTGCTGTGAATATAGGATATTATATCACTCTACTTTCATTGCARACTGACAGGGGGAGTGATACTACTTGCTTTCAGAACTGTGTGTTTCTTTGCAAAATGGTAAAATAAATGATAAAAAAGYGTGACTTTCATACACTTTAAATGTAATGATTTCAAAATTCAAAAGAATCCATTCAGACATAGTCTGCTATAACACAGTAGGAGAAAGATGAACCAATTTGGCCTACAGATTAAGAAGAGCAAAACTTGCAATTCGGATTACGAAGAATTTAATATGTGTAATTAAAAAAAAGAAAAATAAGTAAAATGCAACCTAGCCACATACAGTTGATGCACACACATAGGAAAAGAAAAAYCATCTATTCCACTATTTTTTCCTTCTCAGGCAAGAATTCAAATGATMTGGTTGAATGTAGGTAGGATTATCAGAAAGGATAACAGACCTCCCCTTTTCAACACATTACTCAGACTATCTTAAGAAAATGAAAAAAGACACCTTAAACTCTGGCTTCCTGAAGAGGAGAGCTACGAGGAACTTTCTCTCTATTGTACCTCWCATCATGGCCAATATTACATTCTCCTAGAGACTAATTCCACGTGCAGTGGAGTATAGTATGTTCATCTCACATATTCCAGCCAAGACATCTACCTTAGTACCACCCCTGTAGCAAGGGTAGCATTTTTTGCTGGCTTTATATCCACACATCTACAAGGCATGGCAGAACTTCTCCCCAAAGCACTGATCTTAGCTTCTTACCTTAAAAAGAAATCTCAGGGTAGTAATACACTCAAACTTCCAGGAAAGGATTATTACTGATAATTGACCTTGCTGCACTGAAAACTGTGTGCCCTTGATTTGAGCCTGCAATGCTTAAGTRCTCAGTGCAGTCAGCTATGTCACGGTAATGTTGATATCATCATGTTTTACTATTTGAAGATACTGTCTGCCACTAAATGTCAGCAAGACATTTAGCCTGTCGCACATGAGCAATCAACAGCTGATGGCCTGTAATTCTCAAATTATAGCAAATCTAAAGGAAAGAATTGTTCTGCTAAATGTTCACTGTGTAACTGTTCATTATAATATGGAGAAAATGTGGGACTGAATTTTTTTTGAGGAGTCAAATACATACCTTGATAGATTAAGTATACTTATAGTTTGTTCTCTTTTGAAATCCAGATAAAGGAAAACAGAAGGCAGGGGTATCCCRTATAGCCTTCAGGAGTGTTCAAATACTCCAAAAACACTGCATATTAAAACAATTTCAGTCTACTCTGTCCAAAAAGCTTAGAATAAGATATTCTCTGCAGTACACATGAAACCAGTTTATCTTTGGTCCTGGTAAGGCTGAGCTTCTCTTAGCTGGAAATAAACATGACTCATACACCCTTCTGCAGAGATTAAATATTCTGGACTCAATTAATGTTCTTTCATAATGCCTTGAACTTCAAAATAGATCAAAACCCAAAGTATAAAAAAATACTCCTTTGAGAAATAGGATGTTATAGCTCATCCAGAATATGTGCCAGCCTGCTAGTTCTTTTCATCTTAGCATCTTGGTTGTGCCTGAAGTCTTGCAGACCATCACTTTTTCCTTATTGGTAGATGTGTGGGAAGGGTGTTGACTGTCTTCTTGGAGCTAATCCTAAAATTTCTTTCTTGCTCTCTCACTTGCTCTGGGAAAGGTAGTCTAGTTCAGCCCTATACAGGAGAAAAATACCATAGATCTTGGCTTGGGTTTATCATTACACAAGATTGTAGCAGGCTTCTTCTGATACAGAAAGGTGCCTTCCTCACTCTCCCCATATCCTCATGAAATCTGCTTTGGGGTTTACTCCAGGTAGTTACAAGACTGAGATTCAAAGTGTGACAAGCTAAGATGAAGAGCCAGAGTGTATTACAGCAATGGTTTCAACCCTGATTTTGTTAAAAGCTTCCCATAGCAGGCTTTATCTTCCTCAGATACTTACACATTAGACTTCTAACTTAACCCACAGCCTAAGTTCTTTCCACTGCTTGGGGGGCAGGTTTAGCTCRGTTGCTTAGAGTGTGGTGCTGCTAATGCCAAGGTCGTGGGTTCTATCCCCTSTATGGGCWATGCTGAGGGTTGGACTAGATGATCTCCAGAGGTCCACTCCAACCTTACCACACTATGATCAYTGTCACTCAACAGTGGTTCAARGTGCCTGAGAGGCTGTCTGTGGAGATGTAAAATACTCTTTGGAGAGACTTCCTGTTTCTCCCCTGACTAAGTGAAATTTGATGCCTAACTCTGAGACAATCAGACTGATGGATCCCACCCCAGGGAACACTGGGGCATTGCATCATGATCCTACATATTAATACTTATTAATATTATTAATTATTTTTATCTATAGAAAGACTATATATATAAAATTTGTAACTAAGTACTTGAATTCAGTAGTCAAGGTGTTGGAGGTAGGTAGGTTTTTAAGTACAAGGCTATTTTGTGTCYCAGTATTGGCATATTTAGCCTCTTGTGCTGAAACACAGCTACGCTGTTTGCCTGCCTCCTACATCTGATCGTTTAGGAGAGAAAAAAGTAGTAAAACTCAGTTACTGCTACAGAGATTAATAACAGACTTGTTTTTCAGCTCACAGGAGGCCACTAACCAGGCAATGAAGGCCAGGACATCCRTTAGTGTCTGCCATGAGAGCAGGGAGGATGGCTCATGCAGTGAGAGCCCATGTAGTTCAGCCTGTCTTTTAATTACTTTATAGGGCTGTGCATAAGGTATAGGGCCCTGTATAGCRCTGACAGAGAAAAAGCCTCCATAAAACCCCTGCTCACTCTACAATTCCCCAAATACATTTTCTATTTGAAATATTTGAATATTTGAAATAACAGGTTATCACACCTATCAGTTCAAGGTCCAATCCTGCAATCTTTTGTCTTGTAGATTGGTACCTGGAAATGTGATAGTACCTAGGAAGTCAGGATAGAGGCAGCAGGCTATGACTCAAAATCATTGAAGGTTTCTTGCTTTTCACTGGGCTGGGTAGGCAAAGATCATGAACATATTTTGACAAGAATGTAAGAGTTTTAAAATAAGTATAATATCATTTTTATTTGCCTTCTGGTTTCTAGTACCTAGTATCTAACCAAAAATAGCTCTCTAAAACAAATTCTTACTTATAAAATTTGGGGGGGGGGAAGCTGTAAATTTCAGGTAGTCAGATGAATCAARGAACGAAATAAATACCGTGAAGGTATGGGTGAAAAGAGAGGAGGACTAGCTGATGCAGAGCATGTACCTAGGAAGGAATAGTAGCATGGTATAGGCCCTGTCATTGCTTGTCACTGCTGCATTCATTCCTGTGACACGACCAATGATAAAAACTGTGAGCACTAAATTCTGCTTGAAAATCAGGGAGAAAATATAGCAAAGCCTAGAAAGTATGTACTTTCGGTGCACACTCTCTTTCTTCTATCTGGTTTCAAGAGCAGCAAAATAAAAATGTTATTAATCTTCTTTCTCTTCCTCCCCGTATCATCCTCACTATTATTCCTTGAAAGAAAAGGAAAGGGAAGGAAGGTTAAAAGGTGAAATTGTTTTGTGCCTAATCTTAGAAAGGAACTAATCCTCCCAGCTCCGTTCTCATAACTCCAACTGCCAGGTGAGTCTGCTCTTCAGCTGCTGCTTCCAATAAAGGATTCTTCTAAGCAGCATGTTACACTGTGGCACTTCCCAGATTCTTCTTGTTAAAATTTATCATAAGAAAATAAAATACAGCTTGCTGTATCCCCTACTTGCTTTGAACCCTGCAGTAAAGAAGGTAAAAAGCTGTAAAAGGAAAGAAAGCTAACAGTTTTTAATCCCCATTTTAACCCAAGCTCATTTCCTGTTAYCACACACAAACTTTTTTTTCCCTTCTTTTGTTGGTGACCGCAAATTCAAATCTGCAAGTTGAATGATTTATATTTCATAGAATGAAAGAAAAACCGTCCAACAAAAACGTCACTTTCCTGCTGAAAATGTTGATGTGTGGTTTGTTATCCACAGTCGGGGAATGCTTGCATTACTTAGAGGCCTTGTGTTTCCAAGGTCAGTGAATAGCATACAAACGTGGGAAATAACGAGTTAAAAATGTAGTTCTGGACRTAAGAAAGCCCTGTCACCTTTCTTTATATGATCTGATGAAGTGCTTATAATTTTCCACTAAATGTTAATGGTGCAAGTCCRTCAAAGTTAAAAGTGTACTTACTATTACAAAGCCATGCTAATAAGATACGCTCAGAGAGGCCCTTGATAACATTATGCACTGCTACATTTAAGACATGAAGAGAAGGGCATACATTAGTCATTTAATGTATCTTTTAGATGCCCAATGAACCCTTAACAGAAGCAAAATATTTAAAGCCCTGATCCATCATTGGGATTTCTGGGATGAGAAAAGAGTAGAGAACCCAGACATCAAAGAAAAAGAATACCAAATGCTTGCTGGTTTGTCCCTACAAAATGCTTCTCTAGGTGCATTCAGAGGGATGTGATCTGCAACTAATTCCTTGGGAGGAAAGGTCATGGGTCTGCATATGCTAAGATCACACGTGGCTTTGTTTTTAGCATAACCATTTAGGACAGACTAGTTCCCATCTAAAATGTTAAAAAATAAAATCACTGAGCTGCCAACCTCATCCATTTTGCTTCCATGGGTTCAGCCTATTTGCATTGTATTTTGAACACCCCCATCATCATCATCTTTGAGAATGACTTTTTCTCAATTTGGTCATACCCTATTAATTCTCCAATGTGCCAGAGAAGTTTAGGWGTTGAAAGGAATTATATGGCAAGCAGGTGGCATTAAAAGGCAAGGAAATGCAGCTCTTCTGCAGCCAGAGCACAATGCTGCTTGCCCAAGAGGGGCTGCCTGTGTGTTCTGCACCTTCTTTGTCCCCTGGACCTGTGGGCAGAGGTTGCAGGCCTCAGGCTGATGCAGAAGCAGATTCTTGTGCCGAGGGTGCACTGAGCGGTGCGGTGGGCACCTTGGTCTGGCCCCACCTCTGAAGACAGTTGCTGTCTCTCTCAATCACATCAACTGGTAAGATCATAAGGTTAGATTTTAAGTCTCTGCGACTGAGGCTGAGAACATCTGTGGCAGGAGGAACTGCACTCGTTATCTTTTCTGCCTTACGAACACAAAGCTGTACCAGGCCCACAAGCTCCACCTATAAGCTGTTCGATCAGCTAGATTAGCCAAGTAAGGATAGATGGGAATAAAGTTTAACTTTTTCCTACACATCAGCTCATAGTCACATGCCACCTAATGAACCTAAAAATCATCATAATTTGTCTTATGTTAAGAACTGCTCCACTATATACCTCCTGCACACTCCTTGCTGAGGGGCTGTCATAGCTGGGCAAGTGGCAGGACAGTGGGGACAGTACAGTGTTTTTGCTTATACACTTATGCTTCATGATTAAAATAGCAGGAGACAAACACATAAAAATAATTTCTTCCTTTACTCCAGGCCATTTATTCACATCATAGCATGAGGCAAATACCAGCCGTTAACAYGCAGCTACTTTTGTAAACAGTTAGCTGTTCATACAAACTATCAAAGATATGACAGATGTACCAGCGCAGTGTCAAAGAGTTACAGTCAGGACATAATGTGGGCACCTAAGCTGAGCCACGCAGCAAATTAATGTGTCTGTTTAGACTTAAAATGAATCATACCTAGTAACTTTGGCCATCTCTGCCTCTTGCTCCCTCACACGCCCAGTTCCATGGTTAACATGGGCAGAGCCAGATCAAGTGCATCGAGGAACACGACAAAGGGCTAGGGTAAAGGATCTGAACAGAAATTAATGGAACTCTTTCCTTACTGTATATTGGACTGGATGCTAGTGTCTATGCAGAATTTGACAAACAATCTCTCAAAAACAAAAGACAAGAGTTGGGACAGAGTATCAGCCAGAAGGTTTAACAGCACTCTAGCCATATTTTCCGGAGCGTTTCACAGTTTTCATCCTAGGCTCACAGAAAACTTTACAAAGAAGGTCATAATCATCATTTTGTTAAAGTCAACTATATTCATAAAGCTTTCATTCTTTTCTTCAGCTGCAGCACTCCTGCAGAATCAGAATTAGAAGGGAGGACCTCCTTTCTGCAACATCAGTCATGCCAGGTCAGAGCAGGCACTGAGAATAGGGTACAGCTGGCAGAAGAGAGGGGGCCAGCGCTATATTTAACAACTGGCCTTTTTTTTTTCTCCCCTTCCACACTGGGAGTGTACCCGCAGTGYACAGGACTCTTGAGCAAAACTGAAAACATGGCTCAGAGGCAATCACCTCAGGATGCACCAGGAAGCCAGAAATAGTCACAATCTGATGGTTCTGGCTTGGTCTGTGTGCTGGTTATCCTGCTTCGGATTCACAGATTAACTGATTCAGATGCACAGCTATGCTGAAAAAAAAATACCAATACTTCTTCATTGCTGAAGGCACCAACAAAAGGCAAATGATCAAATATAAAATAATTTTAGTTGCTTTTTCTCAACTAAAAACCCAGCCAGACAAGCCTGCTTTTCAGAGCTTTAACACTGGAAGCCTGTCCACACTATAGCATCTGTGGGCACCATATTGAYGGAAAAACAAAATATCTTTTTTTCAAGTGTAGACAAGTCTGTGAATCATGCATGTGCCATAAAATCTCAGGCTGTAGCATTTCAGATTTAATAGCTTGGTGATCATACTGTTAAATGCATTAACTTATGGTAAATTCAAAACCACTTGCAAATTTTATCTGTGAGACTAATGACATGAAAGGCAATTTAATGTATGTATTTCTAAGTGCCAGTTGCAGTAGTTCTTACTGAGCCTTCACTCTGACTCACACTGAAATTAATAATTTTGCTTGAGTTACAATAGGAGGTACAATGGGGAAGGTTACAAAAACCTGATAAAGGAAAGATCGCTCATATGKATTAGAAATACTGATGTCTGTAAAATAATAAAAGCTAGTCATGATGTACTATAGGAGTAATATGGAGTAATTTAGCTAATTAACATCTATGGCCCAACTCCTTCTGTCATTTTTTCTGCAGAGCCAATGAAAAGCAACATTGGCCACAAGGGTACCTAAGCTTAGAGGCAACGGCTCATTTTTTTTTGGAACAGCATGCTATTCACTTGAATGTGTTCATTATTCAGCTTTCTCTCATACAGTTTATAAGCAGTCTCTTGAGGCTCTCTGACAATCAAAATTCAATCAGCTGTGCTGGATGTTGCTACTGAAACCACTTGGGCGGACATTTATGGCCACAGGGAACTGAACATAGGATCAAGGCATACACTGCTTAGTCCAGACTGGGTGCTTATCCTCAGGGACTCTTGCTCTTTATACGGTTGATAAGTGTATTTCATGGAGTTCTTAATGATATTTATGAATTCAGAAACCATTTTCATGGGTATCTTCTCTAACTGCATATAATTGTAATGCTGCAGCAAATGTTCCCCCTGATAAAACCCATTTGCTAGAATATTCATAGGATGAAAACATCTGAATGCAAGTAAAGTCATTTCATATTTACAATCTACTATTTATTCCACATCTTCTATTTAGTAATCTGACAATGAATAACCACAAAAATGTTTGGTATCCCACAGACAGAAACACTGAAGTGGTCAATCAGTAACTTTGGGTTTTGGGCTGTTTATCTACACAAGTTTTCTGTGCTGCATTTAATTTTGCAGTTTCCAGATTATGAGAGAATGTAAGGTAATTAAATATCTCCTGCTCCTTCTTTCCTTTACATCCCCACATCCTTACACTCCCTGCTGTGCAAGGCTCCAGCCCTCCACCGAACTTAGATGGATGCAGGGCCTGTGTGCAAGGAAGAGCTCACGGTACATCAGTTATGAGGTAGGAGAGGAAAGGAAGGAAAATGTGGGCCATGTCTCATCTGGAAAGGTGATACTCCATTAAAAAAAAATCTAAAAGCTATATTAACCAATTCATGAGCTATTGACTCTGTTCCTACTTCCATTTTCATTATCTTTTTCCTTTTGCTCGCTCTCGGCCTTCAACACTAATCAGATTAGGTTGTTAAAATAGTAAGTCTTCAAAACGGCCTCTTTCCCCTGTTTGATTAATGCAAATTCTTTCTTCTTGCTAGGAATCACCTTTGTCTTTTGGAGGAAGTGAGTGGAATAGTTTGCTATGWAGATTTTTTGTTTTTCATATAAGTAGATTACAGAAAACAACATATAATTTTTATATGGCTGACACATTATTGCTTTGTTTCACAGTTCAATTGGCAAGAAACAGCAACTCATAGGTTTAATAGTGTAAGGTGCCTCATACATTTTCAGGCACATAAAAGCATAATAATAATAACAATAAATTGTAATGGTCGATGTAGAAACATCACGTAGGCAGGAACAGATAAAGTGCATTCCTCTAACTAGGGACAAGTTATTATCTCTAGACATTCAGATTAGTCATACCTGACTTCATCTCCCACAGGCTCACTATGTCTGAAATTAATCTGAGTATCAGTCAGGCAGTCAGTGCTAGGATGACTTTTGCTTTCAAACCTGTTTCCCACCCCCAACAAATTATGGAACTGAATGTATCCTAAAGTGTTTCTCACTGAGGAAGGTTGTAAGGTTGACTACATTTCCTCTCTTCTTTCTCTTTCCTTGTAGTCAGCTTTGTAGGTAAGTTCTAGTTTGGCACAGGCTTTACTACAGATCTTGTAACACAGTGTTGAACTATCATACCTTTTCCAAAATACGACCTCATTTACAAATCTAATTTTCTTTCTTTTACATTGCTGACCACCACGGCATCACTGATGAATGTCAAAAAAATCATTAAGGGACCATATTAACTTTCTAAGAACAGTGTCATGTGCCTCTCTCAATGATTTATTTTAATCCTACCAGCCTAGAAAGTCCCAGACCATTACCATCGGCTAATCTCTTASTGTTGCTGGAAGGTAGCCATTTGTGTAAAACAAACTGTGCCAATCATTGCACTGTACAGCATTAGGAAATACGGTAGGGAAGTCAGCATTAGGGTTGATGACCCTCTCCTTTCACAAGAGTTTTAATAACTACGAAACACAAGAGCTGAGATTTTCAAATCTCGTAAAGGATCCTATTCAATAGCTTGGAATTGAATCTCTAACCTTAGAGCAAGGCAGGCATGCGTTGGTCCTACTGCAGTAGAAAAGCATGGCATGAAGGTGATCTTCCTCAGGACAGAGTGGGAGGAGAGTCCCTTTGTGGCTACATCTATTCTTGGTGATAACACATTTGTATTATCACCTTGTCATCTCCTCCTCCTCTATCCCTAGATTTCATTTTGTTCACTTGCTGTGTCTTGGCTTTATGTTGGGCAAATTTCTTTGGCTCTGTGTGACATTTTATGGAAGTTACTTAAAATCTATTTTCCTTATTTGCAAAAAAAAACAGACCTCAGTGTCAACATGTCCTGTCCACAGGCAGCTGGGGAGGGAGGGCAAGAAGCTCTACAGAAGCCGACAGCTGTGGTTGAGGGAGGTTGTGTGGGCAGGCTTAAGCCTGCTTAAGGGTGCCTGGCCGATCTCCTGGGGCAAGAAGGTCATTCAGGTAGGAAGGACTTGATGGCAGTAGCACAGCAGCTGCTGGATGTAAGAAGAGGGAGACAGAAGCTGGAGTTAATTACACTTCTAACAACACTTCTATCTACTTTTGCTGTGACCCCTGCTTGAGAGGCATCCCAGCTGCTCCCTGAAGGGCTGAGGCAGCTGCCACCACAGGAGCTGTGAGAGCTGTCCTTGATGCACTCAGACCAGCCAGCAGGAAGTGGTCCTAAAATGCAACCACTGTGCAAAAGTCTAGACCAGACTGGTGTATCTCCAGGAAAGAGAATGTGGCCACCAAGTCAGTGGAGTTATGAACGCCATCAGCTGATACTGGAGGGTTTGTATATGGGTCCTGCTTATTTGCATATCGGTACAGAACCAGCCACAACACGAATCCTGTACTCTGAGCTGGAGCATCAGAAAAAAATGAAAAGTAATCCTAGTCATTTGCATTTTATTTAATTATTGGTTTGGTGATGCCCATGTGYGGCTTTATTTGTCTGAGATACCATAGACTTAAGCGTAGAGAGATTCAATCAAGAACACTTTCTCTATGTGAAGTTTCCATTGAGAAGAACACTTGTCCCCCTTTGAACAACTGTTATTCTGTAGGGCTGGATAATGAAAAAAATATTCTTCTGGCCATGCCTGCTTTCCACATGTACCTACCAATGCCTCAAAACATATCTTTTTTAGATTTTTTCCCTTTGGTTCCTGTGAAAATGGATTATGTGATTATTTCCTACAAAGAAAAGGCTGCTCAAAAAGGCTACTTCTCTCGTGTTCATAGGAGACTTTCTGCAGCATTCTGGAAACTTCTGAAATCTCTTATAGCCGGTAGAGACCTGAATTGATTTCACACATCCTTAATAGCGAACCACTGCTCCCTTTAAAGAAGTAAGTGAAATTGAGAAGAGAAGGTGAGAACAGCCCTAGCACTGAAAGCTCTCCAGCGCGAGGGCGGACTCCTTAATGCTGCTCTCTGTGCCCTGCCCCACGCAATAGGTGCTACCACCAACTCCAGCCCGTGGGCGGTTTCTCTAATGGGAAGACAGAACAACAACGGGAAGTCGGGGTAATGAACGGGAGGAGGGGAAAAAAAGAGCGAAAGAAGGGACTTCTGAGGAGGACTTAGAGGAACAGCAGSAGGGTGCTTAGCACCGCTTTTCCTGTGCGCCGTTTCTGGTGCAGGGCACAACACGGTCATGCCTATTTATCAGTTGACCTTTCTTGCTAAGCAGACTACATCTCTGAAACAGCCAAATTGGCAAAGAGTTAGCAATTTGCACAAAGGTGACATTAAATAACTAATCTTTACTTCTTATTATGACCATATCTAAAATTTTGTTTCTAAAGCAGCTCAGCCTTGCACAGGCTAGATAACTATATGAAAACAGCCAGTTTTATAACTTCTGTCAGGGTGATTCTGATGGAAAAGGAAAAAAGAAGAGACAATGCAATGTTGCAGCTTCAGATCTGTGTCTTTTCTACCTTGGTTACACTCATTACCCTTCTGCAGTATGCACATCAACAGCAAAAAAAAAAAAAAAAAAAGAAAAAAGAAAAAGAAAGGTGGCTGATACTCACTTACGTGACTGTTGTGCAGGCAATTACATCTCAAAACACAGTCATTTGTTGAACATGGCATGATCCCACAAATAATAGTTATGGTACTAATCTCAGAAAAGATCACAAAGCAAACACTAGCCTACAGTAACAATGCATTTCATTTCCTAGTATCTTTTATTTTTTTTGGTACAAGCCATAACAAATGACCTAAATTAAAGGCTCTTGATGAAAAAAAAAAAGTAAAACAAAAGCCCTAGATATTTCAAACAAAATATATGAACTGTTTAAGGCTGGAAAAATAAAATCCAAACCAAATGGCACTACACCSAGCAATGTGAAACCAGGTTATTTTACTTTAAATGGCACTCAAGCAATCTTTCTGTTTGCTTGTTCTGGCTTTGCAAATTGCCTTAGCTTCACTTGGTTTCACATCAGGATCATCAATCCCTCTTCATAAACTCTTTTTAATTATCTGTGACATTTGGTGTGATTATTCTCTCTCTTTCTTCGTCTGTTTATTGGCCTAGGAAGGGAGGAACAGAAGAGAGGTAAGGCTCTAATAACAACTGGTCATTATTTCTTACGTGAGACAGAGATACCTTATCTTGCCTGGACAGAGAGAATATGAAAACTCCTGAATATGAGGAGTAAATACAAAGAAAAAAAACAACAAAAAAAACAAAAAACAGCAACTCTCCTCCAAAATCTGTATGTTTCTATTCAGTGTTTTATAGATTTTATCAGCAACTCCCTCACTCTCAAGCTAATTGACATTAAAGTTTTCTTAAGAAACTGAATTGGGAGCCTCAAATCAACTTTCAGTTCTACTTTTAAGCACTTGTTACCTGTGAACTGAAAATCAATCCTTCTTTTTCTTCAAGCACTGATGAGTTCCCATAGTGAGGCTGCAAGGAAAACATGATGGTTTTTCCTTGAAACTCTGCCACTTGAGATGTGCTAATAGCAGAATGTGAAAAGAAAATTTACATTTTCTACATGGGCTTGCTTTCAATATAAAACAACACCTAAGGACTGGAAGAGCTGATTTTCACTGAAGTGCTATCAGACTAGAATTCTTGAAGGGAAGAAGAGTTTTGTCTGAGAGCAAGCTTCATCTGTGTGGTTACAATGGTTTATTAGGCTCTTTATACTTATGAAATCTTATCAGAGCTTTCTTTATCTGTATCCAGTGCCTACTGACTTTCTGAAGTTGTTTAAGGAATATTTCAGGCTCACCTAAGAGCATAACCTTACACAATTCTGTATGACAAGTTTGACTGCCCTATCATGTATGACCAGCAAAGCCCCTCTTTTTCTGAGATGGAGATAGAGAAGGAGAGGAACAGAATTAGTGAGAATGTCTGACTTAGCTGAACGGGAGATGGAGGGGGTAAGGAGAGTAATCTGATTTTAAAAAAAGCAGACAAAAAGTAGTTTTCTCTGACTGCTTTAGTATTCATATCTGTGTTGTGATGGCTTTGAGTATTTTTGCTTTGTGTAGCTGTCCCAACTTTTGACCTGTCTTAAAAGCAATGAAAGGAAAAATAAAAAAATTTTAAAATCCTTGTTGTAAAAGGAAAATTCCTTTCACTTCCTGATTCCTACTGAGTAGATGTCTAGAGTTTCTCTTTCTATAGCTTTTTACGATCTTTGGGAACTTTACGTTTTAGTCATGTAAATCAGTAATGCTTATTATTGGCAGAGGCACATATTTACTGACCTGACTTGCTTTCTAGGGAGGTTTGCTGCTTGCTGGGGATTTGGGTCTGGGATGTTGCTGAGGGTTGTCCAGCTCTCAGACTATTACTATTATAAGGTGCTGATCCTCATGGTCACCAATGATACTGCCAAGGTAGACCTAGAATGCATTAGGAGTGACTACACAGCTCTGGGAATGAGGGACTAGGTGGCCCAGGTGGTGTCTCCTTAATTCTGCTGGTGCAGAGAAAGTCTGAGGAAGGATGAATACATCCTGTGGGCCAGTATCTGGCTGCACAGCTGGTGCTGTCAACAGGGATTTGGTTCTTCTCTGAGGACTGCTGGGAAGAGATGGGATCCACCGGAGAAAGAGTGTCTTTGACAACAGGCCAACAAACCTGGTGAGGAGAGCTTTAAACTAAAAGTGATGGGGCGGAAAACAAAAGACCTGCAATCAAGGGAAGTAGGAAAGGTCAGGAATGGAAAGCAAGAGTGAACAAGGGAGACTTCAGGAGTGGTAAAACAGATCAAAAGGATGCCTGCTGTAAGCATATGTGCACAAATGCCCACAGCATGAGAAATAAACAGGAGAAACTAGATCTCCACATGCAGTTCCAAAACCATAGCATCTTGGGAATAACTGAGCTATGGTTGGACAGCTTGCAGGGCTGGTGCACTGCAATGGATGGGTATAAGCTCTTCAGGAGATACAGGCTGGGAAGATGAGGGAGACTTGCCTTTTATGTGAAGGAGCAGCTTGGATGTAAGGAGCTCCTCCATGGGCCAGACGATAGTCTGTGTGAGACCTCAGGAGCCAGGATTAGAGGAGAGGCTGGTAAGGCTGATAGCACATGGGAGCGTGCTACACCAATCAGGGTGAGAAAGTGGATGAAACTTTCTTTGAACAAGTCAAGAAAGTCTCTGGATCACAGGCTCTCATTCATATGGGGGATTTTAAGCTCCCTGCTAGAAGCGCAACACAAGTGGTTAAGATTTCTGAAGGATGTCATGGATACCTGGTTGCAGAATTAAAGGGTGATGCACAGCTGGATCTGCTATTCACTAATAAGGAAGAACTGTTTTCAAGGAGGCTTTTCCTTAGAGGACCTGACAGGACACAGCCCTGAGCAGCCTGGTCTGATACCAGAGCTGGCTTTGCTTTGGGCAGGAAGTTGGACTTGAGATCTCCTGAGGGACCTTCCCACCTGAAGGACTCCGTGATTTCTAACTAGACAAAAAGTCTGAGGAAAAAGCTAGCATTTCCCTTCATTCAATTTCCCTTTGTTCAATGCTCCCTTAGCAGTGAAYGAAGAGACAGAGGGACTCACAATAGCTTTTCTAAAGATGACCACCCGCCCCAAACCTCAACACAAAACAGAGTGCTCACAGTGTTTGGGTTTGTAAATGGATGCGGAGACAGTAGCTAACACATCTGACAGAGGAAGACCGCGGAAAGCCAGAGTGAGAGATCCAAAAATTTCGTGATGGGGAAGAAGTAGAAGAAACTCAGAACAGTCTTTTCAGAGCTGCCCAGGATTTGTAGATATAGGCAACTTGTGAGATGTGCCCCAACAAGCCAAAGATTATTTACAAATATTATTAGTGTGTATACACTGAACTATGACATATCTAAGGCTGATAGGTCTGTAGGTCCATTCAGACCTTTTTGCAATTTCCAGTGAGTCTCCACATTAGACCTCTGAAGGGGATACGTAAAAAGATGTGGATATCCGTGGACAGAAAGTCTATGTCTCCTCACTCTTCTGAAGCTTACTTTCTTGGAGGTGAATTGCTTCGGGAGGAGGGAACTGGAATTGTAAGAGCATAACAAAGTCACAGTTGTTGTAGTCCTCCATCTCTTCTGAAAAGATATGCCTATTTGATCGCAGTAGATTATAAAAGAATTTATGTCAAAACTCACCTGAAAAATGGCTTGGGAAAGACACATGAAAAGTTAGCATTTCGAGCAAGTTCATAATATCAATATTCAGTACAAAGGTAGACAGTGCTGAGAGTGCCAACTTTTTATAGTTATGTAAAGAAATCCTTTTTAATTAAATCTTTGTGAACCTTCTGGGAAGATAAATTCTCTCTGTCAGAACTAGAAAGCAAATCAAAACAAATTATCATTTTTTTTCATGCTAACTACCCAAAGATCTATTTGTATAGTATCCTTTTCACTTCTCTTTCCCTTCACTTCTTTAGCAACATAA
>NW_028185406.1:664132-703282 GCF_003343005.1 Rhea americana | reverse complement strand
TGGTAATTCATCCACGAGGTATCTTTTTACCATCAAAGAAAGAGAGAGAGATGAGTTAAAAAGCAAGAATCCGCACAGGAAGAGTAATCCTCCAAATTTCAAAAAGAGACTAGTTACATGGTAACAACACTATTTACAGAGATTGGCTAAGCCATATTATATAACATAAAATCCTTGACCACTTGAAATATGAGCACCTGTATTTTTTTGCATCAATTTACAGGTGGAGTTGAGTAAAAATCTAATACCTCAAGTCCCTACCTTTCATTTACACAAATACTTTATTTCTTTCTTTTCCCTCCTCTGACTATAAAAGCTTTTTTAGAAAAGCAACAAATTTCCCCAAACCAGAAAAAAAGGAGCTAGGGGATAGATAACATTGGTTTTCCATATTTAAATCCACACTAATTGTTACTTGCAGAAACACCCTGGAAGATGATTAATCCATCATTGCTTTGCTATGCCAGTTCTCTGCAGAGAAAAATATCTGCTGGAAAAAGTGTACAGAAACATAGATGGCTACGGTAGAACTAGACATCAAGGAATAATATGCAGAGTCATTTCTGAGCAATTATACAATACTTCTGATACTGTCGTGCTGCAAGACTAGAGGCTAGCTTTCACCGCCAGCACAGTGCACATACTGTTAGGAATGTATGCTGCAAAGATTTTCTTATTGTCTATAAAATTGATTTTTTAGATAAAATTGTAGAGACAGATCAGTGAATTTTATTGACATAGTTGTGACACCATCGACTCTCTCCAAAAGCTCTATTTATGCTGTTATAAAAAGCCTTTGATAATCTACACATATTTCTGCACTTGATTATATTCCAATGTCAGCATGTTCATTTCAAAAAAAAAAAAAAAAAAAAAAAGGAAAAGAAAAAGTCTGTATCACACTGCTAGTAAAAAAGGTAGGGATTGAATAGTGTTCAATGGACTATTTATTACAGAAAAATTCACATATGGCTAAAAAATGAGATCATAACGTCTGATTCTCTTCAATCAACTATTAAGATTCAGTTTTATATTCTGGTATTGTATGCATAAGTATTTTTCTTTATATACTTCTACCTGGATTTTTCTTTAATAACTATAAAAAAAGAAAAGTCATAGTAAGGAGCCTTCAAATAATAGTGTCAAATTTCCCTTATCAAAAGTAATAACATTTTCAACACTTTAACCCARACCAATACAGATAGGATCTCCAGAGAAAATACTGAAGAAGTCATAGTGAAATAATAGTCTGGACAACCAGATATTAATCATTATAGTTTCTTTCCCCTCTCCAAGTGATATTTTGAGGAGGTTTATGAGCATTCAGTGCAATTACTTCCTGGACTGGTTATCAATCAATAGCATTTCACTGCTCTCTGCCTATAACCTCCCAAGATACCTGTCTCTTGAGTCTCCTCGGATACATCTCTCACTGCAAGGTTGGGGGGAATCCTATCTTTAATTCATCTTGGGCTACCTGCAGAGGAATGTGACATGCACTGTTAATAAATAAACAAAAAAACACCCATACTAAATCCATGTATTGCCAAATATCTTTCTTTTTTCTCTATCTTCTGAACCGACAATAGCTCATAACTGTCAATGACTCAACTCTGAGGAGGACCTTATATCAGTTCTGCTCATCCCACGTATCCAAAGTTATGAATCTATGCATTCCTACTGCCACATTCCCTTACTGCTTTCAAAATGAAAATGGCATTATTCTAAATATATTAGCACCTTCCTGGTCTTCCTGTTTCCCTTTACATGTTGAATGTGTCCTGAAGATTCTTGTTTTCCAGTTTCCTTCCAGACTCAGGAGGGGTCAGTTGACTTTCATATCCTCAGTGAGCTTTTTCACTTGACTGTAACTTCAAGGTAAAAAGCAGCAGAAGGATCTTGCACATCAGAGATTTAAAAAAATGCAGGTAGCATTCAATATAAATAAAGCAAAGCACATGTAAAACAAAATAACTCCAGCAATGCATACATAATGATAGATCATCAGGAAAGAAATATCATAAYTTCTTAGGGACTTTATAGATGATAGAGATGATTTTCTAGATACAGACAATTTTCTTAATGCATCTCTGCTGAACAGTGACCAAAAGCAAACACTGTGGCAGATAAGTTTAGGAAAGGATGGAGAACAAAACCGCACAACACTGCCATACTAGTCTTTATATTGCTGCAGAGAGGACACTTCAGCTCAGGTGAGAGATGACTGGAAGATGGTTTGATAAAAATCTGTAAACTCACAGGCGATATGGCAAGGTGAATATGGGACAAAAGAAAAAAAAAACACAAGAAGAGCTTGGAAGCACCAATGAAATTACATTACAATTACCCAATAATTAATGAAAACAATCAGGAATCTTGATGTGCACCCTTGTAAAGGTGCCCTTGTGGCCTACAGCCTTCCAGTGCATGAAGCTTACCAACCCACTGCAGAAAAACAGGCTGCAAGACAGAAAGCAGATCTCTCTCTGCAGGCATAGATGTTTGTCAGGCTTTAAAATCAGCCCCAGAAGGTTTGGCAGGAAACCCGGGCAGGAGTCCAGAGTTGCCACCTCCCCGGGGAATTTGCTCCAGCTCGTGAGCCCTCAGCCTCTTGCACCTATCCTTCAGCCCTCCTGCGAGGGGAGGAGAAGTAGGGGGAGAAAAAGGCTGTCTCTGAGATGTAACCCGCAAGAGATCCAGGGAACGAAGAGCAGTTGGGATATCTTTCCACCAGCTGTTTCCTCTCCACTGGAGGGGCTAGTGCCGTGCTTTCCACCTTCTCAGGCAGAGCAACTGCAGGTTCAGTAAAACTTCCTCAGGGTTTTGGTGGCAGYATCACCTTCCCGAGCAGGAGGGAAGGAGAAACTTGGTACAAGATTCCCAGTGTTTACCAGGAGAAATTTCTGGTAGTTTTCATCTCGGTGAATATCAGCAATAAGTTCCTCTGTTAGTAGCCTGTCATTGTGCTTACATAACCCATCTGATTTGTAAAAATTCCTCTCTATAATATGCTGGAAAGCACTGAAAGATTTTTTGACATGCAACACATTGTGAAAAGGTCTCTGACTTAATGTTTGCAACTAGGACTTTTCAGCTGTGGTTTTTGCACAATTTAACTACTTTAAGAACTATACTAAATAAGCTTATTAATAATAGCACCTACATMTAGGATGTCAAATTCACCTATGCTTAGAAGTTGCTTATCTTCTCCTCAAACTGTAGAAAATGAGTAACTGAGTAAGAAATAAAAAAAGTTTCTAATCGTTAGTCTGCCTAAAAATAAAAGAAATCCTAAAATTAGAGGTCTGAATCTGTAACTAAACTAAATAATATGGGACAAATAGACATAGCACCATAAAATCATGGATTAATTTGGGTCGGAAGGGATGTCTGGAGAGCATCTGGACAATCCCCTGCTCAGGGCTATTCTCTGCCTTGGGGCAGATCCCCAGGGCTGTGTCCTAGTGCCCTGATCTTCTGACTCAACATCTTGCTCAACAGCACTACCAATCACTGAGGAGAACTAGACTGATATAAAGATTCATACATACATACATATATATATATATATATATATGTGTATATTTAATTTGTGGGAGGGTGACTGTAAACAGCTCAAAGTAGCTAAACTAATTGTGGTGTACCCCCTCTCTAAACAGTGACATTTGAACTCTATTAGCCAGAAATGGACTAATTAATGTTCTCTCCTTTCTTTTCAAAAGCACTGCAGTCTGGCCTAACTCTAGTCTCTCTGAAATTTCCAGAAATGTTCCACTGGAATACAGCACAGGGAAACACTGAGCATTCAGCAACATTTCAGCAGTGGGAAGAACATCTTTACATTTTATGAAGGATCCATTTTATACCTGTAAGAAGATATTTGATTCACTAAAATAGTCAGAAGCTTTGCTRAGTACCAGTATTTAGTAAGAGTGGGGTTTTTTGTGCTTATTGCACGAACTGCCATGTGCATTTACTTACAGGCTATCATTTACTAGAAGACATGTATATGAGTTGAATGCAAAGAAACACACTCTTTAAAAGAAATAGCTGTGCACAATAGCTCCATCTTTAGCAGCTATCAGACTGTTAAATGCAACCATTTAATGCAGCGAGTGTCAAACTCCAAACRTACGCTGATGTGTGACTCGAGTGATTAATAATATCAATCTAATTATTTCTAAATGAAATTACAATAATTTCAGATGAGATCATTTTAAGATAGATAAAGGTAGGTGTAGAAACATAGAAAACAGAGTTCTGTTGGCTTGAATGCAAATCTCTGTAACACAAGCCATGGGGATGGTGAGGAATAAGCTGCGTCATGCGGGCTGGCTGTACGGAAACGCTAGCATGGCTGAGCGAGGCGTGTGTGCATGCTTCCCCATTGCTCACATGTGTCCACTGGGATATAGGCTCTGTGGTTAACCCTTCCCGGACAGAAAGGCAGGCATTTACAACCCCTGGAGCCTTCCGTTTCTACTCGGCTCGGTGACCCAGGACGTGGAGCACCACCCGCTCCCACCGCACTGGCAGGCAAGCGTGAAGCCTGCTGGAGGTGCAGAGCCATGCCGGCCAACCACGCACTGCAGACACCCACCCTGCGCCAGCCGCGCTCAGCACAACTTCCCTTTCTGCACGGTTCGTTTCTGATTAACCCATGTTGCTGTTTCCCCTGACCACTTACAGTCGTCTCCTCAGTTCATTAAAACTCTCTCTCAAAACAGTCATTACCTTTGAAGTCATTCAGTGTGCAGTATTTACTAGGTTGCACTAGGCTCCTGGTATTTATTGAACATTCATGGTGTTATAAGAGGTGATATTTAATGTATACACTATTGATTACAGTGGCAAYGGGTCTCTTTCTGAAGAGAGTGATGGTGCTGTATTTCTCAGTATTTATCTGGGTTTGAATATTGTGGCCTTAACATGCAAATATACTGATCCACTGGTGTGTGTAATACACTGATTACAGCAAAATGGTATTTCAACAGTGAGATTGAAAAAGGTATATTGTTCAGGAAGCAAAGCTGATGAAATTAAAGAGACGTGACTTTGTTTTTCTCCACTGATATGGCATGAAATTTATCATATCCACCTAGTAATATGGGTTCACTTGTATTGCAGTAAACAAGTTTAGGGCCTCATCTTTAGTTCAGATACCAGCAGGAGGGTTTTCATTAGTCTCAGTGAACACTAAATACACATTTCCAGCTGAGCTTTTCTCTGCTAGAAGAAAAAAGTTGCAGATAGCAGATATTCTGCAAGGGAGGCTCTGGGACTCGGCACCGCAGTTCCTGAGATCAACTGAATATAAGAGATCAGTTTATAAAAATAACCTTCCTCTTACACAAGGATAATTTTTTGTGCATGTAAGTTTCAAGACAGTAAGTCAATCTTCATTTGAAACCATGTAAAGGGAAAATTCCCGGAAATACACGCGGGAGTTTTGCAGCACTCTTCATAAGAATCAGCTAAGTGTCCTCTGAAAACGTACCCCAGCAGTATATGTTTCTTTTTCCATTTCAGTACACTGCTTCATTTTCATTCTCCTCCTTATGCTTTCCCTTTTGATTAAATTAATCAGATATTTTACTAACAAGCAGCTGTGGAAAATATCCTTGCTCATTTTCAGTATTACTTGAATCAGATTAATTAGTTTTAACTTTCTCTCCTGCACAATCCCATCAAATTCTCTTTCCAAACAAGATTTAACATCTGTCTTATGTTTAAAATGATCCCTTCCGATTCATGTAAATCTTATACTGGAGGTCTTACATCTCCACTTGTTTAAAAGTCATTTAAGCAATCATGAATTTCTAAATGGGACTAGATGTGACCTGACAGTTTCAAAATGCCAATTTTTTCCTCTAGCAAAGAGATCTTGTGTAAGCAATGCACTTATTTCTCCTCCCAGTTTGGGATGAAGTTGCCTCTTTCCACTTGTCAAGTTATAAAAACATTCAGAAGGACTTCTCCAAGCTGGAGTGCTGAGAACAGTGGTCATTATAAGAAAAATTATCTAACTATCCCAAAATAAGAGACCCATCACACAAGTCACCTAAATGCAGGCTGGACCAAGCATATGGGGATGCATAAGAAGAGCAGAACTGTCTTGACTGGGTGACAAGCAAGGAAATAGCTTCATACTCCCTTACCTTCACTATCTGCCTATCAGTGTAGTCTGGTGTAATTCATTGTGCAGTTTATTTCTGTAGGCACATTTCCTGTGTAGTAAGCTTGGAGCCRTACACTCTAATTACCAAATACTATACAAAGGATGAATGTACTTAAATTTGTAATAAAATTTTCTTATACCTGATGATCAAATACTAGTATTGGTCTTGGTGGACAGGTGGAGAGGCACCTACCCATAAACCAGTAATATTTTCAGGCATTTCAACACCATCCTCCTTATTGCTCATTTTCTTCCAAAGATTTGGTAGTCCTGCAGAAAGAATACACTAGTCCYCTGAATATTTTCAGTGCTAGATGTATACCAGGGGCACTCAGATCTACCCCTGGACAAGCCTGTATTTTAGCAAAGAGTTTTGTTATGCCTCACATCAATATGTGACAGCTCCTTCTGGAGAGGCACCCCTCATGACCGTGGTCCTGACCACCCTTATGTAGAGCCTTGATATATTAGTTGTTTATTCCAATGTTAAATTATTCCTGAACATCTTTGTGTGGAAGAAGTGACTACTCCAGCAACAGAGTAGCTCTCGTCTATCACCATTCGCCTCTTCCTACAACTCCAGAGAAGATAATCTGCAGAACTGGAGTAGATGCTGGGGAAGGCAGGAGGGGGGGTTGCTTGCTGGGCAAGCTCCCCGCCCGGCTTATAACTTATACTCAGGGAAGGTGAGAACAAAATGTGCTGCAGTTATTTCAACAAATATCATTTCAAACTGAAAGGTCAGAATGTTTCATTTTCAGTTTCTCAGAGCAGAATATAAATTCCTCCTTTTCCCCTTTGAGTTCAGAAATGTTTAAAGTCTCCATGAAGTACTATTTTTCGTGAGATGGACAAGAGAACTTAGCTGCAAAGGTGTGTATATATATATATATATATATGTATATTTACTTAGTCCTTTTTGCTTCTGACAATAACTGGTATTTTGAAAGCCAGTTTACACGTTAACTAGAGACAGACTGATGATTAGACAACCAAATAATATTTTTTAAATCATTACTAAAATTTTGTAGTTTTTTTAGAATAAAGAAGCAATCTCAATATATTTCCTTATTTGTTTACTTCAGTTAAACAAGCGAAAAAAATAACAACATCTAAGATGGCCATGAATGATTACCATTTAGAAGCTACCTGCCATGTCACAGGATGTCTATTACCTATTGGAAAGTAATGGAAAGGTAACATTTTGTTTAGCTGCTTACAAATGCGAAGAAGGACTGTCATACTTCAAGTTTCATCYTTAGCCTATATGCAATGAAGGATGCTTACACAAGATGAAGATTTAGCACAAGTGGTGACTGAACCTAAAAGTGCAGGGAAATTACATTTTCAAAAAAGATTTTTTAAAAGGAAAAAAGCAAATATATATATGTATGTACATATATGCATACAAATATGTGTACACATATGACTATATAATATACATAYATATGTACAAATGTGTGTATGTATACATGTAAATATGTTTATATATAWGTATACACACACACACATACATATGCATATAGCACCAGACTAGAGGTGGAACACAAGATTTTAGGATAGAATTTCACCATGAGAAAATTTTATGGACTGGAACTGTCTCTTGCTGTAGGCTATTCCTAAAAGGTGAACTTGAAAAGTATGTTTAAAMTGCATAAAGACATAACCTTTCACATAACTATAGCTACTCTAGGACATGCCACTATGCATTATTTTGCAATACAGCTGAAAAAAAAATCCACAGTCTACTCCAAAACTGAAAGGGGGAAAGCTGTCTCACAGCTCTGAAGATCCTTTACTCTAAGCACTTTCCTGAGCCTCCATGTTGCARAGAGCAGTCACAGCTCCTAAGACAAGGCAGGAGTCCCACGTCAATGTACATTCCTGCTGATCAGCTATTCCACTTACCKAGTCAAGTCACTAGGCTAAGGGGGCTGAGACGAGTGGTTTTCCTAAGATGGAACAGGCCACCTAATTACACACTTTTATATCTTATTGTATGTCATTTTGAATTTGATGCACAAATTAGTTCAGATGAATTCAGTGGCTGGGTTAAGCCGGAAGCCAGATTACTTAATTACAATRGGCCTGGTTGGTATTAAAAATATACATCTATGAATCTATCTTAAATCAATGTACTTCAACATTTTGCATTATTCTATTATTAACAACATTTGTCTCAAGGCAGCTCTTTAAAGCTGCAGCCTGATCAGTCGCTAGTGCTGCAAGGGCAACGTGAACACGGCTCTCTGTAACAGAGCCAGGCAATCCCTGTCCCAAAAGATAATTATTTAGCATCCAAAAAGCAGTCAGTAAGTGACACTAGAAGAGGAAGGTCAGCRGAAGGGAGTGCGTGAAGAATCTCGACATGCTCTGAAGCCCTGCAAGGTTAATTTAATGCTGGTGTGATGGCCCAGATGGGCAGCGTCAGGGCTGTGTGGGCTGCTCACCCTTGGTGAGCAGTGATYGCCAACCCCACCGCTGGTGGTCACACCAATCCCCAGAGCAGCAGCCAACTACCAGGTTGGCCTGAAACCCACCCCAGCCCAGCAGAGAATAAGTCCTGGTAGGTCACTACCTTTAATAGCAGGAAATGAAAGAAAAGTCATCACACTTGTGGCAGTCAGACCGGGAGGAGACAGGGAGGGTGATTTATCTGTCTGGTGGGAATGCGTGAAGCTCAGAGGATGCAGTGTGCAGTTTCTGCACGTTTCTGTGATTCTGCTGAGTAAGGGGGTAGGCAAATTTAGGCCTCTGCAGTATATTTATAATTTCTTTTTTTAAAAAAACTAATTTATCTCATAGGTAGGTAGTAGCATAACAAAATAAGATTTTGTTATCGTATTCAAAGATGTAGCAGTATAACATATCAAATCATGTTTTTTAGTAATATAAGAGGAAGTTTTTTGGAAAAATGTATTTATGAATAGGATGACTGAGTTGCTTTATCATCAAAAAAGTTAAAAGATTTAATCCACCTRAAAGCCCAGATTAATTTATTTATTCTTTACAAATGTACACTTAAATGCACTCAATTAAAGTAATAAGTTTATCATCACTTTCTGCAATCGACTAAACTAAAATTACTTGTAGCCTTCAAGAATCATAGAATCATTAGGGTTGGAAGGGACCTCTGGAGATCATCTAGTCCAACCKCCCTGCTCAAGCAGGGTCACCTAGAGCATGTTAGACAGGGTTGCATCCAGGCRGGCCTTGAAGATCTCCAGAGAAGGAGACTCCACAACCTCTCTGGGCAACCTGKSCCAGGGCTCYGTCACTCTCACAGGGAAGAAATTCCCCCTCACGGTCAGGCGGAACTTCCTGTGCTTCAATTTCTGCCCATTGCCTCTTGTCCTGTCTCACGGGACAACTGAAAAGAGTTTGTCCCTGTCCCCTTGACACCCTCCCTTCAGGTACTTGTACACACTGATAAGATCCCCCCTCGTCTGCTCTTCGCCAGGCTGAAGAGGCCCAGCTCTTGCAGCCGTTCCTCATAGGGCAGGTGCTCCAGCCCTCGGATCATCTTTGTAGCCCTACGCTGGACTCTCTCCAGTAGCTCCATGTCTCTCTTGTAGTGGTGAGCCCAGAACTGGACACAGTCCTCGAGATGAGGCCTCACCAGGGCTGAGTATAGAGGAGCAGGATCACCTCCCTTGACCTGCTGGCAACACTCTTCCTAATGCACCCCAGGAGACCATTGGCTTTCCTGGCCACAAGGGCACATTGCTGGCTCATGGTCAACTTGTCATCCAGCAGCACTCCCAGGTCCTTCTCTGCAGAGCTGCTCTCCASAAGGTCAGCCCCCAGCTTGTACTGGTACCTAGGGTTATTTTTCCCCTAGGTGCAGGACTCTGCACTTGCCCTTGTTGAACCTCAGGAGGTTCCTCTCCACTGAGCTCTCCAGCCTGTCCAGGTCTCTCTGAATGGCAGCACAGCCCTCAGGTGTGTCAGCCACTCCTCCCAGCTTGGTATCATCAGCAAACTTGCTGCAGGGGCACTCCRTCCCCTCATCCAGGTCACTGATGAAAAAGTTGAACAGGATGGGACCCAATACTGAGCCCTGGGGGACACCACTAGCCTCCAACTAGACTCCACATCACTGATGATGATGATCCTCTGAGCTCTGCCTTTCAGCCAGTTCTCAATCTTGTTGGCAAGTTACAGACCTCAGTTCACACGTGATTTTATTTAAAATTGAGATTAAAAAGACCYGTCGATTTCTTTTGCAACAGCAGATGTTAATTACTTGATTTTGTCTTGCCAGCAACTAATTCGCTGACGTTAGTGGCTGAGTATCGGATACCACCTAGTGGCTCTGAGCAGCAATACACCAAACTGTTACCCCTCCGTTACTATAAAAATCATTACTGAGATAGTTTATTTAAATTCCAGACAATATTTTGCCTCTGTGGAGTGAGCCATTAATCACTGCATTAGCCTTGACAGGGGATGCATCTGTATATTTCAGATATATCAATTGTCCTCTCTCTTCATTGTCTTCTTTTTTAAACATTTAATGATTTAATGAGTATCTTCTGATTCCAAATTTTTGAAATTATTTTTCTTTAATTAACAATTCTACATATATTTTAATGTCAAACTTGTGGAGCCAGAGAAATCAATGCTGTCACTTTCAATTAATATCCTTCTCTTACAGCAAGTTTTTTTTTGGGGCATTTTGGAGCATAAAAAAAATGTTGTATATGCACTTTTTGTTACTGTTGAAGAGCATTCAAATTCTTAAGCTGAAACTGTTACTTAAAGGGGTCTTACAAGTAGAGATGTGTTGTATTTCATAATTGCTCATGGTTAGTTGAGCAATTGGTTAATTGGACTTAATTAGAAATGACTGGATTCAGTTTGCTGTAATATCGAGCCGCTTCTACAGACTACAGGTTAAAGGGCAAATGTGTCAACACTAGAGGGGTGCGTGTGTGTGTGTGCGTGCACGTGCGCATGCACCTCTCTAGGGCTGTGGATTTTTTGTTGTCCTRTAGCAAAACGTGTTGTGGCCATTTGCAACCCTGCTTGAGAGGGCCACGGCCAKGCCCAGCTCAGAGGCTCTTTGCATTGCCCGTAGGTGCCTTGGGGCAGCGTTTATTGCTGCGCGCTGCCTGTTTGCAAAGAGCACTTCCCTGGACTTGGCTTTTCTACTCCTTGCAGTGCAAATGTTGCCCTAACGTGCTTTACTGGTTACCTGGCAAAACAACAGAAAGGAACTGCATCTGGATTCTGCTTCCATTACTTTACATTGAAACAGGCCAGTCAAAACACACTGTCCAACAATCTGAGGGGACCTACATGAAAATTCGCTGGAAAAATCTAGATGCCTACCTCACAAGTACAGCATTTCTGTATTTGACTTAAAAGCCGTACTGCTATCATGAACTTCCCACATGATTACCTCAAATAGAGACTGAACTGCAACTAGCTCAGTGATTAGATGCCAATAAACAGCAGTGAATAGAACATCTGTCTTTCTTATCGGAGGCTTCATATTTATGGGTTTTGTGTTATTTGTGCAGTCATTCAACCAAATAATGAATAGAATTTCAATGCAGAGGATCCTTTTACTTTATTTACAGTTTTACAAACCACACAGGAGTTCTTTACTCTGACAAAATAAACATTGGATGCTGCTGCCTACCGAATATCTTGTGTTCMTACTGTTCTACAAAATAGCTACAGAGAAAGAGCATCCACCAGCAGCAGTGATTAGAATGACAACCCCAGTATGTGGCTATAGCAGAAGAAGCTGTCTCGGAAACCCCAGATGATCCCTTCATAACCTACAAACTTCTTCACAGCAGCATTAGTATTACCTGCATCTGAGACCAAGGCTCTACTGAAAAAGGTGCTATACACCTTTCTGTATTAGAGACATTGCAGCCTCTCCCAGTATTCACTAGCTGGTACCACAGCCAACAAACATGCAAAAGCAATGAGATGGCAGGAGCTGCCACAAAGCCATATGGCAGCCCTCAGTCTTTGCGTCTCTCTTCAAAAGAGAGCACGGATGACTTTCTTTGTCCTTGATGTATAAGCATCTATATCTACAAAATTAAAACCTCAACATTTCTGCTTAAGCAGCTGATTCTATTTCCAGTAAAGAAATTCCGATCAGAAGCTTCAATGTTCTATTCTTCTCCTTCAAAGCTCTTGCTCTTCACCTCCAAAATAGTCACAATGTTGTTTTTGGCTCCAGGTAAACAGCTGTATAGCCTAATAAAAGACATTGTTCAGAAGAAATATACTTTTCAAGCACTCTTAATATGCAAGTCAGAATCTTCCCTTTAAGAGACATAAAACAAACAAACAAACAAACAAACAAACAAACAAAAAAAAAGACTTGAGGTAACCTATGTTAAGGACACTTATCTAACACTAAGAGTTCTGTTACCATCAAGCTCAGGTTTCTCAGGCAACAGCAGAGGAAACCCCTGAATATGATCTCAACAAACTGGCTGTTCTGGAAGAAGCCTGTTACCACAAGAGCAAGGAAAAGTAACGACACAGTGAAAATGGGTACATATGTGGGTATTTCTCAACTGATCCAAGGAGTCAGCTATTCAGCTTTGGGTTTTTTTTTTTTTTCCACACAATTTCTTGTTTTCCAAGCTTGTTGCCTTTCACAAATATGCTCGTAGTGAGAAAACTGTGCATGAGTGCTAGGTAGCCTCATCTTCCAGTCTGCAATATGAGCAAGACATTAGTCTGTAACAATCAAAAAGTGATGATACAGGACAGCCCTGGGAAATCCATGAGAGATATGTTTCCAGGTGCTCTACTCYTTCCATTACATTCATATCCTAGTCCCTGCTATAGGAAATGGTTTGGCAGAAGCAAGTAAACTTCTGGCTTTTCTCAGCTGACATAAAAGACGTCATAGTTCTGAGAGGATTCCTAGCTTTGCACAACTCACAAGCTTCCTTACTGAAAGCTTACTGCTGTCTCATGCATACGGTCTTCTACCTCACGAAGAACAGAAGTTGAAAATGTTGCATTTGTGAGAAGACAAAAACACTTATGAGGATTATCAGCAGAAAGAAGCCAAAATTGAGATCCTGATAACATAGACCTAATCTCCTGGTTGTTCTCCTACCTGGAATTTGCTCCCTGAGGTAGAAGAGTTTAACACAGGTGAGAAGACGGTCCTGTCCTGACTCTTTRTTGATGCAAAGAACAATTCTTATGTTAACTTCCTGAAGCATGGATAAAACTAAAATGCATGCACATCCTAGAGCAATGATTTTTTTAATAGCAATTTGTTTATTAAATCTTATAGATTATGGCAATAAACTGCCATCTATTTATTCCTTTTCATAAATTAAGACAAAAATACTTTTCTGAAATACCAAATGCTAAAGCAAAGTATGTGATAAACAGCTGAAAGTCACATTACAGAAATAAAGRCATGCATAATATTACTTATATGCAGATATAGAACCATGACAATGTATAATAGTAATAAAGGCATGTAGAGGAAGGTCATATCTTTTACTAGAAAAGCAGAGAACTGGAAACAGTCCACGCAGGCTATTCTTCAGGTTTGAAATGCAAAAAAGCATTTGTGCTCCTGAGTAGAGTCGGCAAACTTCTTCCAGCAAATCATTTATTTGTCAAAAAAACTCCGTAGTTTTAGGGCAGACAAAACTCTTTGCCAAAACTGAAGTATTCACCAAGAGTTACAGCCAAGAGGAAAAAAAGGTGGAACGTCAAAAGGATTTATCTTATTTCTTCTGAAATGGAAACAGTGACCAAGCTCACAAACAAACCCCTGACACAGACACACACACAAACACAATTTAGGTCCCATTCACAAAATGGCAGACATCTATATGTCCTCCGTAACGTAATGCCGAGCATATGGGGAGCTAGGGTTCAAATGCATTTGTCAGATGTGGTACATCTGAGTCCTCTCCATAAGCTAGAGGATCTCCTAACTGTCTATGGACTGCTCTGAGGTATGGCTTTCTTCCTCACGCTGGTAATGCTGTGTTATATCACCACCTCACTAGATCTGTAGAAGGGTCTGAGCAAAAAGCGAGACTTTGCATGACCCAGTCAAAGGYTGGAGGGAATAAAAAGAAGAGAAGAGAACACAGGTGCCTTGAGTTTCCATCCACAGAGTTAGGCCACAGCTTTTGAGAAGATAATACGGCTTAAAAAAGAAAGTCATAAACACGTAAGAGACTTGGGCTCTAAACTGCCTTACATTCAAAATGTCTATTCCAGCATGATGTTCTAGTACATATGCAACCAAACACCCATATGCAGGATTATTTCTCATGAGGTTAAGTAATAAAGATTTCCTTTTGGAACAGGCCCACTTTCAAAACAGTATAGAATTTTGAGCCTCTTCATAGGGTAAGAAACAAAAGGCACTCAAGGTRAATTAAGAAACAGCATAAACAAATTAGATGCTTAGATGACATAGTTTATTAAATGAGATTAAGTGATTTACTGTTTGCAATTTATAGAAAGGAAAACAAACACGATAACATTAGAAATCTTGACTTCTAGCATATCTTTAGTCTCAAGAGATAATAAAATGCTTTACAAACAGAACTGAAATAAAAACACACAACTCATCCACCGGTGAAATGCTTTTAGAATGGGAAGCAACAAATCTTTATCAGAACAATAAGAACAAACCTCAGAAGACAACAGGGATGATGACCTTAAGTGTCCTATGCAGTAACACCTACTTCCGCGRTACAGACCCGAGTATGTCGCCATTAGGTCCAACACTGATCTGAAACACTAGCAGTGCAGAGGCAGAGGAAAACACTGCTCCTCATGTGCCACTGCCTCTTCTTCCTCAACTGAATGATCTGCTGCTCCAGCAGCAGCAGGATTGAGCAGAGATTAAATGGGGGGCTTTTTGGCCTCCGAGCGGCTCGTTGCTGGAAGGGGGAGCAGTAACTCTGCAGCTGTGCAGTGAGATCTCACTCTTGACACCTCCAGCTTACATCAGATGGGGAAATCAACTTGCATAAAGCAGAAATATTTCCTGACCCAGATTTTAGAAACTGCAAGGCTCTCTCCAGCTGGAGTGAGATGAAGCATCATGCTGAAGCAAGAMACAGTGATAGCTGTCAGAAATGGACATCTTTGCCCTCCCTCGCTGTGTGTGGCACAACTGCTAAGCAAATCTATACAGTATTTCACAACAGAAATGAACTGTGTTTCAGAGCTGAAAGCCTCTCTGCTTGATTTGCTTAGTGCTTCCACTGAGCAGCCCAGCGCTGACAGCTAGGCTACGCTGCAGCGCAAAACGTTACACCACAGTTTATTTGCACACTGCTCCAACAAAAAGACACCTAAGTAAAGAAAGCTGAAGGGTCCTTCTGCAGGAGCAGACTGGCGCCTTTCTGCCTAACGAAATGTTCCTGTGTTATCTCACCATGCGCGGTGCTCGGCGTCACCGCGCGTGGCTCGAGACTCTGTTACACCTTATTCTGAAGYGAGGGAATACATTTAATACTACAGTATTTGCAAATTTCCTGATATCTTCCAAGAGCAGTTGTCCATTTTTTTTTTTTTGAGGAAGGCAACGTGATTTATTTTTGTGCTCATTCCATACCAGTAACAAGAAAGTCTTTATACACGGCTACAACACAAATGCTAATTAACACTTGAGAGTAATATTGCTAGAGGAGGGTATTGGACAGAACAAGACTATCACAGTTTTTTTTAATCAATKAAGTCTTCTGTACTTTTTCTGCTCAGACTGAAACAATTTCTTACGCAATTCAACGACAAAGCATGGCACTTTCTCGTGGAGCACGTGCCTCAAACAAGCAGGCAGGGCCATTTCAAAATCACAGCGTAGAGCCACCACTCATCGGGCATCGCCGATACCACGGTTTCTGTCCTGGCACCATGCCTTCCACCCAAAACTGTACAATCAAAGGAATCAAAGGGCGATATTAAATGTTAACCTTCACTCTAACTGGMTTCGCTGATTTAAAGATTTAGGTGGTTGGGTAACAGCAATGTTACTGGGGCATTTGGGATGCTGATTTTTTTCCTCCACACAGACATTACCTGCATTAGCATGCATGATAAAATAAGAAACGGTGTTGCATCAAAATAAGAAAGCTTCCAGGAGACTGCGCAGTTTTGTTTGTGGAGAAATAGGGTGAGCGAAAACGAGAGAGAGACGGCAAAGGGCTRAATGTGTCCATTACCCAAGCAGTTTCTCCAGAGGGCTTTATTATTTCTGGCTTCTAGAGGGAATTGGTTCATTGTACAGTATCCACATTCTGTATGAGGGTGCCACAGCGAAGCTGCCTTGCTGAAGGATTCAGCGAGTGCTTCTGKGTATCGCTGGCTTTTTTGAAGCTGAAATAATTGCCATTATATCTGCTGATTTGCTTTGAAATCCTCAGGTCACACATGTTGACTGAAGAGCCTTTTTCCTGTAAAGGTGTACACGAAACACACGCAGAGCGATTTTTTTCTGTTATTACTCAACTGGAGAAACATATAGAAAGACTGAATTTTCTTCCTCATGATACTCTTACCCCTGAAACCATCACTTGCAAATCATCCATATCTGACACAAACTATGCAAATTCATGAAGGACAGGCAAACAAAAGAATTACTGTGTAACAATTTTGAGTCTGGGCATGAAAATACCCTGTGTTATATAATAACATTTACTAGAAACAAGGGACATCAATGCAAGATAAAACAATGGATAGATATACTGCAAATGCAGACACAATAAAAAAAGAATAGACTGATAAAAATCTCTGCATGCCAGCAGTTTCACTGCATGGTTTATGTTCACTTATTACTACACCCTCTTCCTGTTTGCTTGAGAGCTTATCTTCGATGAAAAACAGAAACATTGTTTAAAGTCTGACTAATACCCACAAAAATAAGGACAGTTGGGGTAGGACAAGAGGATTCCTATTTCTGTATATTCTCTGATATGCTATGAACTGGGTAACATTGTTGAATGAGGCMTTATGTTTGCATCTGAACAAATGATGAGCTGCAATTTTTCAAGTTAGACTCTTTTTTTTTGTCTGAAATAAGATGAGTTTTTACCAAAGTGACTAAAATTTATCACCAGTTAAATATAAATGAACAGTTCCTAGAAGATTAYTTGCAGTGACTAGTGATAAGTATTCGGTATCCCTAACCCCATTTGGGCTGTATTTAGGTTGACATAGAAAGCAGACTCTTTCTTCTAAGAGCTGAGTGATATTTAAAATCAGGCATCTCAGAGCTTTTGCACTGAGGATTTCAGTATTTACTTTCCATAAATAATCTCTTAAAAATTTCCTCTTCCTTCACACTTCCGTGCAGAAAAAAAATTGCTARTATCAAGCATCAAGGAAATGTGCAGAGGAGCAGGCAAAGCAAATCTCTGTTTTGTTCAAACAAGACACTCCCTTCCTCAAATTTTAACCTCCTTTCTTTGATGACCTGTAAGCTATTAAATTCTATTTGCATCCTTTGATTTGAATGAAACAGAATTTCTCTTTTACCACTTCCAAGTACCCATCTTTGGGAAAAATGAGTACTTAATCTTGTTAACATTTATGCAAAAGTTTAGCTTTAACTGTTATACATTTGCCATTGACTGATTTACCCACATAAAAAAACAAATGGGTCCCATTTACAGAAGCATTTACAGAATCAGAGGCATAAATTGCCACTAACTTCGTAATCGTAACTCTTCATAATAATACCTGTTACTTCTATGAAATTCTATCTATTCTCTCTTGTATATCATGTATATCTGAGCCTGCACTGTTCTCCACTATCAAATACTCAACTGCAAAATCCCACTGCAGTGTGACTTTTTTATTTRCAGTCCCTTTGATAGGATTGCTATGGGACACTGAGAAAGGACCAAGACACTTCACTGAGAATTAGGCAAGTGTTTTAAAAGAGTTCTGTAGTCTGGGTAATTGAATCATTCATCACCGAAGTCTGTCTTTAGAGCACAGCTAGTATTTACTTCGCGGTTGATTGCTGGTTATTTTAGGGGAATGAATACATTTATTAAAAAGATTATTGGCCTATAATTTTACAGATTTCTGCATGCAACMAATTATGCAAATGTTAAATTACTATTAATAGAAATTACTATTAATAGAACACTTTTCCACAAATCAACCATCCCAAAAAAAATTTAGCCTAGCTTTTGCATTTTAGTATTGCTAATGTTTTTTATTTTGCATTTTCTGTTACTCTCTGTTTTTGACAGGGAAGCAAAAAAACTCTGGCCATCTAAAGCACGTTTCCAAAGTTGTGATCACTAATGCCATGCAAGAATAACCTGATCAGTCAAGGCAAAGCAAAGCAAAGTTGTAGCAAAGCAAAGACTTTGCAAGAGGCTTAGCAAGCCAACCTCATGGTGCATCCAGCCCCATCAGTTCAAGGGGCAAGGGACCAGAGGTCATTGCTGAACCTTAACCTCTCTCACAAAGGCATGCAGAACTGCCTGTCCAATTTCCTCTGAGTTTTATTTAGCAGGCATGTGGCCAGCATGGGAAGCAGTCTTTCCCACAGATGTTTAGTATAAAAGAAGCTATTTATCAATGTGAGTTATACAGTCAGACTGTGATCAGAATAGATCAGGTCTGTCTCTTCAGTATGTAACACAGCGGTTTCTGTGTCCTCTGAAACAATGGATTACAACAGCTAAATTAAAGCTAGCTTTGAGCCCAGAGTCTGTTTTCTTGCTTTATTCTTTTCATAGGACAATGCTTTACACCCGTTTCTCACCCCGGATTCACAGTGCCTGGAAGAATGTCAAGGACCCCAGGGCAAGTGGTGGCACTATCCAAGATGACTAGTTGAACAGATCTCAGGAAAACACTTTTTTTTTTTTTTTTTTTTTTTTTTTTTGACTGCCCAAGTCCTATATCTGCTAGTCATTTCAGCAGCTCCCTTTATTATAAACATTTCTCTTCTCCACAGGTCATCTTTCCTTCCCTTTCAAAAAAAAGTATCACTGTACTCAAAATACCTTAAATGTAAAACATTAGCTTCTTCCGGGGCCACAATGACCATGGGGATAGATCCATGGTAAACTACTGTAGCTGACTTTGGAATTGACAGATTCTCTGCTTGTCCTATTGAGTGTTTCCAAATGCAAGGCTTACCTCTCTCTGACTAAGTCACAGAGACTGGTTGGATAAGTTCTTTGATGTATCCCTTTGATGGATGTTAGAAAGCATTTATATATTCAGCCTGATCTCTCTTCATTGTTTTATAGTTACCTAAGACAGACAATGTTCTTCCCTCATCATATCTATGTGAAAGCAAAGATCTTCAACTCCCCACAAGACCTTATCAGCATCTTTGTTTTACCTGGTAGACTAATACCATTCTACTAAATATTCCTACTCCTGCCCTTCACTCTAAAGCCTCCAGGGTCCTTTATAACCTTAAAGAAAARGAAAGTTTCTCTTGTAAAGTTTGCCTTGCAAACTGTGAAACTGTGATAAGTAGGATCAGATTTACAGATTTACAGTCCTATATTAAATTGAAAGCACTGTAAAATAATGCTTCCAGCAACTGCAAATGAAAAAAAATATATAATCTTTTTTTTGGGGGGATAGAGGGTGGGAACAGAACCTAACATGAAATTAAGCACGATATTTCATTTTCAGTCATATAACTGAGCCATCCTAAACCGGATCATTTTCAGAGCACAGTTTTAGACCTAGCCCTTCCAGAGGGTTRAGAGATGGACATTTTTTCCCTGATTTTCTTAAATTCTAGAGCTTTTCAAAAGCCTCCAGGCTTGGTTTGAATCCAAACAAGTACAACTCCCTGAATAAGAGTTACAGAAATCTCAGTCTCCTCCCCCAGTCAGACCAACACCATCCTTTTTCTCCTTCGTAACAGCTGCAGGATTCAGCCAGCAGYTCCTCCCTCCCAGCCAGTGCCTGTGCTCCCCACACTGAAGCTGGATGGTGTCTGCTGCTCCATGCCCTGGGGCTAGCAGAGGCACCCTGAGAGCCAGGAGAGCCTCTGGCTGCCCCAGCCCTGACTCTGCTGCTGCATCAGGCCTGGAAACTGCTGGATGCAACGTTGCACTCGGCTGAGTCCGCAGAGATGGAGCATCAGAGCTTTCGCCAAAAACCCTCATGAGTCTCAAATTAGCATAGTGGAGCAGAGATACTTCAAAGGCTTATGTGTTTAACCACATTCGGGCAAATTTTCATGAGCAGAGCGGTTTTTCCACAGGGACACACTTCTCTCCCTGTTGAGATGTCAAGTTACTGCTACAAAGCATGACAATCTTGTCCTGTCCCAGTAGAGGCCCTTGTAAGAATTTGGGGACATGGGAAAAGGCATCATGCCACAATTATCTTGAGAACAGATGATTTCTTTTTGGCAGAAACTTAAAAAAAAAAAGGTGACTGTAAAATAAAACTGCCAGTATTCACCCTGAGGCAGAGGCCTGGCATAAGAAATTTCAGAGTACTGAAAAATAATTTACCCCAGCAAAAACAGGATTTTACAAGGGAAATTGCTGGCCAAGTGTAACTATCGGCAGCACTGCCAGCTCTGCTCATAAGAAATAACGTGCCTATGCAAATCAGCCAGTTCTTGAAAATTTACAAACCGCAAATGTTATACTTCAGTCAGATAGCCAAAAAGAAAGTTCATTACTTCAAGAGATGTTAGCCATTTTTTGAGTAATGTCTTTTCAGGAAAGGCTTACAAAAGATTAAGGAAAAAAGAAGAACTCAGCTGGCACATGTTGTGAGAAGACACTTGGTAATGCCTCCAGCTGCTCCTTTTCTGCTCTCCCAGTCGCAGTTGCAGTTATATCTTTCCCAAGCAGGATAAAGCCCCTTCAAGTCATGACAGTTACCGCATGTTATCTGTCTCTTCTGTTTTAGGACAACCCTTTCAGCGCACCTCTAAAGCAACTAGACAAGCTGGCATTTTGCTTGAGCCTGTCCTCAGCCTGGTTACTGAAGTCAGTGCAACTTCATTTTGAAAAGGACTGTGGAGTGTGAGGGCTAGACTGTGCGTTGAGCCCCCTCGCTTGCAGACCCCTGGCACGTCCACGTCCTTTGTGCGTGTGGGCCTGGTACAGTTTTGCTCAGTGGGAACAAGGTGAACGTCTTCATGAAAGCCTTTAAGCACTTTGAGAGGTGGGACAATATTTTCTTTCTCTTCTTTTCTCCCCACTCTGTGGCAGTATGCATAATGTACTGATAAAACACTGTACATTTCTACTTATCCTTGTCAAACATCAGGGAATACACTAACGTGTGTGACAAGTGTACGTTCCCACTCTTTGCCAGCTTGCTTTGAGATTTCCTACTGGCCCGTATTACTCTCCACTGTGCAGCAATGTCAAGTCATTAAAAAACTAATTTCTTAGACAAACCTATCTTAAACTTTGGTCTTGCCATCTCACTTTTAGCAGGCTCATGTTAGCAGATACCTTGTTCCAGTCTCCACAGTCTGGGTTCTTCTCTGTTTGTGTATATTGGAATGGGAGGCTTTTGACATTCACCTAGTATTTATTGTATATGTCTACCTCTCTATCCTACTTAAAAGAGCCATCACAGAACAAGTGCAAAATAATAAGGAAAATAAAATTCACTAAGAAGAGAGTGAAAGGAACAAGAAAGGAGGTATTTGTTCAGTYGAGTCTTTGACAGAAAAATGTATCAAACTCAAATCTATCTTCTCAGATCCTGAAAGTAAAGAGAACAATTTGACGAAGACAAAGCTATGTTTTTCAAGGGTAAAAAAGGATGCAATTTAATATTTTTAAGCTAGCTCGTGTTTCACTGTTAATATGCTTACAATACACAGACAAGTATTCTAGCATTAAATACATTTTCCCTCAATATGCTCTTTTATATTTTACACACAATTTGAAACATCTGGTAAATGACTTGTTTTCCTGAAGCACAGCAGAGAGCATGCTTGGATGATCCACTGCTGTTTGTAAAATGTTTCCCTCTGTGGAACACTTCCCTTCTTCCATTTCCTTTCCATTTTTGCTATATGTTTATTCTGAAAACAATAACACTATTCTAAGAGGACCATAACAGATTAGAGTATTGATTGTGCTATGAGAATGAAACAGTAATACACAGCAGATGCCATATTTTACTACTGGAAGAACACAACTTTAATAAGATGGGGTCCTTAAGAAATACATACAGTTCTCTTGGCAGTGATGAACTGAGATGCCACACTACTGCAGTACAGACCGTTGTGCTAGAGATTATTTGGAATTTGTCATTTAATTTAAGAGTGGTTATTTTTTGACAGGTAGCTTGGTATAGAGATATTCTCTGGCTCTTATAGTTCAGGAAATGCAGCTGAATGCCACTTATCTTTTTAATATATGCTCCAGTCTTGTTTCCCGCTCACTTCTTAGGTGACATACGAGAATTTTCATTTTCAGCTACATTTATAATTAGCCCTTAAAGTTAGGTTGACTTTTGTTGCAGTACAGCATATAGCATGTTATATTAACGTATAACCTGCTAGTAATAGCATTTTGAGGATGCTAACACCAGCCTTGCAGTGATTGAAAAAGACCAGAATCATGAACAACATAGGACTTCCATTCTAGCTAGCATAGCTGGATTACGTCAGGCAGAACAAGACTGGAACTGTTACCCTCTGCCCTTTGACTAGAAACACTCTGAGAAATACTGGAATAAACAAGTTTCTGCAATGCATTTCCACATCTAAAGAGTAGTTATTTTGAGTGATAGCTTCTCTTCCTAAGCCTTTCAAACTTACTTATCTTTGCTTTTTTTTTTCCTTTTTAACAGTTTTAGTTCATCTAGGTCCTGAACTCTGTGACATTGCTAGTAATAGAATTATAGCAGTCACAATGTTCAAGGAAGTTGCACTCAAATAAGGCAAAATAATCTTATTACCTTTACCTTACTTAACCTACTTAACAAACCTCAAACCTTAATCAAACCTATTATTTTCCTGAGCCAAATTCTTCCCTTCAGTCATCTACATGCTGGCAYGCACATCTTTTGGCGAGAAGAATTAAGAATGAAGTTAGCAGAGAGTATCAGCCACAGCAAGCCCAATCCTACTATCCTGCCCAGAATGGTGATCTCTTGAAGTGAATAATTTATGGCAATGGGGTTTTGCATACGAGCCCAGCGGGTGCATGATTTGAGCACACATATTTCTGGCTAGAAGAGTATTTCTTTTCCTTGTATTTAYGTGAGATTATTTCCAGGGTTAACTAACAGTGAGGGCTTCTTACATCCTCAGTCCTTTTAAAATATATATTTTAATTATTTATTTTACATATGGCACCCTTAGATGGCTCAGGAACTAGTCTRGAAACACAGAGCTATACCCCCATGTTGCCCCTGCAGTTGACTACTACATTAAAAACAAAGCCTTTCCCACATGTTAATCACTTTAGGTAGTCTATTTTGGGGGGAGGAGGAATAGATAGATATGGTCCCTTAGGCAACCTATCTTTTAAAAACAAAGAAATCAAACATAAATTTCCATGAAATTCACCCAGACTGAGTAATGACCACAACAACTCTCACATTATATCACAAAATATAAATATATGTTTGGAAGCAGGGCTGGACATGAGAAGAGAGGTGATTAGGTTATGGAAAAATAATGGGGAAAGGAGCAGGGAATATCTCCCTCTAAGGTTACAAAAATTAAAGTAAAAGAAAATCATTGAACTGAAATGCATTTTCCCTGACAGAAGAAAAATGCAATCTGTGGAAACTCCTCAGATTTTATGATTGGTAGCAATTATTCTCAAAAATGTTATAAAAATAGCACTTGAGACAAGCAACACTTACTATGCCATCTATGAATTTGATTTTCTAAATAGTAAGTTGCTCTCTCCCTGAAGTATACAACAGGCCTAACTTCTACCTGGAAATCTGAGACTCGAAGGGAGCATCAACTACTGCAAATCTTTTCTGGTGCTTTGCAAAGGGAAAGAAATAACCTAAGAATTCCAGGTTGTTGATGGAGAAAAGGGTGAAGAGAGTGAAAGCAGTGAGAAACCACAAGGACATCTGTCCTATGGAGCCYGGCATCCCCCATTCCCTTTTTATGCCATTCCGCACACTGAGGTCACCAGCAAATGAAGGTCAGCGATGAACAGAAACAAAAGAGAGAATAGAATAATGATTTCAAGCTGAGTAAGAGATGTGAAGGGAGAATGCCGTATTCTGCACCTTCCTTCTCAATAATTGCAAATGACAACACTGTTTCTTGACTCTCATGCCTCACAAACTGCCCATATATTCTTAGAGAAAGGCAAATTCAGAATGAATCTGCATCCTTATTTTATCAACCAATTACATCAGCTTGAACCAAGCTGTTCAAGTTCAATTTCTTTGCTGTTATGACAGTTTTCCTCTTAGAAGAGGCCCTCCACAGTATTCATATTCCAGCAAGATGAAATGACAGCTTATTACTCTATCGTTAGAAATAATATCTAGCAATGTGTAATTATCTGAAAACTTGGAGAAGATGTAGAGATACAAATCAAATAAGAGTATTATGTGGACTACGCAATAGATAGAAAACTGATTCCTGGAATCTTTCACATGAAAGAAAAATGTACAAACCCAGAAGGATTTTTTGAAATGAGAGAGGGAAGATTTAAAAATATGTCTGTATTTCAAATATCCGCAAATTGTGAACCTTAATTACACTAAAGCAAGGGCAGAATTTATCTCCTTCCTGAAAACTAACAAATTAACATCAACAAAATCTTCACTCAGCTCCAATATGAACTAAAAATGTTTTGTCAGAGGTGGAGGGCTCCTTATGTGAGGCTGATGTGTCACAATTCTTTGTCGGCATAAATAATATATCTACGATTCCCTTATCTTATTTGTTTTATTTTGCTGTAGAGGATAGGACAGAAAGGAATTCCTTTTCAAACTACATCTGGGTCAGAACAACTCAGTCGCTAACATTATGTTTGAAATTGTTGAAGTGCAAGAGTTGAGTGAATTTTCTACATTAGCAATAATGTTAAAGCCAACATGTGTATCTAGGACGGAGTGAAGTCTCTAGGTGGCAGCTGTGTTCACTAACTAAAGCAAGATTTGGTCACTGAAAACCTACTGCGATGATTCATAGGCAGAAAACCTCAGCTCATATGTTCTTTCCATCTCAACAGACAGATGTGGAAACTCTGAAGCAAATTTTCATAAAAATATCAGATCATACATTGAAYGGATTCATAACACTGAAGGAGCCCCATCAGAGAAGTCATCAGCCACTTTATCTCCAAAGAATCCAGGAAGGAAAATGGGAATGGCTGGCTGAAAAACATGGTAAAAATGAAACATCTGACATGACTGATCTGTCACTGCACAAGCTGGAAGAATACATGAAGGAAGTTGCTATCAAAATTTGTCCATCAAACAGTGCAAACTTAAAGTACTTTACAGTATGCAGGACTTGCAAAGAGTAGCCACACTGAATAGGTATGGTAGAGCCTTGTTTCTGTCCAAAGAGATGTCCGAATGTGAGAAAGGATTTAGGCTGGGAAAAGAAATTACCAGGACTTTCTTCTACCAGCCAGACACTCTACCCCAAGAAGCAGAGTACTGTGAAATAAGTGCTCAATTACCTAAAATTAGAACCAGTGACATGGTTAACATTATTCTGCAAGTTGTTGCCTTAGGATATGCTTGAAATTGAGAAGATTCATTTCCCTTCACATGTTTTAGCCTACTAAGCAAAATTTTAATAAATAAAAGTTACCACCCTAAACTTTCCTATGYTTTTATACAGACTTGAACAATCAGTTTGATATACTGCATGGACACAGGCTTAATTGAAATTGAATGCACTGGCAAATTGTGTAAGAATAAGTGATGAAGAAAATAATTAGAATTTCATATAAGCACTGTTAAGGAGGAAGAATGATGGAACTATACTGCCTGCATGCCCTTTACAAACCTTTGTTACTGGAAATGCCTTTTAAGGAGAAAAACACCATGGAGACCAGAAGTCAAAAGATTTTATGAGAACCATTAAAGGGCTTTTCTTCTCTTCACATCTGGCTTTGTGTATGCTATGGATTTCATGCTGTTCAGCTAAATCTGAAAGTATGGAGACAAAACTCCTTAAAATCAAGCAATATACTATTAATGATGTCTAGGACTGTAACCTATATGTCTATAAGATTAACTCTGAGCCTGTATTTCTTTTATTTATTACTTACTTTCCTTAGCCTAAAAANAAAAAAAAAAAAAAAAAAAAAAAGCCAAACTGAAGAGTTTCTAGTGTGAAATCAGTAGGCATTAATTTAAGACTACTTAGTGGGCTGGTGTGACAGAATGTTAGTCATGTCAAATTATAAACTTGTGAAGAACTGTTTTCTTTCCCCCTTCCCAGATTTCACTAATTTCCAAGATTCCCGTGTCATTTAAATGTTTCTTTTCATAAAGATAAATATACTATTAATCTCTCTATGTATTTTGTACTGGAAAGATAAACCAGTGCTGGAAAATGAACCATGTCTAAGCATACAAATGGTATATTTGCCCTGCTACTTGCCATGAAGCAGTCCGCAGTCTTCYTATGGGCTTGTCAGACCTTAAGGCAACTCTGAACCAGAAGCAAAAGTGATGTTAATCACTGAGAGATCCATAGTATGTTTTCATGAGTTTTTGGCACACAAATTTTAAAACTTGGATTTCGTACATGGATGTGAGATCATTCTTTCTACTGTTGTTTCCAGAAAGGTTCATTTTGTCAAACTTTTATCTTTTTGAAGGAAGTAGAATTAGGGAAGAGAAAGTGAAGACAGTAATGACTAATAGTGTTCTCAGAGAAATGCCAGGTTTCTCTCTCCCTTGCTTCTGGGACCATGCCTTCAAAGTTAGTGGGGCAGGAGGTTGGGGTGCAACATCCTCATGAAGGTTTGACTTCATGAGATTGATGAACTAGATCATTTCAAACCAGCAAGGCTTGACTGCTTGGAAGGAGGTAGGGACTTCCATTTCTGAACTTGACTGGAGGAAGCTACTTGTCACACTAAACCTGAGGGATGCCACCCAGGAAGAGGAAATGTAAGTGATGGGAAGCAGGAATTTTGATGGTTTGAATTGCTTCACCTCCCCAGACACCTCTATCCTCTTCTAGCATGCYCATCTCTCTCCACTGATCATACTGGGACCTTGGGTTCTCCATGGTTCAGTGAAATACACTGCCTTGGAGTTCACAGTGTCTCCTTTACAATCAGAACTATCCAGAGGCTATTTGACAAGCCTTAGTGCTAATGCACTAGATCTTCCTTGGTTTGCACAGACTTTACAAGTGCCCTAGAGTCCTCATCATCAGCTTGGGCACACAGACTTCTCTTTCTAGCAACATTAAGCCTCTATGTGTGAGTTATCAAGTCTGATTTGCTCCTGTTGCAATAAGCTTTAAGCTCAGCTGTACATCATCAGGGCAGCCCTAACGGTGCTCARCATCACCAACAGTCTGCATTAATTTTACCCAAATTTAAATTGCTTCTATGTGACAACAGCAATTTTCTGAGAGGTCCCTTGATCACAGTATGCTGACATGTGAGTCTCAGATGTTGGTCAAGGCACCTTGGTKCTATGTGCAGTACTGTCACAGAAATAGACTTTCTCTGAGCTAAAGACCTTAGCATTTGATCTAAAGGTTATGAGCACGCTACCGCTGCTCAATCTAGGTTGATGAACTAGATCATTTAATTTATGACAAAGTTGTTATATAAGCTGTCAGTGCTCAGAGCCGTGGTGGGTATGTCGGTAATGAAATATATACATCGGCAGAGAAAACCTGAGACATGGCAATATCGTGTAACAGGTCCAAATAAACTTACTACGTAGGCCACATAGCAGATGACCAGAGTCACAAACCTTAATCTCCAAGAGATCTCAGATGTGATGACATCTACCCGTCTGGATAGTGTAAAATACAGAATGAAAAAACAAAATATAATCCTTATAAATGGAAAATTCTGATAATAGGAAAATGAAATAACATCAACAAAAATTGAAGAAAACAGTACATCAACGTTCAGGCTATGTTACAGCTCTAAATATATAGATAGGATTTCTCCAAAGCATTTACTATTCCACGTTTCCCAAGTAGCCATTCAATTAGATCTTCCCTTTGGTACTTGTGTAAAGAGGGGTAACATTCCTCCCCTCCCCACCAGGAATTTATCATTTCTTTGCAGGCCTCATATCCTGCTCTGGAGCATTTGTGGAAATTATTGTCCAATAGATTTTTTTAAGCCTTAGTTTTTTTACCCTTCTCCCCACTCCCCATGAGGTGTTTCTGCTCTCAGCAGTGCCAGGTGGAGCTGCTTGCTCAGGAGCTTTAGAAGCAGACAACTCTGTTTCAGTTCAACATATCTGAACTGGAACTATCAACTGAAAAGAAAACTGAGCGCTGAGTTTCATTACCTTGTGTTATTACCTAAACTTATGTTCTCTTTAGGAGTAGAATTATTAGAAACCATTTGAGCATTTTTCTCCTTTCCTCAAAAATACTTGCCATGTTCTCCATCCAGAAGTAGCAGAAAGATATTTGTTTCAGCATTTCCTCCATCCTAGTGGTTTAGTTTCTGTAAATAAGGGCTTGGATGTTCTGTTTACTGCTTTAAGTAAGCACTTTGCAGAAGATAAATAGGGCAGAGCAATGCAAATCTGTTGTAAGCCTACTGCTGGGTGTCTCTGCTCCAGTTTTGCAGTTGGGAACCTATCTTCAAGTGGAGATGTTACCTCCTGACTCTTGAGCCCCACTTGCTCTTCTACCACAAGCTACAAAAGACTGTGGTCACCAGCCTTCAGATATTTCTGCACAGGCTATATTTTATGCTCACTGCTTTTTGGGGGGCTACTCACATGTAAAATAAAACATATCTACAGCATATTTGCAAAATGGGATCTACCTGTTTTAATTGATGTAGATAATATCCAAGAATGGGTATTATCCATTTTGTTTCCTTTTTTGAGCATCATCCATTTCATGAGCATGTCTCCATTTACTCGGTTGATGCTGTCCTTCCTGACTGCAGAGTTATATCATACTAGGCTTTCCACTCCCTTCTGTTAGGGAAAAAACAACAAGACAAGATCATGACAGAGATAAATTATCTCCACAACAAACAGGAAGGGAAGATGAAGGCGCCCATAAGTGGGGAAGAGCCTACCTGACCAGCTCCAACCAGCCTGACAGGTTAATTTGTCCCAGCCCTTAAGCCTGGATCAAAGGGACTACAAAGCATCAAAGTCCCCAGCCACAAAGAAAGGGGAGGCACTGGCCGGGGTAGCAGCAAACCAGCCTCTGAGACATTGATACCAAGCAGACAGGGTGTCTGCCTTTCCCTGGGTRGGGTGCTAGGGGGTCTGTGCTGAACAGAGATCACAAAAAACAGTGGTGTCCTCACTAGCTGCTACACCAGCACCGTCCCCAAGTCCACTGCTGGGCAGAGAAGGAGGGGGCTGAGGGATGCCAGGGCAATAAAGCTGCTCTGTCTGTTTCTTCCAGATGGTTAGAGAAGAGGAGGAGAAGAGGAGAAGGATTATAGACCACAGAGCCAGATGCCAGGTGATGAGGCTCATGGGCTCTGCCCATGCATGTCTGGAAGCTGTGAAAGCTGTCACCAGCAGAGCACTGCAGAGAGGCACTGAACGCACAGCTTACCTTGAAACTGTGACAGCTACACAACAAATCTATTTCTTCTCTTTTTAGAAATGGAAGAAAGTAGAGTGCATGAGATGGTTYAGATTGTGATGAAAAGAAAACCAAAACTTCATTCTTTTAAAGGGACTGCAGGAACTAACTTTATKCCATCAATTTTGAACCAAAACTCATCACTAACTTCATCATGGAGTTCAAATTTTGCTTCAAAWTTGATATTACATTGTTCCACCTTATAAATTAACTTGTTCTTTCCTTTTATTGTTAGCATTCTCTCTGCCCTGGCAAAGTGCACRATTCATTGAGAAGAGAAAACAAGAAAACAAACTCTTCAACACAGAAATAGAATGGAAGGAAAAGAGTGGATCATATGGTCTAGACRCCATAGCTTCTTGTACAACATGCAGAAGCAGGATTTTATGTTATGCAAGGATATTTGTTATTGTCCAGGCAATCATAGCATTTGAAAGACCTACCCAACCCTGGCAAATGAAAAATTCTCAAATTCCATTTAAACTAAAAGTTACAATAAAAATAAATGTTTGCTTATTTGTGCAGCTACTGAAATTCAAAAAAATCTTATAAATTAGTATAAAGAATAAAGGATAAATTATCTTCAACCTRTACTCCAGTCATTACAAACAGGCTATTCAGTGTTTCTTTTAGGTCCTACTAAGAGCTTTTTGGAATTCCTTTCTGTGTTAGAATACATAAACCATTGTACAATATTTACATTTAAAACAAAAAAGAAAAGCTTCTGTCTCTCAGAAGTAGTTGGTTCTGGTAAAGCCACTTAAAATAATACTCTGCCCCTCAATCTAAACCAGCTAACAGCATCAATTCTCTCTTTATTACATTCATAAAAGAACATGCAGGCTGTAAAGGTAAGTRCCCAAAAGGCAGGAAATTGTGTAATTAAAGACTGCATCACAATACTTTTTAACCTCAGTCCCTTCCAGCAAACCTTTGCCTGTAATTAGCTGCATTATTCTAGCACCATAGTACAAGGCATTTTACAGACAAAAGAAGAGAAAGCCTCTGCCCCTGGATTCAACCGGCTGCAACTGTTCCCAAGGGCAGTAGCCACCACGTCCCCCTCTGTCTTTTCTTCCAAAGCAAACTCCTTGTATCTACCATCTGGGTCACATTAAATTAATCAGCATGGACTGAGCACAGAAGGTGAAGACGCAGCTCATGGCCTGGGAAGCCTGACCTCGCTTGTGTGCACTGCTTCCCCTCCAAGCTGCTGGCTGGGAAGGATGAAATGGTAATTCCTCCAAAGCTCTGGAATTACCCTGGAAACAGCAGTTGGTTTTGTGATAGAAGAAAAAAAGGCTCTGAGCTCTACTTATTGCAAAAGAGAATGCCAGTCAGAGGAACTGCTTTTTTGGAGATGGTCCCTCTCACCTTAATGTCTTCTCTGGCCAGAGACACGCAGGACATCATTTTTCAAGTCAGAAGCTTTATCCAGTTCTGTGATGGGCTGGCTGGGCTAGTCCATAATTAAATAGTAGAGAACAATTAAAGACAATAAACCTACTGTCCTAAGCTGAATCCTGACCTTTGCTCCAACTGCTTTCCCTCCTTCGGCAAGACAAAGAGTGCGAAGCTGCTGTACCTTTTTCTTCTCCATCCAAGGACTTCCCACCCTCCGGCAATGTAGAACCCCAGCAGCAGCTCCTCACCCAAACTGCCCTGTGTCCCTTGTGCTGAGGAAGCTTACCCAAAAAGGGCCCTTGCAGGCCCTTGCTCCAATCACAGCCCTGTGAGAGCAAGGCTTGCCTGGCTACTTGCCTCAATTTACCCATTAAGGAGGAAAGTGGCTTAGTGCTGCTTCTTCCTGCTCTTTCCCTGCAGTTGTGCCATCCGTGCTCTGCGTGTGATTTGGCCAGATTAAGGAATCTGGAATAGTTCAAACTGTGCTTGATAAGTATTTCCAGCGATAATTGTGACTTCAACAGCTGTGAGCCCAAAGCTCCCTACAGTGACTTTGCTAAGAGAAGTGGACCTGATCCTATGAACTGCTTGTAAAAGGCGTCTCACTGACCTGTCATGGCTTTACTGCTATAAGCATATCCGCAGAGCTGGACTCCTTAAACAAGACACTGAGGGCTGCATTTACGATTAATGTATACTGTTAACAAATGCATTTCATTACCCAATCTCTCTTCCTCTGCCAGTGTGCTATAAGACTAAAGTGTCGTGGAAAATCACTTCATGAGGAAGGAATCAGATGTTGTTGCGAAATTTTCCTTAGAGTAATCCCATAATCTGGCAGTTCTTTGAAGAAGTCGTGCATCTGTAATATGCAGACAGTTTATTGCTAGGGAACAAAACTTGCCTGTAATGACTATGACATTAAATCTAAGCTTAAACAAGAATGCTATAATTGTTGCTTCTGCATGACAAAGCCTTCACATTTTGATTTCAAAGTGCTGTAATACTAAATTGTTTAAAAATAGCATTTATTGTCTTCAAAAATCATGCTGCTCTCCTCAGATTTTAAAACACTGCTGACTATGCTTAGTCTTCTGTGGCTTTGTCAGCTTTTCCATCACAAACCCTGCTGAGAAGCATGTGGGGTGGGAGGAAAAGTTGGGATTTATTACTTCAGCTAGCTGAAGTGGCAAATGAGGTGAAACTCTGACTCTCCCAGGTACTGGATGCTTGTTTGTATGAAGTTGTGAGTTAATATGTTTTTTGGTGAAGGCATCAGCAAACATAGCAAAAAAAGATCCCTGGTATGCTACCCCGTTCTTGAACTATTTTGAAAAAAAAACCCAGGTTGCTGACTTAAATGTAGGGGAAAACTAGCAGGGGCACATGAACGTGAAAAAGAAGATACATACCGCTCAACCTCCTTTGCAAAACACTATAGCTTGAAATGCAGGAAAAAAAGCAGGAGCACTGGTCTTCCAGTCTCCTGCTCCTGAGACCAGAAAAGAGAGGTAATAGAGAGAATGGATTTACTGCCTCTTTTTCCTCCTCCCAGCCTGAAAACAAAGGGCAAGGGAGGTAAACTGGTTTCCTAACGCACTCAAGACAGAGAAAGCTATTTAATGCTTGTCTATACGTAACTGGGTTTGGCAACACGGCTTTAACGAGGAGAGCTATTTCTGTACATGTGAAAGGACAAGTCTAATTTAGATTGGCGAATGAATTTCCTTGTTGGTATAGCTTAGATCAGTTCTCGGAATAGAATAAAGGACTTTTGGCCAATATAAATGCATCTTCATTAGGATTTTTTCTGCTACAACTATAACAAATTGGGTTGTGTGTTTCTTTTCCATGTTTTCAAATGACATTACTATGCCAGCAATGCTTTTAAGAGCAAGCCTTACTTACGCAGGTCTTGAGGGAGTCTGTCAAACACCCCATAGCAAAGGCAAACAAACTCGCACTAGTCAGATGTGCAGGCAGGCCCAAAGCAAGAAGAGAACTGGCTGGCTATGATATACATCAGGCTCCACTGAAGGACAAGATGAAGTAGATTTAGGCCGCTTGACATTCAGGATGTCATATATCCAAATGGATGTGAAAACCATGGATGTATGAATTGTGTGAAAAGCAGGGAAGTAGCATGCCTATAAGTTAAAAATTCTCCTCTAGAGTTTCAAAAATGTATGTGCCAAACACTTACATTTTATTAGTTCAGGTCTGGAGTAGCCAAGCATTTCCATTCTYTGAAACACTCTTCTGGCCTCCAACTGGAATTGAATGCTAGAAACCACTTTGCTGACACTGAAAAAATCCACTATCTTGTTCTCTGCTAGATAGTTTCCATCACTGACACCCCCCCACTTGAGAAAATAAACTAGTTTTTGTCCCTGCCTGACTGCAAAGGTGAGCAAAATGTCTGGGAGCTGCTATGTCTGTTTGTTAAAGCTATGCCCATTCATCTTCACAAGCAACTAGTTGCTACACATTGGGTAATTGCCAGAGGGTCATCAGATCAACCATTTCCAAAAAGAAACACTCTCCTGGCATCCTGTGGGAATATAGTGTGCCCACCTTGGCTTTCATTGTTCTCCTTTGAATAAAATATTTGYATGTTATCAAGGAGAATATGCAACTTGCAAGAAACCAGTGATACGTACAGCCAAGAATAGCAAATACAGAAATTATTTTTAGTAGCTTAGAGCTTCATCCTGTCTGCCCAGCTTGCTCTGGAATAGGTTTTGATTAGTTTATGGTCCACCAACAGCATTTGTATGCAAAGCAAATGCAAGTACCTGTGGTTTGGGGAAGGGGMATTTAGGTAGAAATGGTGCTTTGCAAAACTCCAGAGTACCACTAGCACCAAGACGATTACTTTAAATTAGCTGCCATTGCCCAYGTCCTGACTGGACATTGCCATTGCCAACCTCCTCAATGTCCTCTTCAAGTCTTTACATGACTCTCAATCTTAGAAACTGAAACTTCCAGACTACTGCAAGCAACCCGGAGACAGTTTGATGCACTCACATGCTTGTCTTCCCAGTTTTCATATCTAATTCCTACCTGTCCAGATCTTGGGCTTTCTCCTAAYTTAAGATGATCTTCCCAACAACTGTTACAACTGGCTTTCCAAAACTGACAGGAGACCATCTCTCAGTAGGCCATTGCAGCTGGCCTGCTGCTGCCCTYGCTCCTCTTCTGGCACCAAGGCTGTTTCCTGCTGCTGTGTCGCTCTGCTTTCAGCATGCTGCACCACATAGGCAGGACTTCTCTCATGTCACTCTTTAGTTAAAGCCACCAAACAGCGCTGTGAACATCTGTGGCACAGACATAAATAATAACAATCTAGTGATTTGAAAAGTCAGACCAATAGAAATCTGATTTAAAATCTGAAATAAAATTGTAAATATGTGTCTTAGCTTCACCAAAGCCTGTGTCCTTTTGTCGATAATGCCATCCACTGCTTCAGACTGAGCTTTTGACACAGGGCTATACAGATTTTTATCGCTGTGCAAACGGAAGCATGAACAGTGAATTTTCTGGCTTTTGATAGCTTATATCAGATTCAATATTATTTTATACAAGATTTTAGCATTTATATTCTTTAATGCATGCAAATATCTTTTCTGCCAGGCAGCTGTTTAGTGTCCTCTTGAATGCACTCCAGCTGCAGCTGGATTCAGATGTCTCTCTGGGGACTCTTTGTTCTGACTTCAACTATTATTTCTTTAAAAGTACAAATAAATAAAACTAAATGATTGAAAACTAATTGATAAAACTGATTAAAAGAATCAAGAAGAAACATGTACAGAGGGKTTTTTTTTTAATCTTTTTTTGATTCACCAAAGGCAGCTGAGTCCCTCTAGTGCTTCTGTGTTGTGTTCTGCACTTGTTCCAGCAGGAAGATAATGCAAAACGGAAAACATTGGTCCTCATTACCTTAGCATCTTCCCAGATGTGTATATTGGTTCACTGGGAAAGAGAAAGGAGATGGGCAATGCATTGCATTTAAGTCACTTCTAAGGCTGTTCAAACCTTATTGAGAAATCCAATTTCTGATATATGTTTCAGTAGATCCTATAATTAAACACAACAAAATCTATTTTACTTATTTATTCTTTTCAGTGCTTTTTATTTTTAATTATTATTTTCTTATTATCTTGATCTGTGACTATTGTATCAGTATTATCTGAAGTTATTATAGTAAAAATTTCCAATTAAAGGTTGGCCTCAAGCATTTAGTAAGGAAAACTTGCCTTTAGCATCCCAATTCTACCATCCAAATATCCTCTGAGGGACACGAGGGCGGTACTTCATTCAATTCATTCCACAAATAATGGGAAGATTCAAAAATATACCTAAAGCCATTGCCAGAAGTTTGGGGGGTTTTCTTTTCTTTTTAATTTGAGAGAAGGGCACATTTACTTAAAATACACTTAACAATACAAGAAAAAAAATCAGATATTTAAACTATAAGGAATCACATTAAACATTATTGGTCATCCCAAAGTGTCTAGACACTAGCATGCCTAAACACGAGCCTTTGAATACATTTCCAGTCAGTACCATCCAGTCAATTCAACGTGTAATTAAGATCCAGATTCCACAAAAGAACATAAGTTTTTGTTTTGTCTAGCTCATGTTTAATCTGTACTGTCCCAAATTGTGGTAGGTGTAAGCACGCACCTAAATAATTTTTTTTTTTTTTTTTTTTTTTTTAAAACAGCTTCAGAAAAAGCCCAGTAGTTTTGTGACTCAGTTTAAAGAGTACTTCATGTTTTTTCTGCTTAAGAAATTTATTCCAATCTCTTAGTCTACAAAGACGGCTCATATATGTAAGAAGCATAGAAAGCATGGGCTTTAGGGTTGTGGCTGATACCTATGCAACTTTAAAGCCATTTTAAGTCATTTCTAAAACAAATGATGCCTTGGTGATGTCAGACTCAGCCACTGTCCATGTGCCAAAAATTGCAGAATGACCCAGATTTGCTATCTTACAGTGCTTTCAGTACGTCTTTGAGTATACCTCGCGTGATATTGCAGCACTCAGATTCTGTGCTAGAGTCTGGCTGTCAGAAAATCGAAGCAAACAGAATAAGGAAAAYAAAGAAGTGAATTGTTTAGAGGTTAATAATTTCTCATGGCATTTGTTTTGAATTGTAATGAAAATTTTGAAATGATTCCCCTTTAACATGTGTTGCTTGACAGAAATTTTCTTAATCTAAACTGCTGAACTTCAGCTATTTTCTTATCCTTAGTTCCATCTCCAGCTTTGTATGTGAAAATCTGACAAACTGGCAATATGTATTTGATATATTCAACTTGGTCTGAAAGAAGACAGGCATATTGTCTTAGTTATACTGAAAAATATATTGGTGCACAATTAAAATGGCTGTTGCTTTCAGCTTGTCTGACCCTACTAATTATAGTCTATACCTTAGGACTTCCCTCTTTCCTTACCTTTAGCACTTCCCTGTATATTGCAGTAACTAGCTCCTTCTTACGTTTGTAGGAAAATTATATGATCTTTGAGCACAGCTAATATTGCAAAAGATATTATTTTTCAAATAGACTTTCTGGAAGCATCATGAGCTGGTAGAAATTAAAATGATTCTTGTTGCACTCTTACACTAAATTAGTATATAAAGGATAACAGATTTTGCACCAGTTCAATTGGATTTGGGATGCTAAAATTTAAATATTGCCCAGGCACAGCATGTGGGATCTGATCAGCTTACAGTCATAGAGTGAACCATGACATAGGACCATCCTTTTACACATTGAAGCTATCAAACAAATATGGTTAGCTTACAAAAAAAGGTGGTGTATCAAGTTTAATTTCTATTGCCTAGCATCAACTTTCTTTTGCACGGGCCCTSCTTACACTGCCAGGTAGTATAAAATAGAGAGTCCAGACAAAGTTATTTTCATCTCTAGCAACTATAAGTCTGCTTCAGGCTTTGGGAGCACAAATATTTATAGAACTAGGGTGTTTTTAACACCATTCATTRTGTACCTGATAACTATGTTTTGACTCCTCTTCTACCAATACAAATAAGTTTTTTTTTGTGATTTGAGGTTGAATACATATTTGTAGCTGTTGTTTTACCAGAAAAATATAAAGGTTTTGAACTGCAATGGAACAGATATAAAGAGGGTACAAACTTTCTACCGCTAGAAAAGGTGCCACTATCTTAGTCTGTTTTTTTCTGGTTCCACATCTTATAATAGTGTACTCTGATTATGAAAAATAGGACAAAATTCAAGGATGAGTGCTGCTCTGGGGCAGGAAGGGAGTTGGGGTTGCTACATCTGTGAGACCTTAAACTAGGATAATACTTTTCTCCTAATAACATCCGCCTTGTCTTGATGTCTAATATCATCTAGACTTGCTGGGGAGTGTAAGCTATTCTTCTCAGTTTATCTTTCTAAATTTCTTCAGGACTTTTTGTTCTCTGCTTCCTGACCTAAGCTAGTGGGTTAAGATGTTTTGTTGGATTTTTTTTCCCCCCACCCAGACCATATCAGTGATTCACCCTACAACATTCGGCAAATCGATTACAGATTGCATCTGTTTACCCGCTTGCAATATGACAATGATAAAAGCAAAGATCTTGCTTGTTTTTCTGCACAGGCTGTTCCAGACTTTTACTGAAACACATACAGCACTCAGAGACGTTGAACTGAATGAAAACTGCTGCAAACCTCCAAATGAACAAATCCAGTTGCCACATCACAATCTGTATGGAGCTGCATTTCAGAAGGTGAAAGGCAGCTATATAAGTACCTGGCAAATCAAAGGTGRTGCGCACTCTGGGGATCTTTATTCTGTAAGGCATTAATGTAATGCCCTGACATTAAAGATATTAGTCAAAATGTTATCAGTGAACTGACAGCTCTAAAATGCAGTTATCAGCTGCTAAAATATACGGAAGCTCTAGAYAATTCCAAGGTTTTTCCATACCACATATATACAATTATTTCTTTACTGCAAAAGGTTGTACAAAGCCAAYCTCTCATACTCTGCTCTGAAACTGTATGTATTACAGTTAATAGTAAAATAGTTATTTGGAAAACACCAACATTTCTTGTTTTCACAGTGATGTTTGGACTAAAGAGAGGTGAACACAGCAGCTTAGAAGTTCTGACAGACAGTTTTTTGCTATTTACTAGTCATATAGTTTCAAGTAGTAAATCRGATTATTTCTGATTTTAACAGTACATCAGGAAGTCAGCTAATCCAAATTTTCTAGTAGCACTATTTGCAGTATTAACCAGCACGGATACTATAACTTTACATCCTAACTAACCTGAAGGGTATTTCTCCCATGTAACTACATTCCCCCTTCAGCTCCCAGTTAATTCCAAGTCCGGATGCTGAAGTTTGAGAACTGGGTTCTGAAGATCCAGCACACAGACTAGATTTCAGGTCTGTAAGGCCACTGAAAGCTTGTCTCCTCCTCATCGTGCCTGAAACGGCAGCAGTTACGCTGTTTTCATCTGCCCCGCTCCGCTAACGGCAAGATTTGTAGYCTTACCAGGAACAGGGAGATAGCGCTTTCCTTGAAAGTAAGGAAACGGAGGACGTTTAAGGACAACGCATTTAATTCATGTAAATACGTGCCTCTCCCCACACCACTGAAAATACTTAAAGGAACAGATTTCAGCTACCAAGCCCACACAGCTCAGATACACCTCTTCTTCTGGCTCCAAAATGGGGAGAAAAAGGCTGGACTGTATTTGTTTTTTCTGACTTTGAAACGGAAACCAGGCATATTTAGCTCAAAACTGGTGTGAGATTTTCCTGAGCTGAAACACCAGCTGCTGGAAACTTCACTGTCAACCTGTCAAGGTGAACAGCTAA
>NW_028185406.1:655322-664104 GCF_003343005.1 Rhea americana | reverse complement strand
TAACAAAAGTTTTGAGGTTTGAAGCCCATTTGGGCACCAGTGTAACCAGCTGCCTTGCCTTCAGCAAACAGGCAGCAGTAAGAGAGCACTGCAGCTGGCGGAAAGTGCTGRCGCTTATGTTCACATCTGTCCCAACAGAAGCTTCAGGGCCATTTCTACTTTGCAATATTTTACGAACCAATAATAATGTTTTGCAATTGCCACTCACAATAAGGAACATTCACGCAAAAAGCGTTTAACAGATCAGCCCTTTGTAATAAAAGCTATAAATTGCCAGATTTGTGGTGCAGGGGGATATGCAGTGCAGGGGGATCACTGACATGTGATCTTGACTGCTACACAGGTAAACTTTGTGCCACTGTTTTTGCAGGTCGCCCTTTGCTGGGTCACCCACAGCAGTACTCTTTTGATTTTCTTATAATTAAATGGCTTTTTGGAAGGGAGCAGTTCTTTGATTGCCTTGTTTAATTAATGTATTATATAGAGCAAGTTCTCTATAACCTGCCTCTGTCAGAAATAGGTTATAATTTCAAGAACCATATTACTGTGTAACAGATGCAGCTGCTGAGAATTCATAAACTGGTCAAAGAAAAATAATGTAGCCAGTAAACTACTACTCAGAAATGCAGTCTTGGCCAACTGAGCTGCAAATTTGAGTAACAAATTGACTTTGCTGTTGCTATGCTTACACTCTGAAGAAATGAATGCCATCACAGAAAATAGGCTGTAATTACATCACAACTATTTATTAGAGTAACTCTCCTTCAATTATTCAATCATTTGCAAGAGTGTAAAAAGTTACTGGTTTTATCGTTTTTTATTCTACCATACCAAACAAGATTACCTTCTCTCACAACCTCTCGCTTCTTCCTTTGAGCTAGTTAACTACAGGGCTGATGGATCTATTCTAGGTAATTTGGGCCGAGGCATTTTTGAAATACAGAGTACTTCATGCTTTTTGTTAAAAACAAGGAATTCACTGCATTTAATTTGATTCAAATTCGCTTCAGAACGGAGTGTGGTGTCTGTGAAACATAATTTTCCTTTCCTAAGAGCCTCCTCAAATGCTGCTGGAAGAAATGAGGTTATGCCAGCACCTTGGGCTGGCTTTAAGTGATATGAGTAGGTCTGGGAGAAGTTGTTTTCTCTGTTTTCTTAGCCCTGACTTGAACATTTCTTTTGGGTTGATGAAGGCAAACATGGGTAGCCAGCATCACCCAGAAGCTGGAGGATCTCACCAATTTTATAGGAGTTTCAGAACTGTGGCTCCTCGGGCTCTTCGACTGCGAGGGTTTCAGGCAACACTGACCAACAGTGACATGGCAGGGTATGAAGTCTACAAGGGAAAAAAGTAGCAGTAGAAAATGAAAATAAAAACACATTTCATTTTCTTTCTCTTGCAAATGTATATATTCCTGACTTTTGACTTGCTGTAGTAAAATATATACGTATACAAAAAATTAAGAAGTACATATTCTTAAAGTGCTTATGGAAAAAGAAAAAAGTGATTGGTTCCCTCCTAAATAACGTTAGAAATAAACTATTTCCCCATATTTTTGCACGTCAAAGACAAAGTAACACTCAAATGAAGTGTGACGCGATGAAAATTTTTCTAGATGCTTTAAAGGGGCCAGGATTTTATCCATGGAATAAAGTGGGAACTATTTCTGCAAGACAGAGTCCAAACATTGGCAAAGGAAGCTTTAATAGGTTTTTACATGACATGAGGCCAAAAATGTTCACATATGACTGTTGTCTCAAATTCCATGGCAAAAATCCTACCGAGTTCAACAGAAGATTTTCCCTCGACTTCAGTGGTCATGAGATCAGAAATGAAGAAGTAAAAATCAGTTTTTTGATGCTTAGTATGGATTTCAGCATTACAAAACGTGTTACCAGCAGCGTTAAAGTTCAATCATATAGTACTTCTAATTAGAAAAGCATGGTCATGAGGCCCTCCAGAAACTGGTGAGGGAAACATCTGACTGCTAGTTAATGGCTTTGAATTTTAAATGCATCTTTCCCAGTAGGGTTAAGGTTAAGTGGAGCAGGTAAAACTGCTACTTCTGTCCATATTTTGTTGGTTATAAACACCACTGATAGTTATACTCCCTCTCTAAACCCTTATTAGAGTCAGTGGCATCACCCTAGTTACACTCTAGTTTTCTTAAAAGATGAAACAACTGTGCTGAACACCCTGTTAGTGGTTAGGTAATAAAATATGAAATTACCCCTGTAACGTGGTATATGACGTCACACACAGAGTTTTCCAAACCCCTTAACTAACACAGTCAATTAGAAGCCTAAGCTACCACTACTTTTGAAAAATATGGCCAAGTTTTCTTTTTTTTTTCTTTTTTCTTTTTTTAAACCATTGCCTTGGAGTCCAAGCTCTTTCTGCTTGATAGACTAGTTTTATTCCAGTGAAATAAAGACGCTCCATTTCCAAAATTTATAGGGTTCATTTATTACCTCTAGTAACATATTATACTGTATAAATACTCTATCTTGTTATATGTCCTCTTAAAAAAGCGATAACTTAGAAGATCACATTAGACAAGAAGTATAAAAATAAATACACTCATTATATGCATTTATTACAAATTATAACCCTTCCCAGAAGGCAAAGAAATATAAAATACTTATAAAGTATATAAAATCTATAGCAATATATTTTACTATATACATATGGAAAGCCATATTCTCTCATTGTCTATGGACTGGCACAAACTTTAATTATGCAAACGTTGGCGTACTGCTGCGGATGGACCTGCTATCCTTCAGCTTTGTCTTCTCGCCTTATCAGTGATTTGAGCACTACAGACCTATCAGAGGCCACATGGGAGAGGTTCCCATTCATAGCGGGGATTTGTTAGATCTCTTTTTGCCCAAATGCAAATAATTACTATTGGCTGGCATAAGGTAGAAGATCTGAGTGTGAAAGCATGACTCAAACCCTCACTGCCATGAATTTGGTAACAGTATGGTAGGATCAAGTCTGAAGGCAATTACTCATAGGCGCTACCTGCTGCATGAAGATTTCGACTCTTTCTAGCCTCTGGGTTATATATGTCACCACAACTGCATCAGGGTGGACGAGACAAACGGACATGCACATTGGGATGACATAAAAACACTTCAAAAAAAAAATTCTAGTCATCTATGGAGTTGACTGTTCTTGATTATTTTTTACGCTTTACAGGTAGAGAATATGGCTTTGTTTTTATATAAAACTATTCTCTTAATAGCAGCCATGAATGACATAGTTAAAGCTCCTTTTTTTCTAATCCTGTTTTTTTGCCCTTCATGAGGTAGGTAAACCCTGATCAATTATTTTAAGYTATCTTTTTCACTCCTCTGTCCCTCCTCTTAAAAAACCTGGGGACTTGATCAGTACCACAATACAAATTCAAAAGAAGGGAAAAATAACCCAATCCCCAAATGTCTGCTTAAACATGTTTTGGCCACTGCTTATGTTTTGTTTAATTTGTAACATACTAAAAAAGGAAATGATAATGCCCTGGGGCCTTATCTGCTGAAGACGTATTAGTGACACTGGTCTGCTATCCTATCAAATTTGCTGTTGGCGGGATATTTTTACCATGCAACACCAACTAAAATTATTTGCACTGTCCCACCTCAATGAATCCTCCCATGAATGTGGACACAAATCACATGTGCCACCTCTAGCCCTCTTATTTTCAGTGCATTGTTCTGAAGGAAAAAAAAAAATCTTTAGCTTTCCCAACTTATACTATTTAACTGCAGTCCGTAACATTACAGAAGTCTATTAGGTGTTTCGGTTTCTTGGAAGGCTCACAGCTTTCTTGCGGCAGTACGCTACCATCGTAAGAAATACATTTTAACAATCTCTTCTTGAAACCTTTCCCACACGTCTTGGAACAAGGCGACCAGTCCCCCAGCTGCCACTGCGGGCAAGGCACGTCCGCGCAGGGCCGGACGTCGCTGGGCTTCAGCTCCCTGGCGCAGTCCGCGGCCGGCTGCCCCCGCAGGTCCCGGCACTCGACCGAGCGCCGCTGCCAGCCGGAGCCGCACGACTTGGAGCACTCGCCCCACTCCTCGATGACCCACTCGGACGAGATGATCTCCCGGATGGCATTAAAAGACTCTTTCTTTTTACTGGGAGCCTTCTCGGAGCCAGGCTGCACAGGCTTCTTTACAAAATAGGTGAACTTGATCTTAGGTTGGGGCAGGTCCCCGACCGTGAGGACCTGGATGGTCAGAGGCTCCTTCAGAGGGCTGAAGCTGCGGATCCTCTCCAGGGCGGCAGAGGAGCCGCTGTACCTCAGCACGCTGCCTTTGTAAGTGATGTCCTGCTCCAGCGTCGACAGGGTGTAATCGCCATTGAGGATGTACGTGCCATCGGCAGCTTTAATAGCGAGGAAGCTGCCGTCGTGTCTGGCACCCCTGTGRTTTCGCTGCTTGACCTCAATGTTGGTCGCTCCAGCCGGAATGGTGACCACGTCGTGATAGCCGGGTCTGCTGGAGAGAAAACACACATGCTGAGTCCTCAGCTCTTCCCCAGCAGAGCAAAACAGTTGTTCAGCACAAGGCTGAATTTCATCTGAAGCTGAAGCACTAAGCCCATAAGCTATGGACTTAATGGAATTAACATRATTCGCCAAGTCACCTCCCACAGCGTTGCTACCGTAGAGGCGCGCCCGTGCGTAAGGGACTTCCTTTGACTGGGATCTCAACCAACCAACTAGCTTTGACCGATCAAATTTTAGTTCCAAGGACAACCTCTAAATGCCTTGGAAAGCAAACGGCTACCCCCACAAGATGTTAACTGGAACAAAACAATAGTTACAGTTATACACTCACTTTGCTCTAACAAGCGTGCCAGAGACTTTCTTGCAAGTGGATCCATTGCCACCGCAGATACCGCATTTGTCAAACTTCTTACTGGAGCCTATCATCCGGTCACAGCCAGCCTTCACGCACTGCCCCTGGACACAGACCGAGGTGGAATCGGGGCTGCACGGGGTACCGTCCACAACCTTTACAGGAAGAGCAGTAGGGCGCTTGATTAGAAGATGTACGTTTCTTTGAGATTGCACAATACAGACACATTAGAAAGGTAAAATATGGACGGAGGTGGACCTGCAGCGCCTGTATTCTCAAGGCTTTTGGAACTAGAAACAAGAGCAGCTGGCAGCTAGTCAGAGGTATGTAGTGCTAGTTCATCTCTCTCAACATAATGATGCCCGACAGCAATAGGAGAAACAAAATGATCTAATTTTTTATAAAAATAAAGAGTTTTACTAATTTCATATAAAGGGAGGACGGTTTTTAATAAAATGGGAAACCAGCTGGTTTCATGGGAAAGTAGTCTTGGCCTTGAGGTGCAAGGACCAAAATTTCTTTCAAGGGTGTCCAATCAATCCTTTCTTTCTAGGAATACTTCTCTACAGACACCATCTGTGTCGTCACCCTSGTAGTTATTGGCTCTCAACATCTTATGACAGCAAATTCAAGTAGCTATGCAAGATGAGTGTTTTTCCTCTTGTTTATTTTAAGCTGTCAGCATATTAGTAACTAGTATGAGAAATCGCCGCTGTTTTGGCAAAGAACCTCCACAGTTTCCAAATGTATCTCAGTGTAATCAACTCGGTGGAAGGAGAGGAAAGGAAACTAGGGTGGAGTGGGTAGAAAAGGCAGTATATGTGAAATAATTGGAAGAACCATTCCAGGATATTTGAAGCATGCTTGTACTGATCAGACTGTACATGCAGAGAGAGGAAAAGGAATAATTTAGCTTAAATACATGAAAACTTAAAAATAATTTCAGCCACTGCCCTTGACTCTAACTTTATGCAGAGTGGTAGAGAAAATAGAAATCCTTTTCATGATTAGATGGAAGAAATATAGTTTTGAAATACCTTTGGCTGTAAAACAAAGAAATATCCTGTTCCCTTTGCTCGGCAGACCAGCTTGCATCTGTCCTTTGGAGAGACACCAGCAAACTTTGGTGTCCATTCCACTGCAGGTCCACTTCCAAAGGGAGACTTGGAAAACTCATTGTGCTTTTCACATTGCTCCTCTCTAAAGGTTTTGCCTGCAGGCAGAGGAAAGACAGGTAGACATGAGATCATCCTCTTTGCATTGTCTTTCTTCACAAGAAAAGGTCTTTCTCCCTTCCTCCACATCAAGAAATGGGAATAGCTTACCATTGTTATCTGGACAGTCCTCGATATTGCACGATCTGTATTGTACCCGCTTCCCTTCGCAGTACTTCCCTCCATTCCTGGGGACGGGATTGTCGCACTCCCTGAAGGAGTATTGCACCCCACCGCCACAGCTCCGGGAGCACTCGCCCCAGGGCCCCCATGAGCCCCAGCCGCCATGCACCGGCGTCTGGAATGACAAGCAAGGCCAGAAAAATAGTTAATTTGGAAGAAAACCACAATGCAATACAACAAATGCAAAAAATACACATTTTTAGCTAAGCCTGTTCTATAAAAAAGCTGTAAGCTTGTTTTATTCGCTATTTGCCTCAGTTTGTGTAAGTCCTTAAGTCCATCTGCTTTGATTACTCGCACTGAAGTATTATTTATGCTACTCTGCAATCTAGAATATAATCTATTTTCTCAATACTTACATCATAATGCTTCTTCTCAGTTTTATTCACACACTTGCCATTCATGCACCATTTCCCATCTCCACAACTGGTGCCGTCTGCCCAAGGGAAGTGTTTAGTTTGGCACACAAGCAGTCCTCCAGAAGTGCCAGTACACCACAAGGTCGTACACGTACTGGCTGTGTCGGGGCAGTGTTTGGACTCATCTCCAAATGTAAATTGGCACTGCCTGTTGGCATCATACAACGTGCCAGGCAAGTCAGAAGGAAGCTGTATTGGTTTGTGGGGCTTGTCCAACAAACACTCACCTGAAAAGGAAGGGGAAAAAATGCAGCCAATGTTGTCAGTGAGCTTAATTTCTACAGAGAAATTTGTATTTCCATCTCTAGAACTCAACTCGTTTTGTAAAATAATTCCATAAGACAATTTGTGCCACCAATAATGTAAAATCAGGGGTCCTACAAAATTAGTGACAGCATGGAAAAGGTTAACAGAAAGCAGAAAGTTCTCCATTAAAAAAAAACACAAGAAAAAAGCAGAAAAAGAAAAAAGAAAAAGCAAAAAGAAAAGCAAAAAGCAGCAAAACACGTGGACTTAAATGCCACATGAATGGAAAACTTAATAACCTTACCATGACCATTATCCAAAAATGTTGTAATCATGTAGGCACTACACGGAGACCAAGGCTGGCTTCGATCCAGGTTGGAAAGCATAGATGCCATCATGTGGAAATCCCGGCTTATTCCATTAATACTAGCACACTGCTTTGCATCATCATGAGGCATGTTAAACACGTGGCCTTAAAAAAAAAAAAAAAAAGTTTGTGATTTTGATTTTACAAAATCTGTCCTATGCATAACCAATAATATTTTAAATGTTACTCTAGAGCTAATAATAGGCTAGTCTTTAAATATTGAAAGAATATCCTGCTCTGAATACTGCCAAATTTTAAACAGATTACAAGTCATCTTTGCCCTTCTCATAGGCTAATTTAATACACATGCTTTTTTCTGCAACCACAGTCAAATATTCAGCTCTTGCAGACAATGCTGTGTAGGCTGGATTTGCTTTCCAAAGATCAGCCTGGGTGCACAGGGGATGCTTTGGCTCCTTCGGACTGCTCCCAGGGGAGCCCAAGGTGCTCAGAGCCCCCCAGGGCGAGCCCCAGACGCAAGCTAGGGAGTTCTTCACTTTATGGCATTGGGCTGGTTTCAATTAATCAACAGAAATCTCATTTCAAATTACCTAGTTCGTGGGCTGTTGTAAAGGCAGCCTGCAAACCATCGTCTTCTATGATAGAGCAACTGCGGTTTAGATCACAAACTGTTCCCACATCAGCCATCCCAAGAGTATCACATGTCTTGGCACCGCAGAGGTCCTGCAGAAAAAGGCAGTTTCATTATTAATCAGATCAGAGACTTAACCTTGGCAAGAAAAATCCAACTCTGGCAGGTTGCCTTTACTTATGGAAAGAGCATAAATATTCAGCACTTCAATGGGTATGATGGCAAAAATCTGTCTTTGGAACATACACAGGGGTTACACGCAGAAATAAAATGCATAATTTCCAGACTAAATCCGCTAAAAATATATGGCAGAAACACATTGCACGTATTGTGAGCTTCACCTGAGATAGCACAAATAGCAAAATAAATGAATAAATAAAAAGTGGTTCGTTTCATGTTTAGCCTGCTTAGTGGAGCCTAGGGTGGCTAGACTGATTCCGAGTAATTTTTAAAGGACTGCTAATAGGGAGGGCCCCTGGGGTGGGGAGTAATAGGTACAGCAGAGGATTTGGTCCCCTTTCCCCCTACCTGTCTGGTGAAGAGGATTGCTGTGTCRTAGTGCTCAGCGTGCCGGTCGCTGGGCGGGTTGTGCTGCTTCTGCCAGCTGCAGAAGTTCCTCAAAGTCAGGGCGGCGTTGGAAGATATGTCGGGCCCCTTCCGCTCCTCGTAAATGACCATGATTTTCACTACGACCAGGCTGATGGAGTTGCGAATGCTGGGATGCTTGTAGAGCTTGGCCGCCACCGAGAGCAGCGTCAGGAGATAGTGCTTGAGCCCACTGCCGTGGAACTCGGCCATGGACTGGTCGGCCACCAGCATGGTCTCCACGTAGCGTGGGCTGGACACGAACCTTTTCTTCCTTCTGCTTCTGCTTTCTGTATTAAAAAAAAAAAAA
>NW_028185406.1:579351-653722 GCF_003343005.1 Rhea americana | reverse complement strand
TGCCGCGGCGGCCGGCGCGCTGCCCCCGGGGCTCCCCGGCCCGGCTCGACCCGGCTCGGCTCGCGGTGTCGGTACCCGCGTTGTACCGCGCCGCGCGAGGGGGGGGGGGCGCCGCCGTCGGGGCCGCCCGGCCGTCGGGGCGCCCTCCACGGGGTGCAGGTGGCCGTGCGGGGCTGGGGCACGGGCAGGTGGCCGGCCCAGGAGGAAGGGGAAGGAGACCCCAGGTCGTGCTTTCTCTCTCCTTCTTTTTTCTTTTTGTTTCCTTTTAAGCAACCCTTTCGCAGCCGTGGTAACTACAGTCTGCTGTGCACCTGTAGTTCTGGGAAATGGTTYCTCTTAAATCACTTAAACAGAGACATTTGTGTAGGTGCAGCCAATAATTTTTCCTTAAAGCCATAACCAGCCATAGTGGTACAGCTAATCTGCTTAATTCCTTATACGCAACAGATCTGAGATGTGCACAGTTTAAGTAATTACTTCTTTATCTTTGTTCAGAGTCCTTTAGTTGTGGAGTGAGGCAAAGAATCAGTAAGCAAATGTGTGAATGAAACCGGAAGGACCGTACCTATTGCTGACTCTTCCTAGACTTCTAAATTAAAAAAAAGGCTTTAGTAGTGTTAATTGGCATTATGTTTTATACAAAACTAAAACTCAGAGGCCAAGAAACAGAAAAATACATTATCCTTGTTATGACATCTTGGTGATACAGAAAACATCTCTAAATTTTTATGTATCCACTGCTCTTTCAAGATACAACGTCCCATTTCTGCAACTAAAATCTAAAGCAAAGGGTTTCCATCCTATTTTAAACAGTATCACACAAACACGGATCCATGTTTCTGTGTCATTTGTACAGTCTGATTACCTCTTGTGGCTGGCTACTATATTTATTTCCCAGTGTTCTGCAAATTACACATTTTTAGAAACTTACATTCTGTAAGGTTGTGTAAAGATTGTGAAAAGACAAATGCGATYTTCCACTTAGTTATTCCATATAAGTGTTGTGTAGTTCCGCACAGGGATGAGCTCTATCAGACTTGGGCCTATGGTGATAAATCAGAGATTTTAGTTGGTATGCTGCAGCAAGTTTCTCTACTTTTTTCCTATTTTTTTTTTTTTTTTTGATATTTGGCTTTGGAAGACTGCAACTGCTGTCTGTTAATAAGTTAAGAACAGAAATACACATCAGTGGCAAACAGACGCCTAATTTTTCACTCGAGAGTTGAAGATGTACAACAATCTATAACCCTACGTCTGAGATCTGGTAATGTGTACCCAACTCTGTCATGCTTTTTCTAGGACAGAAAACTCATAAAAAAGATACAGTTCATTTATGCTATTAATTCTGTGTTACGTATATTCATAGCTAGCAAATATATATTTTGAAGTTTTAAAGAATTACAAGTCTTTTAGTTCTGAATGCAAAAGTCTATAGTAAAATATGATTTATAAAACTATCCAGTATATCAGTGTAATGAAAAAATGTGTGGATCAGCAGGGTCTAGAGCTTGGCCACTTCRGTGTCCACCGGGGATGCGCTTGCAAAGCTTGTGCAAAGCCGCTGTGGTTCTGTGGCAATACTTTTTTGTTACTCTTTGATTTTAAATCTCTGATTTGAAAAGGTCCTGACCACCTTAAAACAGCTTTTTTTATATGAAAAGTCTTCCCATTTTTCCACCAGGTGGCACTCGCCTATAAAAATTTCTGTTGAAAAATGTTTCACAGTTCATCTCCTAGGTTTTCAAGCTATGTGCTGCTTAAAATGCATGTGTTTTAATACTGATCTCAATACTTCTATGGTTAGGACAAGTAGTTTAAAGTTTTACWGTCCTTATTATATAATATCGAAGCAAGTGTTTCAGTAAAGTGGCACCCTCTCTGCAATTGCTCCCTTTTTCCCTCTTGGTGCTAATGTGGTGCTGCAAATGTCAGTTAGGTGTATAAAGGATCTGCACTAAGTGAACATGAATCGGATTGTAAGAAACAATTAAAATTACAAGCCAACATTTGCTTCATAATGAATATGTAATGTTGCCACACAGTATGCATATAGTCCTGGGAGTGCTTAAAGTTGTGTATGTGAATAACCCTAGTGAGTTTAGTTGTATTCTTCAAGATAAGAAAGCCTGTATATGTATGTTTTTAGGACTGAGGTCAAAACTCAGGTCATGTTTTGTCTAAATCAAGAGCCATGTTATACTTTTGTAAGGATTAGTTAGAGTTCTAAAACTTACAAACCTTTGCTGAATTTCACTTAAAGGGATGAAARTGTAGAAAAAGTCATACAAAACTTTTCATTTTTTAAATACATTTCTAGTGCTTCTTGAAGGAAAAAAAAAATCAAGGAAAAATTTGTAGTGAAATTGTAGAACAAAGTAAGCCACCAGGTGGAGCTAGTAGATCATCATATTTTACTCTACACTGCAAGAATAGGTATTTTTAATGAATTAAACATAAAAAGTGGTATCAATATCTGAGTAGTATCAGCAGTAGTGAAGTTTAAATTTGTTTGCAATCTTTTGTATAATCTGCCATTTCCAAAATTAAAAAGCACATTTCCAGATTATTTGTTAATATGCTACAGAATGATGACATGCTTCAAGAGTTGTTACGATTTAGAATTAAAACAGCAGAGGGCACGTTAGGCTCACTGAATGRGATGAAAGACTGGTGATGATGCAGTTAAAAAAATTCCCCCAAAGAACCCTTCCAATAAGCTTAAACCAAAATACTTTGTCTGAAGTTCATCTAAATTTGCAGTATTATTTCCCCATCACTGCAGGTGCTTACTAAAACCTTCACCTGTAACCAACACTTTTAGGGACTTTCTTATTAGTTATTGAGCAGTAAGAGTGGTTTGGCTTTGTAGAGAGGAAGGAAATTCATTGTCATTCAGGATGAGTGAATGTATTGAACAAGATTTGTTGTTGAGACTGTTCAACTATGATGTCTTCTGTGATCTGTGACTTCATAGTTTATTTTTTCCATTATTGATTTTGGTATTGCTAACACTTGATTTTTATTAACATGAGATGAGAACCTGGGATAAGAGAAAAAACACTCTTGTTTTGCCCAATTGTTTTGATAATCAGTGCTAACAGGAAAAACAGAAAAAAGTTTGGGAACCACCAAATTTTATTCCCCAAAAGCCTGCATAAGAACTGTATACACTCAAAATGCTACCAGTTCTTTCTGCTTTCCATTAGTAAACATTCATCAGAGTCGGAGTCAGAGGGAACTCAGGTCTACCTCTGTGCTGCATCAGTTAAACATTTTGTAATTCAGCAGCTGTAATGCAACAACATTTTGGATACAGGATTTAGTTCAATTTATAAATGTAAGGTCAGACAGGAAGTTTGATTTAGTCTAAACTCTTCAACATTTGTAGAAATAAGAATCTACCTATTTGGTGCTGGTCTTTATTTAGATCACAAAGATATTTTATATAGCTATTTTGCACTACCRTAATACCATCCTTGTGACTTTAATACAGTTACAGGCATTAAAACTGAAGGCATAATTTTTCTCTTTAATTTTTTTTTGGGGGGCACAGGTAGGAGCATATGTAATTCAGGTCACCTGACATATCTCCTAAAGACTGTGCTATCAGCTGTCAAACTAGCTTTCAGTTGAATTTTTCCATAAGGCAAGTTTTTACTACTGTTTTATCTGTTTGACTGTTTSTGAAACAATCATGGTGAAAATATATTGAGTTTGGTCCATGATAAAATGTTTCAACCATTTTATCATGAGRCAGGAGAGGAGGGGAATTGAAAAGGGAAGGCAAAAGGCAGTTACAATATACAGGGACTGCAGTTAGTCTGGGGTCTTAACATTGCTTTATTGTTTATCCAGCAGCTGTAAAAATCTCATAGTAACCTGTGGCTCTCAGCATCCTTCTAGTGTTACAGCCACACGTCTTGGTCTTCTACTGCCACTAACAGTAGGTTAGACCAGATGATACTGAGGGTGATGTGCAAGATGCTGCTGGCTGATGTGGAGCGCGATTCGTTCTGTGGCTGAGTACGCTCAAACTAGGGTGGCTATACATTGCTAATGATTTATCCTGATGGATATGCTTCAGCGGCTTTGGCTCTGTGAGGAAGTATGCCTCAGTCTTGACCAAGAGCGGGCTGCTTGTGTAACAGTGAATATAACTGTCTGCTATGGCATCCCTGTCTGATCAAGGACTTCAAAGGCTGTTAGCARCTCCCAGTCTTCTGCTGATTGATGTGCTTGTTCAAACCTGTGAGCTAATGCATTTTAAGTAATATATTCCAAGACTAGTAGAGGCAAAGCTTTGCATATATTTGATGCTAGTTTTCTGGCTAGATCAGCACTTAGGGGATGGCTTAGCATTTAGTTTCATGTTAGCCTCTCCCTCTGGCAATTATCAGTCACGTACCTTAGCAAAAGTCTCTTACCAAAGTATGGTAATTCTGAAGAGGGAATTTTGTGTAAGAGTGTGAGTTCAGACATAGCTGTATCACAAATCCACTAGCAAATGGTTTAAAAGACTCTGGAGGGAGTGACCCATACCTATCTCACTTGCTGGTGACAGAAGTAGTTCTACTGAAGAATTTGTGTCACCATTTAAATTGCCTGTGAACAGCTGACCTAAATCCAAATTTTCATGGTCAAAACAACTGCTAGTGTCAAATATACAAAAATCTCTGTAGAAAGAAGGGATYGAGTAAAGGGAAAACAAAAAGTTGCATTATATGATGCCTCCTGAAGTACTTCAGAAGTTAAATGTAACTGTAACATTGACTGCAAAGTTCCTCAGCAACGGGTAATGAGAGTGAGGCATATTCATGCATACTCTGAGCTCCACTGACATTTTGATACTTTTATCACACTGCAATTTCAGTAGATACCACATTTTCTCAGTGTACTTTGGACAGAGGATTTCACAAGTACTGCAAGAAATGTTACAGTTTCCATGAAAGTCCTCATAATGAAAACTCATCACATTACCTACCTATTAATACTTTTTTCACCCTCAACATCTCTGAGTGATGTAAGAGACAGTTATCTGCAGTTAGCAGATGGAGGATGGGGGCACAGGACACACTGATTGCAGGGAGGTTTCCATCTTGCTGCACTGTGCTCTGCCTGCTCCTCTCCTGGTCTAGTTGGACATGGGTTGGTCTTTATGATCAGAGCCTGTATGATGCTGATATTCTGTATACCAAAAAATCAACAAACCTGAACTGGACAGGAAAACTTTTTATTTTTATTTTTTTATTGCCAGAGCCTGTGCCTTTCCCTCACCCTAACTCTAGCACAGCCGCATGAACAGTTGTGTTGGCTCTGCAGAGGGTGTGATGTACTGCAGCAAGTGGTGGAAATGGGCAGTTTGGCCTGGCAGGTGGAGGAAGGGCAAGAAAACCTGTGAGTTGGTGTTGCTGTCCTATCATGACTGGGTTCACTAGCTCAGTGCAATGCTGCTTCCAGACCTGAACTGCCATGTACCTGTAGTCTTGCACAGAGCTTAACTTGCAAGTGGACTTACTACTATGAGGATCCATTTTACTAACCTTCCTTTTCTTTATTGCATCYTCCATGTATGTTTTTGGTAGCCTAATTTACGTTTTTCACGTACTCCATATTTTTGTTTCATCCCCTTTTACCCCACCCTTCCTCCTCGTTATGCTGGATAATCAAGAGTTGGCAGTAAGTATATTTAATAAAAGGCAGAAAACATTAAGGAAAGTGATCAACCACTCTCAGCTCCCCAAATAATTTATATACATGTTTAGACCCATCTAATCCATGCTTTTCTAGATGCTGGGCTTTTCTCCTGACTTGCAGTACAAACTCCAGTGTCTGGGACCCATCTCAGTCTCTGTTGATTTGTTCTGTAAAGGTCTTTCTCTGCCTCCCTCTCTCTTTCCCCCAAATCCTCACCTTTTCTGCATGGGTCTGAAGGTCACTGCTGTTGGATAAATGGCTTTTGTTATAGCACTCATGCGAACCCATTTTTGCCTGGGWCAGGTTTTTCCTTTTGAATGTCCGTACCATCTAAGAAAAAAAGTTAGAGCCATTCTAAATGTGGCTATAAGGTCATGTATGTGGGGTCAGTGTATTACCTGCTTTCAGTTATAGTCCAACACACTGCTTGAGGTTAGCTAAAAACACTGTTAAAGTACAGACGTTAAAGCACAGACTTGTATTCATGACAGCAATATTATATTACGCTAATCACAATAATCATGATAGTATTCAAAATGTTTGACTGCAGATTTTTCACTCTTTAATTTAGAGAATGGATCTTGCCTTCCTACTTTTTGTAAAATGTTYTTCTTCTGTTTCTGTAATGAAATGGAATTCCCCACACACAAGCCCCTAGGGTATCCTTTATAGTTAGATATCTTGCATTTTAATATTCTAATATCCTCAATTACTCTGTCACCTTTGCTGATACTAGATAATGCCTGATTTGTTTCACATCGTTGCCTGACACAGAATTAAAGTACTGTTCAAAACAGCTGAGGATAGATGTTGCTTTCCAGAAGTCCAGAAGCCCTCCACCACCATCTAGGAAGGATGAAAAAAAATTCAGAAACAGAATTTATAAAGACTGTATGGGACAAGGAGATGGTACTCTTTCTGTCAATATTGGCAYAGAGTTGTTATAAGCACTCTTTTCAATATGTATTTTATGACTTGCTCTTGTATACTTGTTCATGGTTGGTGATTTTCATCTTAAATCCTGCTTTGATTTTAGATAGGAAACTGTATAATAGACTGAACAACCACTGACTTCCTTGGGCCTTGCATCAGAATTGGAAAACACCATTAGTGACTCCTCAGTTTGCTGTTGGGGCTCTGTCTCTGAAGTTTGAGGCTTAAAACCAACACACAACAGTAGTTGTTTGAGCAGTAAATGGGGCAAAGCCTTTATTATTCAAAAAGCAGAGTGAAACTTTGGGAGACAAGTGGTACAGAATCTAGCAGCACTTACGCACCTCTGCATGTAGCCCTTGAATAATAAGCCTTGCAAACTCTGAGCTTTACTCTTTTAAAAAGAGGAATTTTAATGCATCTGTGCAGCTTTCATAAGGCCAAAAGATTTTGCTAGTCCCTAGGTTCCTCAGCAATACCTGCAAGCGACTGTAATGGAGATCAGCTGCTAGCTTCTATCTTGCTGCCAAACTGGACCTGTATCACAAGTAGAGAAATGCTAGCCAGCCAAGCATGAAATACTCTTGCCTGCATTTCTTTTATTCAGAACTGATGGAAATAACATGTAAGCAAGTAAAAATCTCAACAATACATAGCTCAAGAGAGAGAACCTTAAAAGGCAGCATCCTTTAACAGCAAATTTGGGGATTTGCATCATGCTCTTTATTTAGGTGCTTTAAGCCAGGCATTCATTAATTTATCCCGTGACCTAAGCAAATATTTCAGAAATGCTGGAAGAGATTATAATGCAAAATCATGGTTTTAAGTGCAGATGTGTGTGTCTTTCTTCAATAGTTACTGTATACCAAAATAGGATAAGATGTCTTTGTAGTTCTTGGGAGACGGACCCCTGCTGTAGGCTTCTTTAAAGATCAGGAGCAAATCATCTAAAGTTAGGTCAACAAAAGCCATAAATATGTAAAAATATAGTTATTGAATCCACCAGCTGGATAGATTCAATTTTTAAAAAGCTTCTTAGCTTTGAGAGGCCCTCATTAATTACCTCTTTCCAAATACTGTATTTTGAGCTCTCTCAGTGTGTTTATATGCTTCTCAAACAAGCAACTCACAGTCATTAAAGAATATCTCAAGATCCCCTAGAAAGTTTTTAAGAGCTAGGAAACTGAGGCAAGAAGTGATTCAGCAGCTTATTAAAAGTTAGAGAAAATACTTTTGGCAATTGATGCAATTCATACACATTTGCAGAGCCTCTAGTTCTGCCATATCATTGTTCAGCAATTTAAGACATTCAGGACAGAGCTCAATGTGTTGCTAATCTGCTCTTGTTTTTCTGTAGTTCTGGCCACAGGGCAGGAGATGGCTACATTGTGTTTTTCTTCTACTTTTCATCCCTCTTGTCTTGTAAACTTAGACTGGGCTGTTGGACTGTGTCTTTGCTCTTAATGTTAGGGAGAAAGTAAACTAGAAATACTTCTTTGCTCTCAGGTACAAGGACGCATAACTCAGTAAGGCCAGAGTTGTGATCCTACTTATTGCCCTGCTTCCTCCATGTAAGATCCCGAACTCCACATAGTCACTGCAGCCAAGGCTGCCTCCATCCTTCACATCTCCAACCAGTCCTTCTTTAGTTGTTAGTACAACCTCTCTTCGTAGGCTTCTCTACCACCTGTGTCAAAAGTTATTATYGATGCTATGCAGGAACCTCCTGGACTGTTTGTGCCTGGCTGTTTTGTCTTTTCAGCAGATATCAGGGTGGTTGAATTGCCCCATGAGAACCAGGGCTGCAATCGCGAGGCTACTTCCGGCTGTGTGTAGAAGGCCTCATCTACTTCTTGATCGGGTGACCTGTAGGAAACACCCACAACAGTGTTACCCATGACATATATCTCAACTTTTCTCTTTTGCTTATGTACAATGCATGATTTTCCAAACCTACAAAATACCAGGTTCTCTGTTCGGGAATTAAATGCATGACAAAATAGGGGATATAATTATTTTGAATAGATTGTATATTCCATTTTCAGTTGTCCCTTGCTGACACTTTCTCTGCTCCTCTGAACAGAGAGGAGTCAAGATTAGGAAGCTTTTTACTGGCCTCTGTTTCTCTCTGTGCATATGCACTTTTTGTTATCTGTGGTTACTGCAATATTCCGTCAAATAAATACTACGTTCAATATTTCCTCTTCTGAAAAAGCTGATGTCAACATGCATCAACATTTGGAGGAATCTTACAAAAAAACGCCAACTACCCAGAATCAAAGAGGAGATTCATTCGTCTTAAAAACTGCCAAAGGATTACTAGAAACAATGATCGTAACAACAATTCTTAAAATTATGGAAATGATTAAACTGATAAAATACTGGACAGTCTGARCATTAGAACAACATGCTGGATCAGACTAGCAACTGTTAGCACAAGGAGAACAGGAGCAGTATGATCTTTGCTTCTCCCACCAGTTTTGGGAGGATTTTACATTACTGTCATAGTTTGGTGTACAGTCATGCTTGTTATCTCTCCAGCCTATCTGGAGCAACTCATGTGAGCCACTCCTCTGGCACATAACCTTATTTGCACAACTCTGTAGTAAGACTACCAATACACTTTGACCACATGAGCAACCTCTATTGCAGTGATGTAACGCACAGCTCAGTCATATAATGTTAACAAAGTGAACTTGAGCAGAAATGTAAGCCCCAGTCCTGGAAATATTTACATATAGGCTTAAGTTCTAGTGTCTTAATAACGCCCTGAGTGTTTGCAGGATTGAAATCKTAATAAAATGTTGGCTAAAATATTGTATTTATAAATAATAATAAAAGGAGTGTGTACAATTGCTTACATAAGAAGGGAAATTTTTAAAACAAAATATTCTTCCATCCATCCTCTATGTCAGCTTATAGCATAGAGACTAAAAAAAAAAATTGATCCTGGTAAACCAATGTCCAGATTCATACACTTTTGATTTTGTTACCAGCAGGTCTTCTRGGGTGTGTGTGGAATCTCGCTTAAGACTAAACACCAAAAAAATGAACAAACCTTTCTTTTTTATCTTCCATTTAATATCAGTACATTTCTCCTCTTGGCTTTGAAGGCTGAAACGCTTGTGCAAAGCCTTGCTGTATGTGTGTACAGACCCCTTTATTTCCAGTCTCCAAGGYCTAAAGTTAAGCACATGAACAAATGCTTGCAAGAACAGCTTGAGAGCCCTGTTGATGTGCTACATCTGCTATGCCACCAACTCATTTTTATATCGTATGGCAAAAGATATGTTACTGCTTTGGGCCATGAAGAACTAAAATCAGGGGGTATGGGATGTTCATGAAACCTTTTCACTTGTTTTTTACTTCTATGAGTATCTTGGGGAAGTCACAGCGTGTATAATTGACTTGGTTCAGACTGCCAAATATATGTCTTAAAGTTAAAAGTAATACTTAAGGCAAAGGTGGAGGTTTGGGTATGTGATTAAGGGTGACCAGGAAGAAATATGTGGGTTCATAAATGTCTCARGTCTTCTGGGAAGATGTGGGCCTTAAATGGGAGAACAGGGGTAAGGTAAGGATGAAGGAAACTTTTTCCTGTAATATTGTATCTACCAATTAACCTCAGTATTTTGACTTCCATTCTCACATTRTCTAGTTCCTCCTCCTGTTTGTTTAGAGGATTATTAGTTTTCATTCAAAATATATTTAAATGCTTGATAAAGATATTGTGRAGAGAAAAATGCACCATAGTTTTACATGGAATAACTTTATGGAATAAGTAATTTTATACCTGAACAAAGGCAGCCATCGTTTCTTCTCAGATGCTGGGCATATTTGGAAGGCAAGCATTATATATCCTTGCTTGTTGGTAATGCCTTCTGCTGTTATGAAAAACAGCTGGGTCTGTTGTCTAGTTTGGTCCTCTGATCCCYGGGGTCCCCAAGGAGTGCAGCTGAGGCAACACACAACCCAAAATTCTTTGAAACAACTTCCCTGCCAGCCTGGAAGAGGAACCGTGGAAAACAGCCTCCTTCCTCCACTCAGCTGTGTGCTGAAGGCTGGGGAGAGAGACGGCTGTGTGCCCTTAGGAAATACAAGTGGGTGAAGAGACACAAAAATGACCTTGGACAGCTTTTGTCCATTCCCGGCTGTTTCAGGCTCGGTCAAGTTGCTGATGAAAGCCATGTGGCTGCCTGTGAGTTACATGTCAGCAATGAGTTGGCAATAACGGAGCATTGCTAAATGAGCACATTTCTGCAGAGCCCAGGAGGTGCTCAGCCAAGCACCCTCTCCCTGGGGTCAAGCCTCACCCAAGGGCTCTCTGCCAAGACCAGTTCGGCCCTGACTRCTGGATGTGGCCCATGGTGCAGCAGTGCTGCCGTGGCCTGGAAAGCATGCCAGCCCAAATGAAGCTGGGGCATATATTTAGCACATTGAGTAGTGGCTAAGGGCAGGTGCAACGGTCCAGGGAGGCAGGTGAGGCCCCCAGGGCAGGCCACATGCAGGTGGTGCGTGGAGCCACTATTGGGGTGATTCTGGGCAGCTCGGGTGTAATCCGCTAGAAATTAATTAGGAGCATTAACCTGAGAAGACTTCATGGGCTTTTGAGGCTGACATCCCAAGGGGAGGCATGGTCTAAAGACTGGTTGCATGTTATGTGGCTTTAAAGACATAAACAAAAACAGCTAGGGAAACCCCTGTGGTGAGACCTCCAAATTGCGTTCCTCTGAGTGTGGGCTTGCTTTTATACTTAGGAAGTAAAATAGCACAATCCCTAGTCATCTAGAAAGTGGAAAATTGGAATATTTTATTCTGTGTTGTTTTTCTCACCAACATTTTATGTCTTAAACATTTAAAATCTCATATGTTGTTGCTCAATAATATTTATGAAGTGGGAGTAATATAAAAGTCCTAGCTACAGCGCAAATATGCAGAGCCATCATGTGTAACATACCTTTTAAAACCAAAGCACCACCAGTTATTTACGTAAATAGAGAGGTAAAAAACCCCAGTTTATAAAATCATACGTTTATGTAATTCTAGTAATGCCAGCAGAGCTGTCATTGCTTTGTGTGGTAAATATATGAGCTAAAATAGGCTGTGTAAACAATTTGCTAATAAGACAAAAAATGGTACCAAACTTAACTGAGAGTACCCACTGAGCTTTATTAATGTGCATTTTAAAGTCTTCCAAGAAAAATGTTTTCTCTTTTTACCTTTTTAAAAGAATTTGAACTCAAATGTAGTATGGGAAACAAGCTGAAAAACTATAAACACTATAGCTATGACATAAAGACACTAAAAGCTCAGAAATCGGAGGAAGTGACAACACTAACTCATGCTGTTTGCTTCAAGGAGGGCAGAAAAGCAAAAGTCAATTAAGGTGAGGACATTAGCTGCTAAAACTGCCAGCATTTGCTGCTTTATGTTAATCTCTGTGTCCCCAGTCCCTCAGTACTTTTTACATATCGGCGGGCAGCTGCACTTGAACAGAGGCCCATTGAATTCATGTCATYTGAGCATCTCTTTTGCTTTCAAGTTCTTTGATCTGTGGGGCTGGAAGGAATAAATCTCTGCGCTTCTATTAACAAGAGCATCCCTTTATGAGCACACTCTATTCTTAGTACATTGCATTATTCTTGATTACTGCAGCTCTTCAAAGAGTTATGGAAAAATATGTGTATWTATGTGTGTGCGTGTATTTTAACTTGCGTGTGGATCGTTTGATTATACGGTTGTGATGCGAGAAGTGCCAAAAGCTCTAACGGTGAAAARTGTAAATGATACTTTTCCACAAGCGAGACATTTCATCATTAGTGCCAGTGAGAAGTCACCAGATTATTACCATTGGAGACCCCTGTTTCCATAGCCTGTGTGGAACTTCACTGCTGGAGTGTCACGGTGAGGCCGCTCTAGGTGTACATGGGTAGACCTGCTTTCTAGTAGAAGACTTGGACACAAGAGACAGTTGAAAAGCTGGACTTGATATATTGCTGAACTGAATTACACATCTGTCTCTACTAGAGCAGAGGAAGGGATACGCTCATAAAGGAAGTACCTTCCAGACCCATGTGCCTAAAATACTACAAACCATACATGTGTAAACTCCCTGCTTAAGCTTATTTCAAGATCCAAACAAGCTTGCAAGCAGCATTTGATTATCGAAGAGCAGGGGAATGCAGACCTTCTGAAATCTCCAAAAAGCCTCCAACAAGCACTAGTGCTGGAAGCGGTGCCTGGGGAACATTTCCACACAGAGATAAGTTTAATTGCAGGCATCAGCATTTTGTTTGGGAGGCTGCCTTGTCCGAAATGTTGCAGTGTGTGCATGTGTTATTTCAAGCATAACAGCTAGGAAAAAAGGATCAGCTGGTGCTCTGGAGTTCAAGACCAAATGCTGTAAATGTAAATGCTGTACATATCTACAATTAATGCTGTTACATACATGAATAATTCCTTTGTCACTAGGAGCACAAGTATGAACCATGTCCTGCTCTTTGTGTGCTCTGATGGCAAGAGGGATAACTCAGCTACTTTCTAGTGCTCTACTGTGCCTATTGCATGTGAAAACAGGATTTTCCATGGGAAGTAGCCAGTTATCTTGTTTGTCCMGTGATAGTATGGGAGATGGGGTGGAGATGCCTATCTCATCTTGTCAGGAAAGAAGGAAACTCTGCTAAAAATATATATTCTTCACTCACTCAGTTGAATTTGTTCTTACATTAGCTGAAGACAGCTGACCACAGACCTTTGCACAGATTCACACAAAATGACAGAATGGTTGAGGTTGGAAGGGACCTCTGGAGATCATCTTGTCCAACTCCCCTGCTCAAGCAGGGTCACCTAGAGCATGTTAGACAGGGTTGCATCCAGGCAGGCCTTGAAGATCTCCAGAGGAGGAGACTCCACAACCTCTCTGGGCAACCTGGTCCAGTGCTTTGTCACTCTCACAGGAAAGTTCTTTCTTATATTCAGGTGGAACTTCTTGTGTTTCAGTTTGTGCCTGTTGCCTCTTGTCCTATCTCTTGGTGCCACTGAAGAGAGTCTGCCTCCATCCTCTTGACATCCTCCCTTAAGGTAGGAGGTCTTATCAATATTTGTAGATATTGATAAGATCCTCCCTCAGTCATCTCTTCCCCAGGCTAAACAAGACCAGCAGCTGTTCCTCATGGGGGAGAGGCTCCAGCCCTCTGATCATCCTCATGGCCCTACGCTGGACTCTCTCCAGTAGCTCCATGTCTCTCTTGTACTGGGAAGCCCAGAACTGGACACAGGACTCGAGATGAGGCCTCCCCAGGGMTGAGTGGAGGGGGGCAGCATCACCTCCCTCTGCCTGCTGGCAACACTCTTCCTAATGCACCCCAGGAGACCACTGGCCTTCCTGGCCACAAGGGCACATTGCTGACTCATGGTCAACTTGTYGTCCACCAGCACTCCCAGGGTCTTCTCCATAGAGCTGCTCTCCAGCAGGTCAGCCCCCAGCCTGTACTGGTGCATGGGGTTATTTCTCCCTAGGTGCAGGACCCTGCACTTGCCTTTGTTGAATTTCATGAGGTTCCTTTCTGCCCAACTCTCCAGCCTGTCCAGATCTCCCTGAATGGCAGCACAGCCTTGTGGTATGTCTGCCACTCCTCCCAGCTTGGTATCATCAGCAAACTTGCTGCTGAGGCACTCTGTCCCTTCATCCAGGTCACTGATGAACAGGACTGGCCCCAGTACTGACTCTTGGGAAAGAACTCCGCTAGCCACAGGCCTCCAACTAGACTGCACTGCTGATGACATCCGTCTGAGCTCTGCCTTTCAGCCTGTTCTCAATCCACCTCACTGTCCACTCRTCTAACCCACAGTTCCTGAGCTTAACTACGAGGATGTTATGGGGGACATTTTCAAAAGCCTTGCTGAAGTCAAGGTAGACAACATCCACTGCTCTCCCCTTGTCCACCCAGCTAGTCTYTCCATCCTAGAAGGCTGTCAGATTGGTTAAGCATGATTYCCCCTTGGTGAATCCATGCTGACCACTCCTGATCACCTTCTTTTCCTCTATATGCTTGGACATCCAGAATGAGCTGTTCTATCACCTTTCCAGGGATGGAGGTGAGCCTGACTGGCCTATCGTTGCCTGGGTCCTCCTTTTTGCCCTTTTTGGAGACTGGAGTGACATTGACTTTCTTCCAGTCCTCAGGCACCTCTCCTGTTCTCCAGGACCTTGCCAAGATGATGGAGAGTGGCCTAGCTACAACATCTGCCAGCTCCCTCAGTACTCATGGATGCCTMCCATTGGGGCCCATGGATTTGTGGGTGTCAAGTTYGCCCAAAAGATCTCCAACTAGAGTTTCATAATCCCTTTCAAAGGGAAGTTGTCATCTAATCCTGTTTTAGACCAGGAATAGCAGTGTTTTATGRCTAGATCTGGTTATTACTTGCCATGTACCAGGCACCATGGGTATAATATTTCATGTACATATTTAATTTAATGGTATCAGTGTAGGCGTTAGGTTGGATTTTTGGATGTTTTTTAAATTGAACATATGGTCTGTTTATAGAGTTAATAGTGAATATGGAAGAAACATCAAATATAAGCAATAATTTAATGAGTTTACTGTTGGTCTGGTGTTAGGAGTCAGAAGGAACAGACCTGGCAATATAGGGCATGGCTGGGATAATTAGATAATTATTTTGTAAAATAACATGAAATTGGCCAAAGGTAGAAAAACAGTGTTTCTAAATATAGGAAAAWTTTTAGCTGGTAGGGATTTGGAGCTTTGTGTGCTAAGAAAGGGTTAGGGGATTTCTACGTGCAGCATGGAAATATTCCCAGCAATTCCTGCTCATGTTGTGATTCTTTATCATCTGACTTCRGACATGCCACTCAGCCATGTACGTTCTTCACATATTGTGGTTGTATGGAGGGCTGGAAGCATTTTGTCACTGGAACAAGATTGAAATCTTGTAATTAATTGCACATACCTACAAAAAATCCTCTGTAAAAAAGTTTGCATGGAATAGGCTTCTCTGACCTATTTTCCCTTTAATTCTGAGAGCGGGTGCAAGATGGATGAAGGCAGTTCCCATCCCCAGCACCTGCTGAACCCCTGAGTGAAGAGTGGGAGAGGTCTGATGGTCTGTTTTCTCACCAGCTTGGGGGCACGAATCTYCCTCTCAAGGGCAGTTGCTGTGCCCTGTCACATGCGTTTCCCTGGGCTGGCTGGTGGCTCCCTGAAGCCATGCAGGGCCCTGCTGCTGCAGCCCCAACTTGCACGGGCTGAAGCCAGCGCCGCTGCAGCCCCATGTTGTGCCTATACGCACCTTCAGGAGCTGAAACTCTCATACACACGAGAAAGCGGAATCTTAAGGAAAGCTGTAATGTATTGGGGAGGGGGACAAAAAAMCCTTCTCTCTAGAAACAAGTTTGTGCATCTGGCAGCACCTGGCTTCCTCGCCATAGGAATGAAGGCAGACGTGTCCCTGATTTGATTGCACTGCTCTGTAGTATTAGGACCACCCAAAAGATGGCACTAAAAAGCCTTCAGTCGCTCTGTCTAAAAACACAAACACACACAAACACACACGTGTAAAATTTGCTAAGAAGGCTCAAATAAATAGTTCACTAGCTTAATTCTGTAATTTTCTGTGCAAAGGTAGAAGTTCTTTTAGATAATTCTATGTTAGACCAACAGGAAAATTGGGGACAAACACATTTATATGAGCAGATAAACTTTGTAATGTAAATATTACTTTTCTAGACCCACATGAAAACATTTATATTTTTGTAAATGTGGCAATGTGACATTTAGTGACCAATGTAACTGCGTTAAAATTATTCAGGAATTAGGTACTGCATTTAAAATATTTGGTTCTTTAGGAGCTGATTCTGTTACTGTATTTTGACCTTTGTAAACATGTGGTTATAGGGCCAGAARTGCTTTTATTTATGTGAGCGCAATGGGGAATCATTCCACCAGTAGAATACTCTAKGTGGAATAATGAAAATGTTAGCAAGGGGAAGCTCTGCTCTGTTGTTCCTATGTATGTAGAGCAGATTATTTTGATTTTTTAATTAGCTTAGTCTTGTCTGTGATGAGAATAACAAAACATGTTTCTACTAGTCCTCTTCCAGTTTGTGATGGAATAATTGAAGGGAAAATAATCCTTTTCACACTTACAACACCTGAAAGCTCAGACATAGCRTCTAATTTATAATAAGCCCTAAAGATGAGAAGAATGTTCAGAAAAAGTGCTGGAGGAGGAAACCTCACATCCTGTAGGAGTCATTTTTTTCTATGACTTCAGTTTCATGATTTTAACCAAATCTCACATGTCAATAATAAACAATACAAATAAAAAAAGCATCACCTATGCTTAGAGTATAAAACATTTGGATACCAAAAGAAGTGGAGATACCTAACACTTTCCACAAATGTTGATTCYTATTGATTACAAAGTTTTTCTTTTRAATGCAGTTGCCTATTAACCTACAGCTAAAGAAGAATAAAATGAAATTTCCCAGGTACTGGGAAAGCTGCAGAAAGATTGAGTTGTACAAAGTCTACCTGAGTACAAAAACTTCCTTCATGTCACTCTCCACAGCTTGTCACTGAAACAAGACTGAAATCTCATAATTAATTGCACATGCCTACAAAAAAAAAATCTTCTGGTAAATCTTTAATATTTTGCTGATTTTTGCATTTCTTACTGCCACAACCAGAATGGCTGCACAGGAGGCGGTGAGCCTTCTCTTGCCCTATGCACTGATGAAATTAAAGGCATTTAAATCAACTCTATCAGATCAGAAAAGCAATCCAAGGTGGGTTTGGGGATTTTTGTTTGTTTGTTTGTASACAGCTCAAGTGAGGCATTTAGCTCAATGTGCAGTTATAATCAAAAAAGAAAATGATGTCAAGATTTTTAGGGAATGAACTGGAGCACAATCAATTGACTTTGGAAAAGCACAGGCACCTGTGGAAAAGCTGTGCACATACAGGGAACCACCAATTGACTTGATTAGATTTATTCAGCACTGGGCAAAGAAGCATAAAAGGAAGATAGAGCAGAAGTATTTACACAATGAATGGGTGAGGAGTTGAGTTTTCTTTGTTTTCTTAGCATTGGAGAGATCTGCTCACTGAAGTCAAGATCAAGTGTTCAATACCAATAAAAGAAGCCATGTTTTCATGTAGTACACAGTTACATTTTGGACTGCATTGCTATAGCTTTTTGATGCTAAAGGCTTACTATTATTAGCTATATAATAGGAATACTAAATTGTAATTGTCAGTACTAATACCTACTTTAATGAGTATATAAGTAGCAAGGTTTGCACCAACATAGAATTTAACTATTGTATGTTAAGGTTAAGTGAAACTAATACCATTGCGTCTTTTCTTTTTTTAATTTTTTTTTGAGTTTTCCAGAATTTGATTTTAAACAACTTCATATTAGTAAAAAATTTAAAAGTTCCACAAGTAACATTCTTAGCAAAAGCAATGAGATTGCTCTACAGAAATTTACTGTAAAGATAAAAAGGTGGGAAAGACAAAGCATTTTTTGACAGCCAGTACAAAATGCATAACCTTCACATTCTGTGGGGTTTTGAGTTCACTGCAGATATTTTTATACCAAAGAGGATGGATGTATAGTTTTTTACACAAGCTTAAGGATAATTTTGTGATGAAGTAAGAGCTGGAGGAGGTAAGGAAGCAGGATGACAGAGAGTGAGAGAATCTGAAATGGAACACTGCAATTCTCATAATGGTAGTTCAGTGAAAAAAACTATTGTAGAACAAATCTTCCTTCATCCACTCAACTTTTGGAAAGAAATATAACTATTTGGAACTGAGTTTTCACTTGAAACCTCTTTGGAAACAGGATACTGCTCCCAAGCTCTTTCAGCCCTTCTGAGACCTGGACTGAGATTCATCTCACTCTGCCTCAGACATCTGCACTGTAGCTGTTTGCATCTGAACCCTTCATCCCTTTGTCACTGCACATCGCAATGTGCAATTCATCTAACCTGTTACGAACACCTACTGTAGAGTGAAACAAATCGCAGGTGCGAAGTGCCTATTTTCTCTCCTTCTTCAATCTCAAAGGCATCCATAAGGACTATTTCACATACAGATTTTAAAGTCAGTGAGATGAACACCTGCRTAGGGCTTCTGTGTCATTTTGAAAGACTACAAAATAGTTGCTATATTTTTATGTAGTTGGACTTAAAAAAAAATCTGAATAACAGGAACACTATAATACACTCTTGGCAGACAATATACCACTAAGAATAGTTTATGATAGAATTGTTTGTTTTCACAGGCCAACTTCCATGAAAGTCATCATTGTACCACAAAAGAGTTGATAGAGCTCTCAGACCAGCATTGGGTTTATCTGATCAAAGGTAGCAGCCTAACCACAACTAATTATCTAGATGCTCTCCACTGCCTCAATCAATAGAGAGAAACAAGAGCTGGTAGGGAATGGTCCATCTCATCCTAAACTTGATGTCAAGAATCAGCTGTATCACCCTAAAGTACCTACTTTTCTCCCTTGACTAGCAAAGRTGCCCAGGTTGATTATTCAAAGACCTTTAAGAGTCCAATTTTTTAAAGCAGGAATAGTGTTCTTGTCTGCAGTGGGGAACTGCATCCATGGATCCAGTTGCAAGAGTAGGCTCGAATAAGGAAATAACCCAAATGGTCAACCTGATGTTGAAAGCATTAGTAGAAAAATCCTGCTAAAGGAGGAACAATTCTTTTGTATCACTATTTGGGAGCCTAGAAGCACATGGTATGTTCGTGGCTGTGCTTCTGTGCACTATGTGATTTAAGACAGGGTAATTACAACCTTTATGTTTTCCAGTTGCTTCAGCTTGGAAACAGACAGTAATTTCTTCTGGTGCCTCTTTGTTTGTCGCCACTTCTTTTGACCTGTGTATTCATAGGCAAATTCTAACATCTTGCAGCTCAGCTTCTCAGTTAAGGGAAACTTAGGGATCTTGGATTATGATTCAAATGACAACCATCTCTTTTAGCTACCTTGTCCAGGATCAACCCACTGTAACTAGTTTGGGAGAAAATCCAAGCGGTGAGTTCATCAGCGAGGCCTTGGAGATACAAACTTGACTTTGTTTTGCAGTATGAACAGTATCATCTTGTATCAGGAGGTAAACTGCAGCGTTGTACACATATGCATTGCCTTTTCTTCACGATCCTTTTAACTCACTTGTCACACATTGTTGAAATGCATTTTGGCTCAAGTATGTGAATTAGAGACAAAGGCAGTGAGCACACATCACTGCTGGCGTACAATTTTCATCGCTTTTGGAACTACTCCACAGAGGGGCCTTGTGCAACTCCATCATTAGGCATCTTTCTTCCTGGGAATTACAGCTCACATGCTAAGAACATGCATGATGTGGCCATTTGATGACTCCTACCATTAAGCTAACTGGTGTAAAGGGATTTTTAAATTCTCTGAAGTTCTACTGCAACAGCTTGGTAGGTTTAGTGTATAAAAGATACTAAAATGCCTATATAATAACCCACTTTAACGGAGGCAGTAAAAGTAGGTTTAGAGCCAAAAATCTCAGTAAGACTAAGATAGATAGAAAAATCTCAAGGGGGAGTAAAAGGGTCCTAATTAGTGAAAATTRTTTTCACAGAATACTAGGTAATGTAATTTGGTTGCTGACCTTAGAAACAAAACCTTAGTAATACCAGCCTCACAATTTTGCATTGAACTYTTGCCTGCTGTTCCTTTTCCTTCCCCTCTATTTTTAATTATTTCAGTCTTGTGTACTAGTTAAACTCTATTATATGTGYTTTTGCATTTTTACATTGCTTATTTGAAATTTGTTTGCACAGTATATTGCAGGCTGAAGCTACGGTGACAGAAATTACTAATAGATAACAATGAGTGTAATGCCTAGTTGGAGCCAGATCTAGAGACTTTTCTTCTTCCTTGCATCCAGATTAAAAAATAATAATAGAAAGAAATAATAATAAAAAAAATTCTTGCAAAGTCACTTACTGCATTTTGGTTATGTAGCTTACAGATTCAGTCTATAACAGAATTCCTGTCTTGTAAATGGTTATTCATCTCATTGTTGTCACTATTATTGATTCATTTCATAATTTGACATTCTTATATATTTGTATTCATTCACTATACTTGAATTTGAAATATTGTTACATTGAAGTATTTGCTGAAGTAGTCTATTACAATGTTTTCTCCTAATAAGGGAGCCTAATAAGTCATCCAACTATCTGCTGAAAAATGTGCTAATTACTTTCTATGTGGGGACAAAATGTTGTATCCAATTGGGGAATGGAAACGCAAGCAAGCTACATATAACAATCTATTGAAATTAAAGCTAGAGAGAAAAAAATATAATTATCATCCATAAAAATAATTTAAATCTTTCCCACATTGTTAAGTGGGAAATTTAAGAATTTTTCATTGTCAAGACCAGAATGACCAGCTCACAGAAGCAGAGTTTCCATACTGGCAAAGAATAGTAACATTTTATTTTTAGATTGATATAGAAAATTTTGATTATCATGCATGAAATATACCAGACAAAAAATCCTGCCACTGACCTCTATGGTAGAACAAAAATAAGATAGAAGGGGGAATACCCCACCATTTAAAAAAATATTAGCATGCCAAAACTTTTAGAGATTTTTTCAAATCCTAAATATGTACTCTAGGAAAGAAAAACATCTTTCACTGAACAGACTTAGAGGGTGGCAGACTTACTTTACCTTTTTTTTTTTTCTTTTTCCCCTGAGAGGTTTTTCTTGTATGTACGTGTAAAAATCCGAAGTCATTTGTAAAAAGTTCACTTAATTCCTCACTCAGCTCACATTTGTTACAGATTTTGTTTAGCTTCTAATTTGCCAGAAGGGAATGGAAGAGCGTGCTCCAGCCAGGGAATGCTGCTGTCCACTGAAAAATGTGTTTGGATGGAAGAGCTCTTTTTCATGGATAGATTGTGGCTTTTGGCAGCAGAGGTGGCAGTAAGCAGTTGCCATAACTACTATAACATTAAAAAAAAGAAAAAAGTCTTTAAGYAAAGTGACATTTTTGAAATTATACTTTTATTAACAGCCTTGGTAGAATTAATCAGTTCAGTATGATGGGTGAGAGCGTACTGAACGTGGTCTCTTGGGCGTATGTTAAGGATGTGCTTGTAGGGCTATATTGAGGCATTGGCTTGGATGGTCTATAGGGGAGGAAAATTTGTAGACAGCCAGAGAACTAAACATAAGCTGCCTTGCATGGGATTTCAGAGCTTGGCTGGAGCACACTTGACACACTAAAGATGGGATTTACAAATTCTCTGAAATAATTTAGAAGCACAAGTTACCTTTTAAGTTAACTCTAAAAACTCTGCCTTAAGTATAGACAAAATTATTTATCTATAGTTAAATGATAGGTATAAGTCTGATAAAACGCACAGATGTCATTGGTTAACACTGAATATTACTACTGTACACTTGAGGATTTTCTACAAGGGTGTTTTTTGCTGGGTCAAACCCTGAAAAAAAGGTTTTCTCACTCTCACAACATTACCCCACACATTGTCGTCACTGGCAAACTGCTTTGGTGCTTTTATTTTTTTTGCTGGTGGAATCAGAAGTTATATCACACTGCTAAAATAATCTGTCTATTGCCATATGGATACCAATGTAGTTTTTGTGGTTCTCTAGCTGTTTCCCACAGTGCTCCAAGACTTGTCCTGAATGACCAGACTATTTATTTATTATGGGACCTCCACAGAACTCAGCCGGTGAATTGGACACCTGCCCCTGCTGAAACACTGGTTCTGCAACAGGCTTTATCCTTTTGGTTGCAAAAAGTTTCTGGGCCAACACCTATAAACTGTCCCTCAGTGAGCCTTGGCTGCCCGTGGTCATCATAACAATGGATGGACTTCCTGGACGTACCATGGACCATACTTCAGCTGGACTGTCACTCAACCCCCAAGGAGAAGTGCTCCTGTGGTCATCCTGTTTTTTTCAGCCAACATTGTCTCCTGTAAGGACAGGAAGAACCCAGGGCCATTTCTTTTGCAAGCTTAAGTCTATACCTCCTATCTGTGATAGGCATTCCCTATAGCACATCTGTTTGATCCAAGTACATATTCCTAAAGTTTCCAGCCTATCTGCTAACACTTTGCAATAAAAGAAAGTGTACCTACATTAGAATGAATTTGTTCATTCTCACCCCTCTGTGAGTTGTGATATAATTTTATAACTATCTTGCTTCAATCCAAGGATTAAACCTATTAATGCACCTGGGCTGTCTTCTTCAGACTTTTAGTAACAATAGTCTCATTATATACAGGCGTGTAGATATTTATCAAGTTTTCACCTCCCATTTCTAATTAAAATATGGATATATTCTTATAGATTATAAAGTTTTTGATGTTTTAAATTTACTGGATAAATTTAGTCTTACATGAAATTATCTTAACTATCTGAACTCACTTCTCAGTTAGTTACTTGTTGTCCCTCATTGTATCTAATAGAGGAGTTAAGCATTTCCCCCCTCTATAGCTACTCTATTCCCTTGTTTTTCATTGTTTTATGTATTTTAAGGTTTACTCCCATATATCAATTTCTAAGAAATTCATTCAACTCCCCAAACTTTCCAAAGCTTTGGGATTTTGTCTGGTTATGGCCTACATCCAGATTCAAATAATTTATCAGGGATATTGTTCCTTCTAGCAGCTTTCTTTCTGAAAATAAGAAAGAACAGCTCCTCATTTTCTTGCCAATATCTACTCGATCTTTATATTCTGTCTTAGATGTTGCTAGAAATCTAGGTACATCTGAAAAATCAAACCAGGTGGTGATTTAAATAAGTATTATGAATGCAGCCAAAGGAAACAGCTCTTGGGATTGAACAGGTAAGCTCTGGGGAATAAAAGCCTCAGACTGGTGTTGTACTGGGAAGGCCTTGAGCAGGCTGAGGCAGGCAGAAACCTTTTGGAGGCAAAATTGTTCCACGCTAACCTCAGAACTTGTCTTTGGTTCTGGCTCTCCCTTGCCCTAAGAAACTATTTTGGGAAAAAAAATAAGCCAAAAATACATAATGAACTCATCCCAAAATAATAATTATTTTGATGGAGAGAGAAATAAAACATCCTTTGGTTCTTTCTGCTCTCCTCTAAAGAGGAAAAGTTCTTCATATATAACACTSAGTTCACTGCTTCCTTTTAACCTGATTAAGGGCTCGCATTTTGATGATGATTTTCTGCATACATTAAGAGACTGAGGTTTACACAGTGAAGTCCTGCAATTTCCCTTCTTCCTTTGAAGTGAAGCTGAAGAGCATTACAGCTTGCCTGTACAGCCAAGATTTTGACTGTGTATTTTGGCATTTGCATGCCAGACTGGTTGGTAATTTCCCCTTAAATCCTTTCATAGCTCAAATTCCTATCAAAAGAACCTATATCCATAGCCACTGATTTACTATACCAAGTCTATCTCCGCTATCTGTGGCTACTCTGCCATTTGGTTTACCTCCAAGAAGCATGCTATTTCACATACTTTTTTTCCTAGGACTTTTATACAACATATATTTAAAACAAAATATTGGCTGAAAACCCTCTGGATAGCTGTTAGATCTTAGCATGCCACATAAATATTAGCATGAAAACATTCCTCCCAGCCCACACAGAATGCACGTAACCCTGTTTTTTCTGGACAAAAACATTTGTTAGTACAGCAAGGCCTTCAGTGAGGACCACTTCCAGTGGGCAGGGCCCTGTGCTGAATTGACCACTTTAAAGTACTCTCAAAGTTTCCAGTATAACTTTCATTATCCTTTAGTTACAGACCACCTTTACTAGGTAACTAAGGTTTTCTGATGGTCCATTGGGTAGCTGCCATTTAAGCAATTACCTAGGTGGCCTTCTGCCTGTTTTCAATTATTTCAAGATGTTAGTTACCTGATGCTGTCTGAGAAGGTACTACAGCAATGTTCACTTCTCATATACCTTTCTGCTTACCAAGCAGATGCCTCTCTGTGGTGACCTTCTCTACTTTGTGGCTCTGTGTAGTAGGTTTCCAAATGGGCTTCTGTTAGCTTACCAGCTGAGGGCAATTTGCACATTTTTTGCAAGTACAGGCACTTTAACAATTTTAACACATGTGCATACCCTTAAGAAGTTATCTGCATGACTAGAGCAGAATTTACACCTGCAAACCTCATCAGAGCATAAAGGCTTTTGATTATTATAGCAAATCAAGAGAATTATCCTTTGGAATGAAAATGTCCAGTTAGCAGAGGGCTTACAACTTGCTACCAGAGCAACCAACTGCTTCACTCTCTACTACTGAATTTTTGTGGAAAACAGGGAAGTTTCACCTTCAAGTGACCAGTAAGCAAGCCTGGGAGACTGAGCTATTTCAACACATCTGCAAATGAGAAGCTCTGGGCAGATAACCTTAAAAGGAGTAAATGTTTCAATGCCTCCACAGCAAAAATCCATTTTAACTGAGCTCCCTCAAAATAACGCCACAAATGATGGTGAGGGGGAAGTAACTAGCAAAGCTGCAGCCACAAAAAAGAAGCAATTTATGATGCACACTCATGTGAAGCACCCAGATAAGCTAGAGACAGACAAGTCCTTGCACGAGCAGRTTTTGAAAGTTCAGCATGCTTCATCAAGGCTGCATTACAGTTCTCACCAGCAGGGCTCTCGTGCAGCGTTGCTGGGCTTCTATCAACTATCCTCATATTCTTCTGGCAGCCACAAGGGYAGGGAACCGGCTTTCCTTTAGTACCCATCTGGCAGCATTCAAGAGTTACTTGGAAGCTCTGCTGCTCATGTGAGCCTATTTAGCAGAATTTAGGATTTTGCAACTAAAGATGTGGAGGAGGGTTGTTGTTTTCAGTTTTGTTTGTTGTTTTTTTAATTCCACAGCTGCAGGTCCATTATGTAAAGTCTTACTAAGAAGGAGGAATAGACAGAAGAAAGACAACAAACAGCAGTGAACCAAATTATAAGTAGACAAAAATATGCACTTATGGTCTTCCTGTGGCAAAATACATTAAGGCTAATCAAAATTACAAAATACAACACCTGTTCCCCTTTAGATCTTCCGAGGCAGCCTTCCTCTTTCCCTCCCTAAATGCATATACATTCTCCAGCACTCTATGCAACTACCCTATCTTACCATGCTTCTTTAGCAACACTTGCAGTAGTGAGATTATGGTGCCACTGGCCGCAATGGTAATTTTAATAAGCTAATCCTTATGTTGCACATAACCAGTCCAACAAAGCTTTACTGAGAGCTGCTTCGGTCCATGCGTTTTCACTTAAACATACTTTGCCCAGGATAATCGACGGAAAGCAAAAAGCTTGCTACCCTGTTCCTGGAAGCATGGAAAATAATCCTTTTTCCTTGACATCGGTTAAATTATTTTTTCCCACACGTTCTCTTTATCCCTATCCTTGATCAGCTTGGAATGCTGAGTGGTCTAAGTATGATTAATTTTTTGCTTTAAACTTCACAGAGCGTAGCATGAGGAGAGTGAGGTAACAGTGTAAGCAATGTAGAAAGACTCAAACATTTTCTAGTTTAATTATTTGATATATTTTGAGGTTTCCAAAACATATGTATTTTTTTAAAAAAATAATCAGTTTGGCTAGAACACTAAAACTGGATCAAATCCATCTTTCATCCCAAACTAACATGAGATTCAGATCTACAATTTTGAACTCCTGGGAATAAAAGTCTCCCTCATCATATGTAATTACATATAGTTTCTGCAGAGGTGAAATGTCACATTTTGAAGAGATGGAAAATATATTAAGAGAGAATGAGTTCATCTTCCTGATACAGAACAGTTCCTTCAGAGTAATGGAATTATGAGAGAGTTGGACGCTTGAGACAAAGTCTGTACTGCTGTCTCGCCTGTATTTGATTTGTATATGAATGGATTTCTGTTCCCAGTAATAGCTTTCTCCGAGCTACTGCAAACTCCAAAATGGGAAATAGGAAAGGAATTTTGGGGTACGTGCAATCTGCCATAATCACTGCCTTATTGATGCTGTAGTTTGTTACATACACAAAAATATGGAAGAGGTACTGAGAAAGAAAGAAACACCTTTGGAGTTTCTTTACTAGACAAAAAATATGAAAAGAGAGAGGACCAAGCTGTGGCATAGYCTGTCTGACAGCCATTTCTACCTGCAGGTGGGCAAGGGGAGACATGGAGCTTGTGGAGGTTTAACTCTGCCCCAGGACCCTGGCTGAGGAAAGATGCAGGGAGGGAAAAAAAGGCTGACAGTAATTTATAACCCAAGGGAGTGTACAGCAAATTATTCGAGTCTCCAAACCTTTTAAACAGGATAAATGGTAAAAATAGATTCTAGCAAAAGTTCTTCACCGCACCCTTTACTGATTTTGAACACAGTCATTATTCTTTCTGATAAGTAGTGACTAGGCTTATCTAATGTAAATGTATGAACATGACAATCTGAAACACTTTTATGTATGTACAGAATATATAAAAACATATAATATTGACTGTGTAGATAGATAGATAGATAGATGGACACTGTACCAAGTACTGGCAGGACAGTTCTCTTRTAATGTGGTTCAAATAGATTTATATGTAGTGTAAATATGTTTTTCTAAAGATATTGGGCTAGTCTCCATRGGTAGTGGCAGCTCCATAAGACTTTACTGTCATTGTATGTACAAGCTAGGAAGAAAAACTACTCCTAGGCATAAATAAATAGTTTCTGTAAATAAGAATCAGGTTCATTTAGRTCTGTAAAACAAAATAAAATAAAAACACCAGATAAATGAATCTTGCTATAAATTTGGCAAAATCCAAAATGTGCAAAAGTTCATCAATCAATACACCGAACATGCGCATGGGATAAGAACATAAGCAGACAGGGAGATTCTTTCACTTTTGGGAAAAGCACACCATTTAAAGAACAATTAAAAACTTTGACTTAGTGCCATTGAATGAGGAAGGGTAAGTTAGAAAACAGTATGAAAATTTAACTTTAACAAACAATAATACAGCTGTATTAAAAAGTAAGTCTGGGCAATAAGGCATCATAAGGGCCACCCTTGACTTAGACCATGGAGGCAACTCTATCTCACCTGCCCAATCCCCTGATTATTGGTTTTATCTTTCCTTTGCTACACATGCAGTACTGCCGCTTTTGCACCCATCACACACTTCTATCGCCCATTCTGGCAGGTTTTTACCACTCTTAGGTTGGTTTATATTGCTTATTACGGCTCTCATTCTGAACATCTTAAGCCACTGCCTGTAACTCTGCAGGACAATGCTTTTAGACTTGGCTTTCATGGGGCTTTGCCCTAGGCTCAGGAGATGCCCAGTATACACCGTGTTTCTGGACTGCAGCAAATGGAAGCTTTCCCACAGGCTCTGAAAGGTACTGAAAGCTGTTTTCTGTTTCATTTTCTGTTATGCTTCATGATTAAAAAAAAAAAAAGCTTGCATTTTGACAGAACTCTACCCGACCATAACAGAAGTGCAGTATTTACATACAGAAAGAATTATTTTTGCCTTAATTTAGGGATCAGCTCAACCTCTTTTAGCTCGTGCATCTTTACTGGGACACAAACGGCAAATGGTAGCCCGCAAATATACCATATAGAACAAGTATTCGGACCTATGATACAGGTTATATTTATTACTTTTACTGAAATCACAGATTCAAATGTTTTAAGATTACAACTGGTAAATTATACATATGTAATAGTTTACAAAATAAAATATTGGCCTTCAATGTGTCATAGTACAGTGTAGACCTTGTACAATTCAGTTCAAATGAATTTGTATTTAGCATAACATATTATTTATGGTGTAAACTGGCTGACATAGTAGTGCTCTAAAAATGTTAATTCTCTTTGATTAGACACTTATCAAAACAAAAGTAAGTTTTGTGAGACATCTTAGTTTTTCAAAGGGTATTGGTATTTCAGCCAAGTTACCTATAATGCACAAAGTAACACTTTCCAGAATACGCTGACACCAACGGAGTGTATAAAGAGGCAAGTGAAATAAACTAAGCAAACTCAAATGTTGTGCTTTCCCTTTAGCCTTCCCTACAATACCTCTCTTGTTTCCATCCTACCTGATGTTAGGCAGATGACCTGGCAATAGAAATTAAATAGATTTATTGCTACACAGGGGTACACACTGTCTCCTTCTCATTTGAATTCAATATATGATTTCCTGTATCTGATGGGATTGTAGCAAGGGATATATAAGCTTGACTGGCACTGAATACGTTTCATGCAATAAACTGTTTCACGGAAAATTTCACAGTTCATGTGATAAATTGTGTAAACCTGTTCTTATAAATTAAAGGACAAATTATACTGTCATTTAAAGTGGTGTAAGTTTGAAGCAGCTCTTACAAAGTCAAATGATGAAATGAAGTTACTCTGAATTTACATAGATGTAACTAAAACCAGTGTACCCATTTTGCCTTGTGAGCGAGAGTAACGGAGACCCAAATACCCGTTTGTGAGCATGTGTGTGTGTGCATATGTATCTACAGGTATGCACAAGCACACACAGAAAATACGCATTTCTGTAAAACCATGGTTATTTTACATGTCCATGTATATACTTCGACTATGCAAGACTGTAGCTGATGTATGCAGAAATGACTTTAGTGTCCGTACAGCTACCATGAGACTCTACGCATGACTTGGAGAGCAAACAAACTTGTGAGTTTTCGTTTCAACCTGTAACTCTGCTGTACAGACAGCAGCYGGACAGTACCTAGATGTTCGGTGCTGCCTATCTGGAGATGTCATTCACTTGGAAGACTACAAATCTGTTTGGGGTCTTTTAAACTTCATAAGCTATCACTGAAAACTTGCACTGGTAATAAAATGGTCTAAACCCCAGAGCTACATTTGGTGATGTCAGCTAAGAACCTGAAATTTCTCTCATATTACGAGTCATTACAGGTGGACATGCTAAAATGAGGAATACTTGCATTTACAATGTTATTTGAAACAAGAATGTCAAACTAGTTTTACTATGCAAGCTAGTATTCAGTGTATCCATAACAAAAAGAAGGAAAAGAATCCTCTCGAAAACATTACCAGGCATGAATGTAATAGTACGCTTTGGCATCTCTATAAAAACTGATCAGTTAATTAAAAAAAAAAAAGTAGGAGGGGGACAAAACCCCTCAAAATCAGCGACTCTGTATTTTTCCTGAAAAGTGCAAGCCATGCGAAGAGGATCTGATTTTGGATAGTGCTGTGTGCTCCTCCTTCCTCAGGGGCAAAGACCGGCACAGCATCCGTTAATATGAGGAGAAACACTCACCTAAACATATTGCTGAAACCCCGCAGTAATTAATGTTTCGTCCTTACAAATCCTATTTAGAGCCTGCCCTAAGGACCATCAAAGTCAAGGCTCGCAGCAATTTCCTGGCATTCTGGCGTGGAGTTTGCATCCTAAGTGGGAAAGCATCAGCCGCCAGACACTGTAATTTAATTGAAAGCCCCTCGGCTGCCTCTGGGTCTTGGCTACTGCCTGGAGAGCAGCGAACGCGGGACGCAGGGGCTCGAGGTGGAATTTAACTTGTGTGACCATGGGCACCGATGAGTAAGGTACCTCTCACGAGCGTGAAACAGGTTATTTGCTCTCAGTAGTACTGCCCTTAAGGTGAAACGGTTAGCGAAGTAATTGATATTGTTAAATAAACTGACTGTAGAAATGCTGTAGGTTTGTCTATATTGCATTTTTCCCCCCTCACATGGGGCCCAAGACGAGCTTCCTTGAGTTCAACAGAAGCTGGACTGGATGAAAAGTAGGAACAACAGGATATTCTTATTTTTCAGCAGACACTGGGAACACACACTTGGCTGGCTTTTTTGTGTTTTAGCTTAGTCTGGTAGGGTGCAAAGAGCTAGAATATAATAAAATAAAATACTGCAAAGCCTTCCAGACAGGGCTTTTGACTTGTTTAAATATATTTTTATATATATAAAAATGGTGGAAAGACTGAAAAAGTATTTTTTTAATGGTTCAGTCATCATAAACTAAATCATTTTGGATATATTTTCAAAGAAACACACAAAAGAGTTTCTTTATCATGTTTCACTTAAATATAAAACTACATGAGAGAATACTCGCTTGCCACCCTGACAACTCAGAGAAACTTCATTCACATATAGAGGTCTCACTACAAGCCTGAACTTTCTCCCACTGAAGCAAATGAGAGGACTCCCACGACTTCAGTGGAAAATTAGCAATGCACGTAGCATGAGTTGTATGCACCTATGTGCAAACAGTCTGTAATCCTGATTTCTTTAGGAGCTAGTAAGTTGGTCCACAGACCTTTGTGATTTGCTGACTGAGAGACTTGAGAAGGGAAGTGTAACAACGAGCTTTGAGCATGAGGTTTCACAAAGATAAAAATCCACAACTTCTCTAAAAAACGATGGTAGCAGAAAAAGAATATACATCTATACAGTGCGTACACATGTATACACATATACTCCTATTTCATGCAAAAAGCTTTCTAAATAAAAACACACAAAAAAATAACCAGTGCCATACATTATGTAAACTCACAAGGCATACTTTCAACACAAATTTGAAGCATAAATTAAAAGAGAGAGAGAAAGAGAGAGACAGAGATGATAGCAAAAAACATTTTAAATATAGAATTTGCACAAATGGTATTTTTTGTTAAATAAGAATAAATAAATTCATTACATCCGTTCACATACCAGTTGTAAAAACAATAAATTATTTTATTTTTTTTCAGTGCTGTGTTGCTTTTTTTTTTTTTTTTTTTTTTTTTTTTTTTTTTTTTCTGTTATTGTCATACTCTTATCACTATTTAGTTTTACATTTGTGATCAATCCACAAGATTATTCCCTCTCCCCCCTTGTGATAAAACTGTTTCCACAGGAGGGCAGCTAAATTTAATAGCTTGTCTACAGCCAAACCAAAGATGATAGGCTTCTCTTAACAAGAACACCTGATCTGAGCGGCAGATGCTCTACAAAACACTAACACTAGTGGGTCCGACTCCACTCAAGGCATTGGAGATGCCTCTCAAAGCATCAAGCTGTGAATCTAACACTGCTGGTGATTTACTTCCATGCAAAGAGCAATCCTGCGGGCTGCTTGAATAGTGTTGCTATCCCCTAGAAGCATTTTATGAATCCTGTTTGGCAACCCGCGGTGCTAAAGTAAACAGTGACGTTACAGTAACGAGGCATCGACTTCAGAACACAAGCTGCAAGGACAAAGTTGCACACCGTGCACCAACTTTTCATTCAGCAGTTACACAAAACAGCTCTGAATGACCGGGCTTGGAATTAGAGTTCTTTTTTTTTTTTTCTTTTTTTTTTTTTACAGAAAACAGCTAAAAAGCAAGTGTAAAATAGAGCACGCTGGCTTAATTTACTGTCTACTTTTATGGTTGCTTTTGTTGCTCTGCCCCTTTTGCCCTTTTACCATATAAACTTCTTTGTGCTCATGTTAATGTGCTTTATAACCGCATTGGTGAAAAGGGGAAAAAAATCACTGTAGTGGTTTATTTTCATATTTCTTTACTTCTTATAAATAAACTTTCTATGAAAAAGATACTCTTCACCTAAGAAAGCTTTAAATTTATACCCGTTTATGGTATTAATCTTCTGGAGCCTGAGTTACATCCAAAAACTTTACTCATCCTGTTGAATACATAATAAATTACAACTATGATGCAAACACAAATACTTGCACATTTTGTCTCTAGAATGCTAAAATGTAGGTAAAATAAATGCCACTTAATACAGCAGTTATATGCTCAGACAAATGTTAAGTCTATGAGTAAACATTAAATGTCCTTATTTTTCCTCTCATGATGGTTCTCTGTGCTATGAAATTTTGAGAGGTTTAAGAACATGCGTAATATATATTTAAGTATAAAAATCAGATTGCTGGGAAGGAAAATAAGACACTAAAAATAAGACACCTACGTTAATAGGCAGAGAAGGGAAAAATTCTAACTTTTTGAAACTCTGCAAATATCCAGAGCCTTATCTGAGTTGCGAGGGTGTGATCAGTGACTAACCGGGGAAACTTCCTCAAGATCCAGTTTTGCATAGGTCTACAGCTGACAAGAAGGCATACTGTTTGTGAAAGCTGAAGATCACTAGTAACATTCCTTCGTAATTCATTTTGACAAACTAGGAGGGCCTGACCCTATTATTGTTTGCTTAGAATAGAGTACAAAAATAGATACTTCTCCAGGTTTCACCCTTGAAGATGTAGCAATGCTCTGCTATTTTGAAATCATCACATGCTTTCTAGAGTTCATACAAACACACCACACTTGCAAAAACATGTTTGTGTCAGCCTGGAGTGAAATCTGCCCTTTTTTGCTACACAAAACCAACAAGTTCTTTACTGACTACATAACTGAGATTTTTGTAAAGACCTTGGGGATGTTCAGTGCTCATGTACCCCTGACTTGCAGCTGCGAGGTTTATCTGAAAATCCTCCTACAGCCTCATATTCTCATACGTGGATGATCTGGGGAATAAAATACAGGTTTGTATTTTCAGCAGCATGTTATACACATTTTTTTTCAATACCTGTTATTCTAGGGCTTAATTCAAAACCTGCTGAAATAAGAGGAAGCAGTTTTGGTAGGGTTCCTATCAGGCTTCCACCTGTTACCCGAATATGGTAAGTGGCCCTTCCTCAGTGACAGATCTTCCACCAGCAATAATGGGATTCAGAAGTTGCTGCCAAAAAAAATTGTTCCCAGCTACTGCCTGTACTGTGGAAACAGTCTTATTGATACTGGGTAAGTCCTCCACATCCTGATGTGGTTTGACTTCCTAGCGACCCCTGGTCCTCCCGTATGTGGTAGATATACAAAACATGAATGACTTCTACAGCTTAAAAAAACAAAAAAACAAAAACAAACAAACAAAAAGACTCCTGAAAGACAAATAGTTACAAACAGCTGCTGGTAAGATGAATACCATGGTTGACATGATGGACAAAACAGTGACAGAATATTAACTGCTTGCTGTGTTTTTTGACCTTTATAGCCTCTTCAAAAGATGCAGGTGGATTATACACTGTTAGATTCAAGGTGGAAGCCATAGAGAAAATAACAGAGAAAGCAGTTGAACACAGTCTCAGAATATCTGAGTTAGAAGACACTTGGTTATCTTATCTGTAATTTTTGGTTCTCTAACTTGTTTCTACAAAATACAGTATGCCTTTGTTCTGTGGAAAGAAGGAGCTAGCAGCTATTGCTCATCCACAACAAGGTCCCCAAGCTGTGACATGCCCAGAAAGATGTTAAAGGTTTACACGAGCAACGTGTAAACAAATTCCTTTCAAGCAGCCAAAAGCCTTCTCCTGTGTATGTCTGATGCACACATAGTGAGAAGTTGCTGATGGTGCTGTTTTTTTGAGCAATGTACACACGGGGATCCCTGGCCCAGAGGTGTTGCAATGCTCCTTTTGAAAATTTCTTGGTGGAAACACACTGTCATAGAATTATGATCTGCTGTCAGGAAATTCCTAGAATGTAAATGCACTTCCTGTTGTCAAAAACCAGAAAAAGTATTACTTTTTAAAAACAGCAGCAAGCTTTTCATTTTCCAGTAAAACATCTGCAGCCATTTCTGAAGAACGGACCAAGTCCAATGGCTGCAGATATACTTTGGTCAATCATTTTGCTTATATAGTTTGTTTTTTGATTTTTTTAATAGAACCAGTGATATAAAGTGACATACCAAATGAAAGATATTTACAAAACAGTATAAAATAAGCTACTGTGGTATCATGGATACGTGTGACGCTTTCTAAAGACATACTGTATTAGAGGTAGGTGAAAAAGGGGAGATGATTCTGTAACCTTCAAATATCCCAGGATCCTCCATTCATTAGTTTTTCTTCTTTTTTTCTTTGCTTTATATTTTTGCAGACACTGAGGGCTTATAACTTTAATGCTTAGTTTTTTGACATATCAAGATCACCCTACTATTATGTAAAGCAGTGCACATCTTCATTTGGTCCAAATAGGCAGATTCTGCCCATAATTTGAGACTGTATGTAAGTACATTGAAGCCTTGGCTTCTCTCTGACTGGGCAGACCTAATACCAGTATGTCAACATTGGCTTAATCAAACCTCTTTTAAAGAAGATCACAACCACAGGTTAACACTTTTTTAGCAAGCACTGTTTAAATGCTGATGGTCTCTGTGACAGGAGACATCCTTTAGCTAATTTTCCATGCCCGTCTTTGCACTGGACAGTCCTGGTGTGCCATCCTGTGTCGCACGTTCGAGAACAAGAAAGCCATGGTCCAGTAACCCACCGCGGCTGCATGAGCTGCGGAGTTACTTTGTTGGTGCTGCTATTGCTGGTGACAGAGTTAGTCATTTGCCCTTGCTTCTTTGGCACAAAGAAACTATAACGGACATCCACCGGTTGAGTTGGATCAGTTGCAAGTATCTGCACAATAAGAATCTCTTTTGTGGCAGAATGTCCCATTGCATGCAAGAAATCGTCTTTGTGACTCCAGCCGCTATAGTTCATGACAGTCCCATTGATGTCAATGATTGTTTCTGAAGTGGAGATCATATATTTTCCATTTACAAGGTACTCACCATTTTTCTTTTTCAGGGCCAGGTAGGCAGTGAACCTGCTCTGGTCCTTAATCTTGAACTGTCGAACTTTGATGTGAGTTGCCCCTTCTGGGATTTTCACTATGTCTGTGTAGCCCTTACTGAATAAAGGAAAAAAATAAAAGTGTTCAGTATCTAGTGTGAAACAAACCTCAGGTCTTTCTGTAAAGCCTAACGAAGTCACTGGTAAGACAAATCTTGCTCCGGCTCACTTCAGACCCTGAGTCTATCTATCTTGAGTCTCATCTAAGATTAATTTAACCAGGTTTCATTACGTCTTTTGTTTTGTTCTTTATGATCTTGAAGAACTTTCTACTGCACTTATTTCAGATTGCTTAATCTTTCGCGTATGAGTCAGATACAAGAGGAATGAATAATAGCTGATAGCTTATGTATTTCAGCAAAGGGTGGGAGATACGAAATAAGATGCATGTTTTGCTGGCCAAGGAAAGATAATGAGATATGCATTGGTTACAGCTGTTTTTTGCTGTCTTTGCTATAATGATGATTAAGGACGGCATGACCAGAGTAATAGCTGGATAGAGGTACCTTGGGAATATTTAATAATGATCTTGATTGCTGAGAAAAAAAATGTTTATTTTGAAATTCATAAAGTAGAAGATTAATTGCGAAGTGTCTAATAAAAGATGCAACCAAATGTTTAACGTGTATCATTACAGTTTTCTCAGTTGCTACTTATGAAGTACTTTAATTTAGATTCAGAAAAAGATATTTAACTCTTCTGCTGAAAGTGACAGACATTAGAAATCGTGTAGGCATGCTAGAGCTTTCACTGTCTCAGGTAAGTTATCTGATTTATTTCAACTTGACTAATATACTGAAAAATCTTAAGGCCTATGCATAGTTATAAGCTATGAGTTGGACTTCAGAGGCTTCTATTTTCCTTCCTAAAGATGTGGCAAAATCATTCTGCAAATATCTCATATCTGAAAGCTTTGTTAGTATCTTATAGAAAAAAAGGAATGAGAAAGTGTACTAAAAATGTGTATAATTGAAGGTGTCTCCACGGCAACCGTTTAAACAATAGACTGCTACTTTTGAGAATTTTTGGTTGCACAAGTAGAGACTGATGTGTGCTATTCCTACACTTTTTCCAGCAGCTGTGGGACAACTGCTAAACCTCTATTGATTTAGCAGCTCCATAAACCTGAAACACATATAATGCAAAAATCAGGCTGAGGGGCTCTGCTATTCAGCATTGCATAAGTACTTTTATACAGTAGATGCCAAAATATCTGTGAAAACATGTTATTAAAGTTTATAAAGTTTATTATTAAAGATTTCTTAAAGATTATTATTTTTAAAATGAGACAACTCTGAATCCACTGAGGTCAAAATCAGTCACGCAGTGGAGAATATTACACACTCTCTGACTGGTCTCATTTCAGTTAAAGGCATATCTTGAGGAATAACATGATCACTTCATGTGAGTGATTATAACAGAATCTCACCATTTCCAGGTGTACCGTGCTACAAATTTGGCCTCACGGATATCCATTGGGCCCCCTTAGCATCTTTGCTGGAGCCCGGACTCCACCGCAAGGATCATTACTGAAGCACATGAGATATATCTCACACTGTCTTCTTCATTTAGACATTTCAGGCATTTCAATATTTAGTTTGGAAAACATTTGGTTTATATAATTGCTGAATTGGATAGAAAGTCATTCCTTTTGGCAAAGGTGTCTTGGCATGCTTAGGTTGGTTTACCAGGAAGAAGATTACTTTTGTTTATTTTTAGAACAAATTTACTCTAAAGCCATTTTTGACTGCTATTAATCAGTGTATCAAAATGGCTAGAAATGCAAGGTCATTTCAAGAGTCATATTTTAACTTCTAGTAGTTTTCAATGTGCTGGAAGAATTGGGAAAATATAAAACTAAATCAGGGTCATGTACTTTTTAAAAGATGGTACACTAATTCAGTTGCAAGGTACTGAGTAAAAATCATCAGCTGAAAGTTTCTAAGATTACATCATTAATCCTGTCGGGCCATGGAATCTACATAAATGACAGTAAAGGAAATGCGTATTTATCTAGCTGCCTAAAGAAGTGAAGAGGAAGGGAAACAAGAATTCAGACAGAAGGCAGACTTACTTGACACTGGTAATCTAGCTACAAAGTTTACTGCTGCTGTGAAACATGACAGGCAAATATGGTGGAGTGGTTGCTTTTGTTTTACTTTTATTAAGTTTTATTATAGTTAAAACCTGAACTCTTGAGAGTAAAATTTTCTTACGGAAAACTGTTATAAATATTTTAATTGTAAAAGAAAATCCACCTGGGGATTAAAATGATGCCAGTAAGTAAAAAGGGATATAGAAAAAATGCCATGTTTAAGCCTATGCATACTTCTGACATCCCATCTAGTAATCTAAGCTCAGTGTATACTGAGTAGTGTGACAAGGCATTTTAAGGGTATTAATTCCTCTCATCTACTGTAGAAAACTACTATAGCTGTGCTCTAATGCTGCCTGCTTCTCTCCATTATCTACATAGGTAATCTGTGTCACTAAATGAGGTGGGAAGTATTCATTACTCAAAGTCAGAGGAGATGTTCTCAATGGGTATTTTACTAACACAGCACCACCTAGGAAATGCAGAGTTTTAGATATTCCCAGATTATTCTGGCCCCAACAACTTCCTGGTCCATCCTTCTCTTCCCTTTCTTCCCTATTCTAGAAACCACAAGCTGTCGGACACTGCGAGGTTTGCAATTAACACAAGATGCTGTGACTTATTCCAAACAGACCTTATATTAGTGGATGCTCACCTGTGTCATTGGTACTTTGCGTCAGAAATGAATTGGATATAGTGTTTTAACATGCAATTATTTGCCAATGTCAGGATGTTGTTAAGAGGTCAGTTTTACATATCTGAAAAGTGCAATAACGCATAGACAATTTTTCAATTGCCTTTCTTAATTAAAAATAAATTGCATTTAGAGACAGAAAGAAGGCACACAAGCAGAGTTAGTAATTGCTCAGCAACATGCATATACTAGTACTGAAGATCAATACCTCTTTTTGGTAAAGGTTCCCATGACTTTTGTGCAGCTGGAATTGTCTCCTCCACAAACACCACACTTATCATATTGGAGCTTTGAACCGATGATGCCATCACAGCCCGTTCGGATGCATTTTCCCCGGACACAGACTGAATTACTGTACGGCCTGCATTCAGTTCCATCAGTTACCTAAGTAATCAATTGACTGTAAGTTAAAACCACTATGGAAAAGATTTGCCTTTGTGCATCTGATTGGCAAACAGTTTATTTATATCACCCATATTTCAAAGACTGCAAGTCATTTAAAAATATACTGTAGGTGAAAAAACAAATACTCAGAGCATTTTTAAAGTAGTATTTCATGCCATCACAGGTACAAATCCAGTTAACAAATCTGTGCTTGTTTGGTGTTTAACCAGATGAATACCAGAACAGAGCTTGGCAGATGATACTGAGTTGCTCTAACACTCCTAGCACCAAAGCAGCTGAAATTTAGTGGAAGGGCTGAAAATAATGACAGATAACTTGATCATAAGACACTAAAATGAGCCACATTTTAATGATGATTTCATAGCTTATTAATAATAGCAATTACAGTGGCCCTAGGCACTTTCATTTGAACATTTCAGTTCACAGTGTCAATTACTGCATCCTCATAACATTTAGAGGAAGAAAATTGCAAGAGGAAATGTGGGAGCCATTTCAGCTTGAGCTGCCTGTGATGTAACATAAACTGACCACAGGTCACATTATAATCTAATTGGCTTCACATGAGTTACTCTAGATTCCCATAACACAATTCAGGGTAAAATTTATTCTTTTACTCATATTATCTTCCCTCCTTCAGAAAACCTCAGAGTCACAAATGACTCTCCAGGCAGACACACTTTTATCTACTATTGAAAAGATTAGTGTAGTGTACACTAATAGGCGCATATTATTATGAAACCACAAACAGATGTGGAAAAACATACCTAATTTACAGACCAACTCTGGTCCTAACTTATAACCAGTGGATCAAACCAGTATATCTAATCACATGGTTAAATCTTTGGATTAGATGATTCAATTAAAGTTACATTTAGTATACAGTTATGTGTAGTACACACCTAGAAAGCTTTCCAAGGTACAGGACACTTGTAAACTGAGACCTGAAATCATAGTTGAGGATTCCATTACCTTTTGAGAAAATACCACATAATAGCCAGTTCCTTTGGCTCGGCAGGTGAGCTTGCAGACATCTCCAGGAAGTACTCCAGCGTACTTGGGGACCCATTCAACAAATGTTTTGACACCCTTTGCATCAGACTGATAGCCATTCCTTGCTTCACATTGCTCTTGTCGAAAAGACTTAGCTGTAGAATTATTTGTATCATTAGTGATTATTTCAGAATATGCTGCAAATATCATTATGTCTACCTATTAATCCAATTTTGATTGGTCTTAACATAATTTTTAAGTTATATCATTTCGCTGCTTTACTACCTAACAGGTCTTTGAATTCTTTAACTGTTTTAGCTTGGAAATCTTCCTAGACATAATAATAATAAAATTATTACAGTGTGCTTTACTGTTCCTTTCTCAGGAGTGAAATGTCTTTTCACTGGAATCTCCACCCTTTTCATTTGGGGTCTAACTGGGGTTGAGGAAGAATTATGGTATTGTATTAATGCTGAATGTCTTGCTGTGGTAAGTAATTCTTATTATGTATTGGAGAAAGGATAATGCACTTTCACCATTTCCTTCCTCAGTAGATGTTCAGTATTTTTTATCTAGGCACATAAAAGTTGGAGTATGGAGGCACTTTAGCAGCTATGCAACATACCATTTGCTGGACAAGGTGTGATGTTGCAGGAGCGATAGATGGCCCTTTTGCCAGTGCAGTACCTGCCGTTGTTTCTGGGAGCTGGGTTGTTGCAGTGACGATAAGCAAACTGAACTCCTCCACCACAGGTACGGGAACATTGTCCCCAAGGTCCCCAGGACCCCCAGTTACCATGGTTTGAAGCCTGAAACATACGGAACAGTGGGACATAAGGACATTATCCAAATGTGAATAAAAGCAAATAAACAAATCTTAAAGTCTCTGCTAATGTTTTCCTCAATTGAACGAGGCATTTCCTCAAACATTTTCATCAGGGATAAAAGGCAGTTCTGTCTGAGGAGCCTGATTTCTCTTAGTAAAATCAATTACTGCCTTTCATTTATGCACTGATGACATTTCAGGTGGCATTGTGCACTCAAGGCTAGGACAACACTAGGCTTCAATCTACATAGCCAACTTCAGCCTATTTCCCAGAATACACACCACACCAAAAATACTAACTATATTCTCATATAGGCTCTCTCATTTTTTGCTATCTCATCAGCATGCCCACTTAAACTAGCTAGATGGGATTCAGGGATTGTTCTGTATTATGGAATCTAATCACGATCTAACCAACTTATGCAAGGATTCATAACCATACCCAAACCTCCATTCTGAAGGGACTGAGTTCAACATATCTTATGCTAATGACTTTTGTTTACAAAGACTTCCTTCACACACATGCTACAAATACGAGCCAATATCCACAATTTCACCAAGTGAATCATCTGTGCAAATTACATTAGTAGTCTTCCAAGATTAGGCGGTTGCCTCTATTTTTCTCTTTGTAAACACATAAGATTGAATTTCAGAGTTTTCTAAAGGCAGGAAATGAAGACATAAGATGAAGAAGTTTGGCAACAACAGCGAAGTTAAAGTTGCTTCTGAACCAAGAGTTTAACGTTCCAAGAATACTGGCTAGAGATGGAGCCATCAGATACAATTTGCAACTCTGCTAGATTGGATCCCTAATAAAATAGTGCACCAATTTACAAATATTGTATGAAGAAGAAATATATTTTTATAAAAAGATTGTTGTAACGGCCATAGTTTGGTTTGAATTATTCTCATATTTTGTAAATATCTTCACAAAGTTCTACAAGTCAGGTATAACAGAAGAGGCAGTGTGACTGTACACCTAGCTAAAATAGAAGTATCCAAACTCTGCACTGGACAATTCTTATGAGCCTGGAGACTCTTCAGAGATATAAAGATGACAGAGGGTATAAATTTTTCTGCTCCAGCAATGCTATCCTGGATGAGCTTCATCAATCTTTAACTTCACTAAAATTAGGTCCCTGGGACCCTTCTGATGAGTGATGTAAACTGAATTTACAGATTTAATTTACTTTGAAGTCCAGTGCCAAGAAGTCAGGGAGATATGAACAGGTCCTTGACAATCCTTCCATTTGTCCTGAGACCTGACCTACTGAATTGTCAAATCCTCTATTTTGAAGAGAGGTTCCTAGTTTGCCAGGAATAAAGGATTTCACACTTCAAGAACAAGAAAACATGCTTCCTCAAGTTCAGCAGCATTTTTCCTATATCCCCCACCAGTAAGACTCCAACTACATGTTAAAAAATCAGGCAACTCTTAAGCCAACATTGTCAAGTCCCTTTCAGTCCCACGGAAAAGAGTGCTTTTCAGGATTACGCCTTCTAAAATTCCCGAGGGTCACAGCTGGTAACTTACCGAGTAATATTTCTTCTTGGTTTTGTCAACACATTTTCCCTGGAGGCAGATCCTCCCTTTTCCACATGGTGTCCCCTCCACAGCAGGCAGCTTCTTAGTGAGACAGACCATCTGACCCTGGCGAACAACTGCACACCACAGGCGAGAGCACACATCCATACCAGGACACACCGTGTATTCGGGTCCGAATGCCAGTTTGCACTGACGAATGGCATCGTAAGTTTGTCCTGGAAGCTCCTCGGGGCCCAAGATCTGCTTTCTTGGTTGGTCCAGCAAACAGTTGCCTAAAAGAGCGACCCAATCTGTTATTACTCACTTCCCAGGTTTCTCTGCAGTGCTGCAAATTTGTCATTCAAGTTAGGCAGGCTGATAATGACTGCGAACCTCATTCAAAGGACGCTGACGTCAGCGGAAAGGCTCTCTGAGGTATCATCAGGTTTTGGATGAGGTCGCATTATTGCAGCTCTGTTCTCTCTCAGCAGTGTACCAGGTGTCAAGCTGCCTGTTTATTTCCAGTCCAAGACTGGAAATGAATTTTACTCAAGTCCCCTCGGCCTTTCATTCTGTTTACTTCATTTGAATTGACTCTGAATACATTCCACCCTGTTTATCAATTTGTGATTTAAGGAATGATCAGAACGTGTGTCAAAGTAAGCAAAGCTGTCATTTGAATTTTGAGCCAGCACATTTGAAATGGTAAGGCTTCTGAAGGGAAACCAGGAAAATCACAAAAAAACAGACTTGTAGCCATGAGGCCCTTATAAGAAGAGAAAAACAAAATGGGTCAAAGGAAAAATATAAGCTGCATATCAAAGTTAATGTTGGTGGTAAATCTGCACTCGGCTTTCCTTGTAAGGAATGGTAGTTTAACTTTGGAGTTATTTTGAAGACAGCTATACATTGTACAATAAATAATTAAAAAAAATAAATTTCATATACATAAAATATGAAAGAGATATATGTGTTGAGAAATAATGCAGAAGTTACAATTTGTCTGCTACATATTCTAAGAATGAGAATTCACATTCAGATTCTTGAGGACCTACTAAAGTATTTTTTTTCACTGCTGGAAACCTTACTTGTTGACATGCAGAATTATTTATTCAACATAACCTCTTTTACACCCCATGAAAGGGTTATGTGGTCTGGGCAAGCTTCATTTATCCTTGGCCAAAATAATTTACCACAATTTATCACACTTTGCAACTCACACTAGTATTCTTCAGCTGAACCATGGATAAAAAAGGCTCACTGTAAAAGTTTCAGCATTTAGCCAAGTAGCATAGAGGTTCAAGCTATAGTAGTGCATTTAAACAAACCAAATACCCCATCACTCAAACAATGGCTTGCGTTTCCCCTCCAGAACACATATTCACTGCAACCATTATTTTTTTTTCCTCTAAAGATTAAGGCCAATTAGCTATATTCAGCCAGAAATCCTTCCTTCATCATCACTTTTTCCTACTGAAAATCCTCTACCTTGTTAAACTTGTTCCATTTGTCCTTTGCTGATCCTGATTTACCCTGTTTTTATCTTTAATCTGGATTAGGCTGACTTTTTTAATGAAGACAACGTGTGCCAATGCTAACTGATGAGCTGAGTGCAATGAGATAAAGGTAATTAAAAGTACCCTACTGTTTAAAGCTCTTCGTAGTGTAAAATATTAAAGACATAGTGAAAAGTAAGGAAGCACAAATGTTTTCTATAAAGGTAGGTTGCTGGGGTTTCTGAAAAGGAAATCACTGGCAACAGTTTCTGTCAAGAACACATCTTATAAAAGCAGAGAACAGATAATGCTCTTCTACTTCATATACCTTGAATGAAGGAGGAAGCTAGTGTAGTGTTGGGACAGTGACAAGAGGACACTACCATGTCAACATTTAGAGGTATACACTTCTAATATATAGTGCAGTGCTTATCAAATTCCCACAGTGAAACCATTATTCAATATTTTAAAATATAACAATAACACAGTTTCTGCAGATAGATATTCTGCCCCCATCACTAACTATGATCCACCCTAACTGTCATGATGGAAAATCTGAATATAGAGAGGAAAAAAACCCACATTCTTGCATACGCTTGAATTGTCAGTCATTAGTTAACACCCATTTGGATATTTTTCATCCCTGAATAGTAAACAGGTTTCACAAGCTTATGTAGCAAACACAGCATTTCTCCCCCACTCCCAGAACAGAGGGGGAGTGATTTCAAAGTTCTCCTCAACTGATACCGCTCTGAGGAAACACAAACACTACAACGCCATACCTTCTTGCTCAGCTCACACGATAAATTCAAAACTAAAGACAGAAAAGCCACCTAAGGCTTTCCCACTGAAAAAAACACCTGTCTTTACATTTATAGACAGCAACAGTGGCAATCTCTGTTTAGACAGGGTCCAGTAAAGTGCAGGTGTTTCTACCATCAGCTGGTCTAACCTCCTACTTAGTAGCGGTCAGAAAACAGCTAAGATAAGAGCTGTTGAACGGTTTGTCCTGCCCCTGCCCCCCTCCCTCCAGTTGAGAGGGCAGAAAGGGCTTCACTTCATTACATTGCAATACCTAGAGCACATATATATTACTATTGCTGTTTTCTGTCCTGAGTCCCAAGGAACATCTGTGCACCCTGGAAAAGAGCAGCATTCTTGCCTGATGACAGTGGTAATCAAGCCACCTCATTATCTCTCCTCACTGTTATGGGCAATATGCCCTGGAAGAACAGGCAGAATAAAATCTGTGCTGGAAGCAGATAAGCAGGATAAAAATTAATTAAAATAGGAATAGCCTTATTTTTCAGAATACGCAGAGCATCAAGCACGTGGACTAAACACAGTAAACCGCAAGCAATCATATCACCGGCTAGCAGCCACATGGCAGTAAAGACAATTAGTACCTTAGGACAGAGTGGGCTAAAAGCAGATGGAAACAAATGTCACCTCTCTTCTGGACGCTAGCTGAACCTTTTCTTCCTGAATGTCAAACTGCTGAGTGAGGTCAACTCATGAGTGTAAATCTCATGGTGAAATCATGATGATAATGATTATAGTTCTCAGACTGCGCCACAGGGGACATCCTGATTTTCCCCAGACCTGGATGAGACATCTGTGTTGGGATTTGTTTATCTCACTTAAACTGTATGTAATGCTGGTGTCTTTAGTTCAGTCAGCTCTCAGAATTTTCACTGGTCAATACAAGCAAAGGAGTTTGTAGTGTAATTCAGTACTGCTGATGCAATTGATAAGATCAAACAAATCATCAATGCTGTTGATCAGACAACTCTTTCTTTACTGAGACGGAAACTTAAATATCCAGTTGAGGTGTAGCTATCTACATAGCAAATACCCAAGTTTAATAAGATGAAATCCCCTCTCTAACATCATTTTCCAAACTTACAAAATGGGAACCACAAAAAGTGACAAATTCATGTTACAGAATTAAAGAGTCAAGACTGATGTTTTCTGTTCCAGCAGTCTGGGGTGAATATCAAAATCTATACCAGAAATAAAAGCTTGAAGCTTTGATAAAATATTTACTATTCCTTTATAATAGGATCCTACTCAGAATTCCAAAATTCTGGACTTCATTCAAGTTTCTTTATGCTTAGCCAGAAGAAGTAACATATGAAGTACTTAATTTATTTACTTTCTCACATTAATACTTGCATGCTCTGTTTGTCACAGGCACAATTCACAAGCTCAGGTCTGTTCAGACCAAAAGCACAATAAAAATTACTTAAGCTGTGTATCAAAGAATGGAGAAGTTTCCTCTTCTTCAATGTTTCCCATACCAGCTTCCTGTGACTACAAAAAATAAAGTCAAAGACAAACAAAGAATAAAGCTAGGCATATGAATAGCTACAGTCTCTCTTCCTTTCATTACAACTGCTATTTCACCCCTTTCTCTTCGCTATTATACCTACAGCACTGCTCAAAATTACACCCGAATGAATAGTTACTTTTTTTTCTCTGCCTCACAGCATTTGGGAAATAGAGGATTTCTTTTTAAGACTGCAGGGGAGCACTATCTTCAAAAGAAAAAAGAAGGGAAAGCACTATAACTACACTACAGTACATCTATCCCAGTTGAGGAAAAAAATCACAATCCAATGTGCAGACACATACTTACTCTGAAGGAAAGATGGAAATACGGCATATCTACACTGTTTTATTACCAGTACAATGCAGTTAGAAAGGTGGCTTCATGCTCTACTAGGATTCTACATTGGTCTGGTACACTCAATATACATTATAAATGGGAATTATGAAACTATGGATTCATTCAGTGGCTGAATGAAGAAAATAAAATTAAAATTTTGCATGTCATTTTAGCACAATAATTTGGAGAAACTGCAACTTAAATCATTAACTTTCATTTTTGTTTGGTTTCATGGATAGTGTTTGTGTTCTAGTAAGACAAATCTTTGACTTAAATAGCTACTGATAAAGTTCAAAAAAAAGCAAGACTTCTACTTTGAAAACAGGTCTCTGAAAATCTGATCTATGAAGAAAACAGATTCCCTAAACGTTATCTTCCTGAAATCACACCAATACACTCAATAATAAAACCTATTCCCAGGTAAGACTACAGGTTCAAATTTTCTATGAATTATTTCACCATGTTGGTAACTTTATGAGACTGTATGCCTGAAGGATAACTACTCATCAGTATTAGAAATGGCAAAGGTACTCTAGCCCATCTTTCAACGAACTCATAGATCCTAAACTCCCTAGGTATACTATAAAATACATGACTTTGTGAGAAGTGTCGGTCACCAAAGATCATTAAACTTCTTGTACAGGAAGGCAACACTTGTTCTGAGCAAGGAGACTATAACGTGATTCAGAAGGATTTGAAGTTGTTGCCTACTTGTACAGAAAAAATTGGCAGAATTTATATTCTTAGACCTGTAGGCTTGACTGTTACAGCTGCCCTTACTGGGGATACCAGGATCAGCTCATGAGTAAAGGCCCAAACTTCAAGTATTTCCCAGAACACACAAGCCAAAGGTGAGGTGGGTTGGAGAAATGCTGTCTTCATTTTCCTTGTTGTTGGGAAAGTAGCTGGCTGGATGCACAGGACGGAGAAGAAGTCAGATCACAAAAAAAGGAAAAGGCAAAAACACCCTTTGTACCAGCCTGCAGCAGGAGGGGAATGGAGCAGGAATTGTGGCTCAGACTTTTTTTGCTCTAGGAGGTCACACAGCGATGGCCACTGAGGTGCCCTTCTCAACCCAGAGAATATTTATTGTGAAACTCCCAGGTGAGACAAAGGGCAATGAATGCAACTGAGCTCTGAAAGGAAAGACATTTTACACATGTGGAAACTAACTTGTTAAAATTAAGTTAATGCCTGAGCAATATGGACGATAAAATAGGACAGCATAGATTAATGGGTCTAATAAAATTGAGAGAAAAAAATGAAGTAATTCTTCAGATATGAGAAATATAGGAGAAAATATTTTGGAGAGCACTGAAATTAGCCAGCAAAATATTTAAAAGCAAAAAACCTTTACATTCAGCTGGCTTACCAAACTTTTTATCCATAAGTATTTCAGTTACCATAACAACTTGGTCCATTCACTCAATTATGTCATTTTTATCTCAGCATTTTGGAATTTGAATGGCTTGTTCAAGAACTAGAGTTGCTTTGGGAGCACAATGAAGACTTTAAAATTCATTTAAAAGTGCAGACTACGCTTTATTATTAACTTTTCGGAAAATTAAAGTTTTGTGCTTATTCTCCAAAGAATAAAGGACATATTTTACAAATATTAGTTAAAAGACCTGGAAACTAAGCTCCTGGGACAGAATAAGTCTTCTGTCACAGAGGAGTCTAATTCTTGCTTATGGGCCCTCTAGCACTTGCCTTATAAAAGTAATAAATGCCACTAATGGTAAAAAGAATTATATGCATACACTCTGCTCATACGTGTAGTCTAACACTCAGTAGAGCACAACATCCACTTTAATTTCTATGAGGAATCAAAGAATTTCCTTGTGTCCTCTCTTTAAAGTAATCTCTGAATTTGTTTCTCTGGCTTTTGGAAACACAAAAGTAATTTCCTGCTTTTAAAAAGCCTCACCGTATTTCCAACCAAATTTTTGCCAGTACACACTGTATCAACTTATTCTTTTCCTTTGCATGTAAACAACACAGAGTCTTTCCCAGAATTTGAGACATTTGACTTTTTTTTTGGAAAAACCTCCAAATAGTCCTGAAGATGGAATGAAATCCATCTCCATATCTGCCCTATGAGGAACGGCTGCGAGAGCTGGGCCTCTTTAGCCTGGGGATGAGAAGCCTGAGGGGGGATCTTATCAATGTGTACAAGTACCTGAAGGGAGGGTGTCAAGGGGACGGGGACGAACTCTTTTCAGTTGTCCCGTGTGACAGGACAAGAGGTAATGAGCAGAAACTGAAGCACAGGAAGTTCTGCCTGACCGTGAGGGGGAATTTCTTCCCTGTTAGTGACGGAGCACTGGAACAGGTTGCCCAGAGAGGTTGTGGAGTCTCCTTCTCTTGTGATATTCAAGGCTCGCCTGGATGCAACCCTGTCTAACATGCTCTAGGTGACCCTGCTTGAGCAGGGCAGTTGGACTAGATGATCTCCAGAGGTCCCTTCCAACCTCAACCATTCTGTGATTCTGTGAAAAAGCTGGTATAAAATGTTAATACTCCAGAAATGGTTCACAGCAAAAACCAACATGTAAATGACACCAGGATTGATAGTACATACCATGACCATCATCGAAAAATTCTGTTATAGTGGCTGAAGTGCATTTGGACCAGGGTTTGGAAGCATCAATGCTAGTGAGAATGGAGGACATCAAGCGCCTGTCTTCCATGGAGCCAAAATTCTCCTCACAAAATTTGGAGTCGTCATGGGAAAGTCCAAGCAAGTGTCCTACAAGAATGAAATAAATAAATAAAATGATACTGCTATCAGAACAGAATTTACCAGGTGGACCTCATAGTCAAGACAAAATGAACTGTGTAGTTCTAACAGTAATCCAAAGCAGGCCACTTGAAATGCAGTATCTCTGCTGGAAGACAAAAGATATGTGCCCATTTACACCACTACATGTAGCAGTGAAGTAATGCCATCGACTGACATTTCATCTTGTTACATAGTCTCTCCTACATATGGCATTGTGTCTTATTTTGTGTGAGGTTTTCTTTTTATTATTATTTTGGCTAAGATTTTAGTCTTATGGGCTTTTACTTCTAAATATACACAGAATATCACAAAACACAAATGTGCACACAAAGCAGCAGATGATGAAACTCATAAGAATCCTTAATACCTAGGAGAGTTTATTCCAGTGCCAAAGCAGCTCATATAAAGGTGACAGCAACCTTTATGGTAGAGCAGTGGTCCTCATCTTCTCTAGTCTGTGAGCAACAATAACAGATTGCAGGTAACATACTTTGTTTCCCCCTATAAATGTCAGGTTTAACTTTAATTTCCACTCCCATATTGGATTATCTCACAGCCAACTTACTATCCAAGAGGTAGACGATTATGAATGGGTACCAAGCTGCAGAAAGGTCCGGCCCGAAGTTATCATTCATCACCTTCAATCAAGGCCAGCAGACGATTAGCCAGAATTCCAAGGTTAGAGCTTAAGTGCTTTAATGATAAGGCCAGAGACTACCCATGAAAGCCACTGCACAGAAATAAATCCTATGCTCCCACAATAGCCTGTGTGGATGAAGAGATGCAAACTATTCTGTAATATTTTAAAGCCTTATGTGTACCCCAGACTTCATGTTTAGGTGTAACTACTGTAGACTAGTTAAGAGGTGACAAAAGTAGGAATACTGATGGTAGGACATAATGCACTGATATTCATAGTGATAGCCTTGACAACAGTAATAACAATTATAGTACCTACAATCTTGGCCAGAGAAGAAGAAAATCAATAAATACCGATTTGCTGTACATAAATTTTTTCTCATGATGTTTTGACCAGCCTGGGGAAGAAGTCAAGAGGAGAGAGACTGGGGTAGCACCCACTGTCTCGCAATATCTGAGATTCGGAAATAGCCACCTGACCAGAAATTAGTGTTAAAAGTATAGAAGACCAGCGATTAGTGTTTCTGTCCTGTGGGAGAAGCCAACCTACCCAGCAGCCTCCCTCCTGCTGGTGCTGGGTCCCGGACCTAAGGATAGAGCTGAGTAAAGTGACAAGACAACCTTGATCTGCCATTTCTACTTGTGCTAGTAATGACTATGGATGGGAACAGCCAATCTTAATTCTGTGGCTACTGAATCCCCCACCTGAGGCGTGGTGGGAAGGAGAATGAAGAGAGCATGCCTCTTTTTTTTCCTCTTCCCCGCACATGCACACTTTCACTGGTATTCAAACACAGCTCCTATTTGAAGAAAACGCCCTGCAGTATAATAAATACCAGTAAGAATTTATTCAAGCAGCTTAGGTTATCCCTGATGAGAGTCAAGCTTATTAAACTCCCTTTCCTTGTCACTGTCTGCTAATGCAATTCTGCATTGTTAAGTTCACGAACACATTGCCGCAAGAATGTAATGAATCAAACCTTTACACTGAACTCATGCCTAATTACCAACCTGTTTTATATTCAAGGTTTGGGATTATTTTTTTTTTGATAGGTACAAAGACTTTCTTTTGGTAATACTTATCATACATGGGCCAGATTCTACTACCTTTATTCTACATTCAGAAACAACTGAGTAACAGTAGGCTCATGTCAAGTTTCAATCTGATATAACACCATGTAAAAATTGACGTAAACAGTTGCTTGCTGAATAGATGAAAACCTCTGCTTTGTTTTATTTAAGCCAAATGTTGGTGTTGAACAAAATAATACCACAGTACGATTATTATTTCAAACAGCCGCATTCCTCTCACAGAATAACGATATAATCAGTGCACCACTTCCAACCTACAGAACAAATCCTCTGAAAGTGTCATAAGGCTAAGGGTTTCATGAATCAGCAGCTCCTTTGCCAACGAGGACTGCCTCTGACTTTGCCAGCCTTATACACCAACAAAGAGTGTCTTCAGGAAATACGAAGACAATGTTGTTTTTGGCTGTCTTTCTACACGATGTTATCTCCATGTTTGTACTACTCATGTTAACGCACTGAATGGCACCAGGTCACACCTCATGTTTAAGAAGAACTACAAGCACAGCTGACGTGCTAATGAACCTTGACATATGCCTAGTAGTAATGTAACTACAACCACTTTCTGCTGACATTAAATAACTCCTCGTAGCAAGTTTCACCAGTGTTCTGCTAACTCAAGCAAGAGTTTGCTAAACAGCGCCTTAGCCACATATATTAGCTCTTTTTGAATCCCTGAACGTAAATCAGGTCTGCACACACACTGTTTTGCAGAGGAATTTAGAGGTTTCAGCCAATTTTTTATGATTTACCTGGATCTGTGCACTTAAATATGCATATATTTCCAATCACTTAAACAGGAATATTTGCACAAAATTAGCCCAGCAAGCACAAAAATGTCAGACTAGTTAGACCTAAGTCTCACTATAACAGCTTTCAATGAGACAACTTCCAAGTTGCAAGCGGAATGCATTTGTATCCAATGTCTCAAGACAGACCATAGTTGTAACATTGCAATAAACCACTGCAGCATGTTTGTGAAATAAGATAACGAGGTCCTGCTACTGAAAAAGGGGGCTTCATTTCTGAGTCACTGGACATAGTACTAAGTTCTGTTTGAATACTAAAAGCTGTAGGACTGTTCTTAAAAGTAGAGCTGATTAACATTATGCAGCATACAACGTATGTTCAACATAGGATATGAATAATAGTTGGGTGTGAATTAGCAGTTTGATAACTTAACTTTTCAGAGTACTCAACATTTCATAGCACCACTCAGAACCATCCAAAACTCTGACGTGAAGGCACTTACTTTTGTAGGGCAGAACTCAAGCGTCTTAATGCTCTCTGGTACTGTTCTGCAACACCTACCTATATAAGAAGCAACCTCACTTTCTATAAGAATTACATTCTTGCATAACTGTACTTCACTTTTCACAATTTTGTTCAACTTACAGGACAGAGATCCCACATAAACATGATCATATAAGACGTTACATTGCAGATCTGCGCAGGTCCTGCTAGTGCTGATGCTTCTGAATGTGCAACTTTGACATCTATGAGGTTCTCTGTTATCTATGACACTTTTAACACAGTTTTTGTGGGTGCAATCTCCTCCTTGCACCAACTTCACCAGTCCTGGCTTCGGAAAGATACTTTTGTCTTTCCTATGTGCTTTCTCCAGCACTGACCGACCCTCCAGCCCTGAGCTGCAGCATATTTCAGACATGCTGCTGTGCAGAATTTCACTGCTGAACAGTGGCCTGTAAGTACCTTTCTTCCATTTTCCCCTCTCCAAACAAACAGAAAAAGGGACATGCCTCACAAGAAAGCTTGCAGCCAAATTTCAAGCTTTTCACTAAAGCATAGAGACTGCAAATTTCTCAATAAAATGGTTGCAAATCAATCTCCCTCTCATAAATAGCTGGAGAGACTCTGTAGAAAAATGCAAAATAAATAAACAAAATGAAATGCTTTTCAGGTAGCTATCCAACACAAAACATTTTAGCCCAAATACTTTGGAAAATCAGAGGAGACTGAAACAGGGTCTTCTTATGGAAAGGGTTAAGCTACTAGCTTCACCTTTAATTAGAGTGCAGCGTAACTTTATGATGATAAATGGGCTAAGCCAAGGACATACCTCATTAACTGCCGGGACTTTTGTTATATTAAATTAGACCATCGTTCTAATGCATGACAAGAACTTGTCATTTTTTTGGCATACTTTGTCTTTTTGAGGAGAGGCTTCCCAAAGCATTTGCAAATCTCTCATTATTTATGTTTCTAAAATAGTATTAAAATTTCTTTGAACAATTATCACTAAGAAGCAAGGCAGTAAGTAGCAAGTGATTTAGAAAATATACAGTTCTGACAGCCAGTATTCAATCATTGACACTAGTGGGTGCACTATCTGTGCATGGCATTGAATACTATTCTATCTAACCATAAAGATTTTGCTCTTGGCTTTGTATGTGTGTTTACGAACATCGAGAATGCAATTTTCAAAGCATTTTATGGGACTAAAAAGTCTAATTCATATCATAATCCTCTCTCTCCATCCTAATTTCAGCTTTTAAAGCATTCTGAACAAACTAAAACAGATTAAAATATATGAAAGACTTCCAATGACTCTACGAAGCCTTGTTTTTCATTAAAACTGATCAAAAAATGATCAAAATTCAGAATATCACAGTTATCTCTAACCTCTAAATATCGCTGAGCTAAAGTAGGCTCTTTTTAGCACAACAGTAGGAGCAATACGAAGTAATTCTATACCTGTGTCTTCTGTCCTTCTGTATCCAGGAGATAAAGACACTTCCCTTTTTGTCTAGAAAGCTTCCCCTGCAGACACACTGACACTTGCATGCCTAACACCGCCACACAGAGCTCAGGGCATTAGAGTTGCTACTGCCAGTTGCTGGTAGGATGCTTCCTAGCAAAAGAGCCAAACTGAAGAGATTACAGGATCCTATATGTAAGCATAGAGGGAAAGCTATGGATAAAACTAAGACGTAAGGAACACAAATCTTATAACGAAGGCTATTAAAAATGGTGCCAATTTTAGCACCACACCATTTTGTACTACTATGAACTTCAAACTTTTCCTTGAATAAAGAAATAAAGGCTCCCAGCAGCTGTGTAAAATGATGACCGATCAAGACTGAGTTAGTAGATCATCTGATGTTTTCTCCTTAATGAAGCATCTTACTGGTGTTGACAGTTCCCACTGAGTGAAAATGACATAATTTTACCAGCAGGATGGTGTTTAGTTAAGTTATGCTGTAGGAATGCACAAAATGGTAACAGAAACAGATGGAGAGGGGGTAGGGTTTACCCTCATGCAAGTGAAGAGGAGCTGACCTTCCTGTAAATTGTTTTCTTCCCAAGCAACAAAAAGATCCAGCATCTAAATGGACCGAGAGCCTTTCTTTGCAACCTTCCTTCCCACCTTGAGGTGAGAGAAAGTGTAACTGCATTAGTAATCTGTTAAAACCAGTACCAAAGCAACATGCGGGCTTTGAGCCTTACAGTATTTTGGAATGTCACCTGCAAGGGACTTCTGGCATGGCTCAGTCTGTTTAGATCCTGAAGCAATAAATGAAAGGTGTCAAACATGAGTCACCAAGCCCTGGACTCCAGTTCACTTGCCCGGTCTGCATTCTGAAGAGAGGACCTTGGACTACCCAGGCCTCTATACCCCCAACACATATTGAAGACTAACTACTATTATAGCCCAGCAGAAGATGATAAATCCATGGGATCAACAGGAATTCCTACACCTTACAGGACTGGGGCTTATATTTTTTAAGTAAGGTGGGAATACTCTAAAGCATTTATAACAAGTCAGCTAAAACTTAAATCCTCTCTAAATACCAAGATACAAAGAGAAAATTAATTTGCACCAAAGAGCTCTGGGGGTATATATGGACCACATCAGAGTTATGTTGGATATGTGGCAAAGTACATTGAACTACAGTCATTTTCTTCCCAGGGGAACTGGAGAGCAAAACAGAAGTTTGGATATTTCTAAGTTTTCTTAAAACACATTGCCAGGTTCTCTGAATCAACAACGTGCAAAAATTACTGATTACATTTATTTTCCACTTCTGTCTCCTGTATAGGAATGGATTAAATGAAAAGCAGTCACAATGTATAGTAAGCAACATGCAGCTTTTGTTAAAAAAAAGCATATTGTGGTGGCTCTTTCTTCAGTTAAAAAAAGGGCTGTAATGGACATCTACAGATCTATGTAGTTGAACTGAACAGCACACCAAAGTACAGCTCTTCCACTATATTTGACCACAGGCCACATGCAAAGTGATACAGCATGCTAAAAAATGCTACAGGCATTGTAATTTGTTTTCTTAGAAAAGCTCAGCTTGGATGAAGCATCTGTTTTTCAGTGAGGTCATGCCTTTCACCTAATTTTCCAGTGGGGATGACTGAGGTACAAAAGAAGGTCAAATGATTTGCCCAAGGATAGCCAGTGAGTCACTCGCCCTCAGGAACCTCTTTGCTTGACATTATTTGGTCTAATCACCAGACCATACATTCTGGATCATCCTCTTGCTCTTTCTATTATTATTATTTTTAATTATGTGGTTTAAAATAAAACCATTTCTTTTTGCATGTATTGCTTTTCTAACTTGTGCAAGCAGCTGGCTCCTCATTAACAGCCACATCCTGATATCACTCATAGGTGGAAAATCTTTTGAAGTCATGGGAATTGTACATAAAAATGATGAACCTAAGCACTAACGATTTATAAAGTTGTATTTTATAAAACAGAAGTGTTTTGGATTGCACAAGCTTGCAAAAAACATGCACAGAATCTAAAACTAACTATTGCCCTTTGTTCATACTTGACCTTTCCTGCCAATTTTCTCTTATTTGACTGCTATCCATCACTTGCAAAAGAAAAAAAATCACTCTCTCTTTTAAACCTCCAGCCCAGAGGCAGTTTTTTAATATTTCTGTCTGAAAAGAATTCTTCAGGCTGAATGAAACAATAGTCTGAGTTGCAGTTTCTTTTCAGGAACAGACATAAAAAAAAGCCACAATCAGACATTCTTATACCAGTCCTGCAGACTTTATGTGAAACAAACTTCTACGAGAATGGCTTGTTATAACAGGCTTCTGAGCGAGATCACAGATACATAAACCCTGTCCGAGAGCGGATTTGCAGACAAAATTCTGTCCAAGCAATGCAGACTATGCAATTGGAGACCATTATGTCCACAGAGTCTCAAGTAATCACTAAAAGATGTGGTCTTGGAGGTCTGTAGTACTATCCACTACCCTTATCTGTGGAGCTTGTAGAGGAGTATTAATTTTACTGAAAAAGTGGGATATAGCGATTACCACTTTACGTCACTCCAACTCAGAGTAACTCACAAAGAATAACATTTGCTGCAGTTTATGGTGAATGAATGAACTCTGGGAGAGTAGAGAGTGTAAGAACGAATACAATGCGTTGCCCGCCGGTTATTTCTTGGGAAACTCTGCCTTTCTCTCTCTGCTTGAAGTTCTGTCAGCATGAAAACATCATCATCATCATATTGGTAATGTTTATCTGCCATGGAGAAAAGCAGTCCCTGCTTTCCCCTGCAATACAGAAGGTATGAGTACAGACACACATGGCCAAAGCTCACTTTGGTAACAACCATCATTCTGAAGCATGAGGCAAGACCCGGTTTCACTCTAAATTCCCTTGTGATTGCAGAGGCACTGATACCTCACTCTGTACATCTGGCTTTAAGTTACTACGTTTCAGGATTCATTGCAGCTTTTCAAAGCACAGCCCTTGTTTAATGTACCCTTTCGTGAGGTTACTCATACACAAAGGTCAACACAACTCCAGAAAACCTCTGAGACAGCAAAACTCAGGCAATGATGCTGCTATGTCTGAGTCGCTTCCTTAAGTCTCTAGTTGAGAATTTTGCTTTTAATTCCCTTACTTCTCTGTCAGAATTGCTTTACAGCCTGGAAGATGGCAAAGATTCCTAACCGACTCAGACTTAAAAGTAAATGGTAGATAAAGAAAAGCTCATGTATATTCAGAACCTGGGTATTCAATTTTTCTAAATYGTATCCATTTCAACCTTCTGTGTCTCCATTTTTCCAGACAAAACCCATTACAAACTGTCTCAGCTTCACTAAAGAACGATTAGTTTTAATACAACATGTGCAGCAGGTGGAACAATTATTATATATTACATATAATATTACAAGTTAATAAAAATATTCTTGGGTAAGCCAAGAATTTTTAGCCAAAATTTAAACTGGCATTAACCAGCAACCATCTGTACAGCTCATATTTGTGTTTCAAAACATCAGCTAAAGTTTCAGCCTTACTCTTCACTTCTCATGAAGACTTAGTGCTGAGTCCTTATCTTATCTTCTTAACCAAAGAGGATATGTTCATGAGAGCTTAATCCAGATGCTTTTGCTAGCAGAATTTTAAACAGAACTTTAAAAAAGGTGCAAAGAGAAGAAATTAATTTTCCTGACATTTGTCTTCAGAGAAGATTTTGACAAGTACAATCTCTCTCTCTCTTTTCTTAAGAAAGCAATTCTGCCTAATTGTAGTTACCTGGATATTTGTCTAAACTTCATCTGTCACAAAGGAAAAGTAGCCTGAAARCTAGACATCCTTCACCACTTTTCATGGGCCTATGAGACTCTGTGGCCGTGGCAATGTATACCCCTTGAGATGGAGGGCTACAAAAAATTTGTTCCTGCCAAGCCTGAAGCTTGTTCTTATCCGCTCTACTTTGACAGCCCTAAAATCAAAGGGCGATATGTGGAGCAGCRGCAAACACAAGATGACTGTGAATTTAATTACTTTGAGTGTATACAAAATAAGCATATGGGGTAAAACATGAAACTAGACAAAGAAAGTATTTTTTGACTCTTCTATAGAAATTTAAAGCAAGATTACTACTTAAATACCAGTCACATTGTTACTGGTTTTCATTTCTTCTGGAGAATGGTCAGAGTTATGTGGTTGAGATACAGAGATTATATAAGGTTAGACACGCTAGGCATGGCCCTCTTTCTGCAGAGGGCTCAGAGTACTAGTTCAGGGTCAGGCTCTGAACAGCTACTTTCAAGTCACTCAGAATTCAATATAATGGTGTATTTCAGTGAATTGCCTGAGTAAGGACCCAAGAGTGATAYCTGCCTTCTCAAATGGTTCCTTTCACATAAAATTACACTGTGTAATAAAGCACCAAACTTTGTGCACAGCGCTCATGATATTTTTGTCTTCAATGATGGCAAATGCCACAGAACGATGGCATGTTGAAAAAGTTTCAGTATTAAACATAGTCTCCAGTTTTGGCTTCTGTATAGTTCCTGGCTATTAAACATGCACATATTTAACAGAGCTGGAGAGGAAGTTGTGATAGCATCACAAAACCATAGAAAATGAGGCTCTGACTGCAGAAAAGCCATCATGTTGTTCCCACTACCCTAGGGTAGGACCAGGTACCCCCAAGCCATGTTGGACAGACGTTTTCCGAGGCTGCTCCTGCAAACCTCCAGCAATGGAGATTCCACAATCTCCCCAGGCAGTTTGCTCCTGTGCTTAACTGTCCTCATGGTTAGATGATTTTGGCTAACATTTAAAGTGAATCCCCCCTGCTGCAGTTTAAGGTCATTTTCCCTTGTACTATCCCAGGTGGACATGGAGAATGATTTACTACCTGTGTTTTTGCAACTATTTTTAACATATTTGAAGACTGCATTTGTCTCCCTTCAGTCTTCCCTTCTCTACAATAAAATCACATGAAAGAAGACGAAGAAAATTAATAAACAGAGGTTTAATTAGCTCTTTGTTTCAAATTTTAAGTTACATTCTGAAAATAAAATACTGGAAAGAACATCAGTAAACTACATTACTCAGAGGGATACAAGCAGGAGTAGCAGGCTAGCATGACTACATAACAGAGAAATAGGAACTTTGCAAAAGATCAAATGAACACTAAGACTCTGAGCAAAAAGGCAGATCTGTATCTCTTATTTCAAAAAAAAAAAGTGTTCTGTAAGGTTGATGGAAAGAACAAAGATAAATATAATTTAAGAATACCTTTGCAAGTTATTAGGCTCATGTAACCCATACTGAACTAAACCAGAGCTTTGCCTGCTTACAGACTGCAGGAAGAATGCTTTTGTATTTAAGGACTGGATTGAAACTCAAGAGACAAGTTTAATTCTTGGCTTTCCCTGAGACTTCCTATGTGATTTGGGCAAATCACTAAATCTCTGTACTCCAATTACGCATTGACAGAACGAGCAGTAGCTCCACTTCTTCTCTCTTGAACTCTTCCCATTTCATTTTTCCGTAGACAATGAGCCCTTTAGGATGTGGGCTGTCTGCACTGAAGCACGCGAGACTCCAGCACAGCAGGGGCTGAAGTCAGCAGAAGCTTCTGAGCACTACTGCATCCCTAAAGGCAAYGGGAGGCTACAAAATATGGATCTGTAATGTATAAGGTATATCCTGTCAGAAATGTTAAGTATCAACTTCAAATTGATTTCCTGTGTCTTTTAATGGTGTCAGACCATGCTTATCTTCAGGTGGTACACAGGCTGTCTTATACGTCAATATTGTAAAAGGAACAAATCCTCAAAAAAAAAAAAAAAAAAGACTGAGTACTGGAGTAAGTATTAAACCTATCTACTTCTATTTCCTGGCAGTTATTTTAATAGTTGATATATGGAAGAGTAATATGCCAGCACGGTCACATAAGAAAAAAACAACCTAGAAAAAGGTTAAATAAATGTTGAGACTGAGGGCAATTACGGATTCTTTAATGTTTTTTTTCCAGACATCTCTGTGAACTAGGGAGGTGTGCAAAGTATTGAAGCCTCATTATTTTACAGACCATGGGCTGATGATCACAAAGACTTAGACAACGTCCACAAATCACGCTGAAGCTAATTCAGATATCCTAGCAAAGCTAAAGAGGCYTAAAGTCACAAAAGACACCAACATGGCACAACATGGAGCTGAACTCAGGAGTTCAGGCAAGAATTCAGAAGATTTGACAACCTTCATTAAGGTAGAAATGTTCAGGAAATTAACTCTAAATTGACAGAGCCAAAATAATACGGAAGCCTTAAKGTATAAAAAGCTTTCCACTTACCTCTCCAATAGAAACTACTTTTAAAATTCTGTTTTCTTTACCAATGAAGGATCTACTATCTAATTGCTCCCAGAACTCTTTCATTTTAATCAAGATGTTTTAAAACTTCAACAAGAGAGTAACTCACTTCAGTTGTCACTCCATCAAGGCACATCAAGGCACATGTCATTCACCTATTGGCATACCAATAACCTATTGGTTATTGTTTATTGGCCAACCTATTTGGTCTTTTCATGATTCTTCCTGGAACATGTCTATTTGTCATCTTCTTTCTATTTGTATAGCATGACAGTAATAAAACTACTTTTGTGACAGTAGAGCTGCTGTCTACACTGACAGCACCATGTCCCCCGCAAGAAAATAACCACATAAGGCTTCAGCATTAGTGGCAAAATGTTTTTATAGGCTGTGATTTAAAAAATAACATTCATGCTATTTGCACTGCTTCCTTTTACTCTAGGGAGAAATTGGATTATTGCTTTCAAAGATACAAGGCCTCCTTATCAGTATTGCTTTTTGTTGTATTATCCCCATTTTCTGCACTTGACACAAATCATTCCAGATTTTCCTATACACAGTTAGGACTAGATTCAGATCTTTGCCAGTCTTTACAGATCAGTCTTCTCCGTATCTTATCAACTGTCAGCTAACCAGTGTACAAAGAATTTGGTTGTATCTACTTCTTTCTTTGCTTTTGTTTATAGCTCTTTGGAGGTTTTGCCTACTGTTGCCACTCATTCATACTCCTCCTTTCAAAAACCACTGGTCAAAATTCATCTGTTTTATTTGAATAAATAAAATAAAGATCTGAGGCATGATGTGGTAGAAACCTTGGCAGCAGAAGCGGCAGGCTTTATTCTGTAGCAGGCTGCTTTTTGGCTTCCTACACACGTATCCCACCTGAACCCTTGGGTTGTTCATCATCCCGTTAGGCTGAGCTGCAGTTTCATAATATTTGGTTGTCCTCCAGAGAAAGAATATGATCTTGAAAAATGCTCTTGAATCCTTCAGTAAGGAAACAGGAGCGTTCAGATCCCCTTGAAGTCAAAGTGAGGACACACAACTGTTCTCAGGATCAAGTCCACATTAATGATACTGCATCTACTACAGGGCCGCACACGACAGGGCTGTTTAAAAAACTGCAGACAGCAACTCCATTTTGCTTAGTGGCTCCCCTTACTCATCCTACACACAGAAAGGAGCAGCTAGGTTTATAGCCCTTAGAGTCCCCTCTGCATCTCCTACTCTGCAAGGTGAATTCCACTGAATAACTAAGTTGCTGTAAACTGAAACCTACACCCTACCCACAAGACAGGGGGGKCTTTTAAGACTCCAAGATTGTAGGAAGAAATCTGGTCTCCAACCAAAATAAAGCAAGGCTTTTCCCAAAGTGCTTAACTAAAGGGTATCCATGCCACACTTTTATTTTTCATCCTTCCTTGACCTTTAATTTAATGTAAGTACTCAAAATAAGCAATTTTAGCTATGTTTTCTTCTCAACTTCTCCCACTTTGGGCCACACACACAAAGATCATTCTGTGACTTGACACTCCTCCTTTCTTAAAATCTTACGGTGAGGAGAAAAAAAGGGATGTTATTTTAAAAAACCTCAAACTCAAGTTTTTTTGTCCATTAGGGTACTTATTTGTCCAACTGTTTCAATTCTTGCCTTTTTTATATTGAAAATTATAGCTTTTATGGATTCTTGTAAACTTCTAGGTATGAAACTGGCTTTTTTCAAAAACGCGCTTTGAGATCACTAAAAATAATTCACTTGTATTTACATTTTTGTTGTATGAAGTTTAAGATAATAATATGCCTACTTACTGYTATCTTTATTGATCTATGTCCTTTCTTTTTTGATGTATGAAAAAGGGTATTTATTGCTGATAAAATGGTAGTTGAGACGTATTAGTGACCTCATCACACAACACACACATCATTAGTAGCATCATAAGAAGGTCCCTCATCCAACCTTGCCAACATCCACTAACCTTCAGCAGTATGTACCACTTCTGGAGGTAAGAAGATAATAAGCAGTCCCTCTGACAGACTGGCCTTTGTATGATAGGTTAAGTTTGCCAGTGTACCTATTTGCCCCAGTTCCAGACCAGGTTCGGGATGGGTCATTAGCTTCACAGGATGCAGGMTTGATGCCACTAAACTCATGTGATGTTGTTATATTCAACTCGTTGTTGTACCTAWCTCCAAATGCTCTGAATTAGTGATTTCAGAAGGCTTTCTCTTCTCATWCCAAAGCATTTTGTTTATTAAGAAAATTTCAGGTTTGGGGACTCTTTCTGTCATAATATTTTGTACTTTCATGCTGCAAATGACCCCTCCAGCCACCAGATTCCATTTTTTCATGGTAACTTAAGAGTAGTAGAGTTAGGATCCTTAAACATTGATGCCAGCTGCTTTTTCAGATGTGGTGACCTCTGATTGTCGAGACAGGCATGTACACTGCCCAGAACTCTGAGGCTCTACCTGCTAGCTAGTTGAAAACTGAACTACTGCAGTGATACTCCCAAAGAAAACTTTACTTTGGTTTGGCATGAGGTACTGGCTCATTCAGAAACTGGCTCTCTCTGAAAGTCCCCCTTTCCTTGTTATTTCCTTCCAAGAATGTTAAAAAAGAAAAAGAGACTGTTTTCCACTTTTAAAGTGCTATTCACTCACTAAAACGAATAGCCCTCATACCTATTTCTTGTGAACACAGCTCACAAAACGTTAGTAAATTAAGAACAATCAAGATGGCAGCAGCCTCTCTCAAGGAATATATCATGACAGATGTAACATCCYGTAAAATAAGCTTTCTTCTACCACTAATTCTGTCTTAAATCCTTCTGAAGGGGACATGCAAGGCTTCTACAGTAAATTCACTAAGACTGAAACTGGCACAGAATTAAATATTTTTTTTGCCCAAATCTCTATCACCTAAAAACTGTTTCATTGACTCTAGGATTCACACCAGTACCACATTCTACCATAAAGGTAGAATTTCAATAATATATAAAGAAGATCAGAATGCTGTTTTCTCCATAAAACATTTATCTGCAGAGAATGTATCACCCCAAGTAAATGTTTTGAAACAATAGACCCTGCCAGTAGTTCAAGAAGGTGAGTTATTTTCCACTGTAAATGAACTAAACGCATGTTCAGTACAATAGACGGGCCGAACGCTTTCTCAACAGGGACACGTATTGACATTTTTGGACAGTAGCAGCAACCTTTGAATTTTCACTTCAACTACTGCTTAAAAATGACACTGTCAGAAAGGAAACACCTACTGTGCACCTTCACTTGCCTTCTGATCCCTTATTAGTTAACCCTGAAGTGCATATGTATACAGTCCTAATCCCCAAGTGAGTATCTGGACCAGGGGAAATCTGGAATTAATTGTGAAGTATTTTGGTTACTAATGCAGCTGTTACAAGTGTTTGATTTGGCAAGGGAACAGAAAAGGCACTGCATACCAATTTCGTGAGCCACTGTAAAAGCTGCATGGAGGCCGTCATCTTCAATCACTGCACAGCTGCGCTCAGGAGAGCATATGGTCCCAACGTCTGCCATTCCCAGAGTATCACATGAATGATGCCCACATAAATCCTGCCCAGGAAAGGAAAAAAAATCATTAAAATAAATTTTTACACCCGTAGGTAACAACAAGTTAGTCATCAGCCTTTTGCAAACAGGAAGACTAGGATAAAAACAATATTAGCTTCCATCTAAAGATCTTAGTGCACTTTAAAAGCATGATGACACAATCCCACCCCTGCTAGAGTCAGCAAGAATCTTCTCATTGACTTTAATGAGATTTGGATAGAACTTGTAATTAAATATTGTTATTTAGATTTGTATTTCTGCAGTGCATGCAGAGGCTCCAACTTGCACTAAGCTGAACATACATGTACTGAACATACATGTAGTAGAAACATTTCTTCACTGATGATAAAAATATTAGAGAGATTCTCTCTGTTTGTAGGAGGTGAACCAAGGCACAGAGAGAAAGGTTCAGATTCCTCTAACCAGAACATTACCTTTCTTTTCTAAAGACTAATCTTATACTCGTGCCTAAAGAAGTGAGATATAGCAATATATCTCACTATAGTAATATATGTAACTATATACTATAGTTATAATATATATGTATATATAAAAATATAGAGTTATATAGTAAAACCTCATGCCACACCTGTAAAATAGTATAATAATTAATAACGTATTGCCCAACACACCAGGTATTTAAGCAGTTTTCAAAGGTTGCTTAAGAGTCAGTGATAGGGTAGAGCATGAAAAGTCCCTTGATTTCTAGTGTTAATAGCACAATAACTGTATTACATGCTCTCTACTTGTAGGTATGGGGTCTTCCTAAAAATCATGCAGGCGACATAATAGTTTTGATTTTTTTTTCCATTCCAGAACACAAAGAATAAAGAAAAAAAATAAAAGAGCAGTTTTGGTCAGACATACCGCGTTTTAATAACCAGTAATAACTTTTCAATATTTCTCCTGAAGCAGAGGGAAGAATACTAGTCATAATTGACTGGACACTTTTTTATGTTGAGACGGAAAAGTAGGTACTATGCCTATCTGGAACATGCCTAAGCATTTCATTGTGATGGAGGGAAAATGTCACTTTCAAGACATGTCAGTATTATCATATGTCCTTGTCAAAATGATCTGAGAACTACCTTTTCCCCCTCAAATGATAGCTTCCAAGCATTGTTACGGCCTCCTTCCTCCCTTCAGATCTCCCATAAGAAAGCATTTCTTTCATGAAGCCTTTGACAACTAATCCATCTCAAAGATAGATAGACTGAATGAGGCTCCTGGTAAAAAAATGTTCACTCACACATTCATTTTAAATTTTTAAATAAACAATTTTAAACTTAGACAAACTTGAAAATGCATGGATTGAAATCCCACTGAAGTGGAAAAAAACTCACACTGAGTTCATAGATACAGAACTTCTCTTTACATAACATAGAAAAGTCTAACTAGGTATTTTTTCAAGGTCTAATAAAGGAAATTTCAAGCTAAAATAACTAAATGATTTAGTAATACTACATATAAAGAGTAAGAATTTCAGGATCAGATATCAAGACTTTGCTGCAGACTTTGCCAGTGGCTCTGTATGGATTATCAGAAGACGCAGAATATGGATGCTCATATTCAAGTACTTTTAGAAGGAATGTATTTTTTTTTCCAAATTTTATTTRGGAGAATATGATTATCATCATTTTTAACCTCTCTGGACCAATACTGGAAAAGGYCCTAAGCGAGGTTATGTTACTATTTCATCTAATCATCTGGGACATATTTGACAATGAAGAGGCAATACTTAAATTCATATTACATTTACTTAGGTTCATACCCATTTAGCCTTTTTTGCATCATTTCTGAACTGGCCATTTGAATCTAAGGGTACATTTTATATACTGCAGTTGTAACTGGTTTACCTAGAGCAGCATAGTTCAGGTAACAACACACAAAAAAATGCAGGAGCATAATACTAATATATATATATATACATATATTTATGGAGATGCAACCAATACATAGATTTTTTATGGAGTGTAAGCTATACAGAAAGTAAGACACCTTTACACCAGTGTAACTTTAACTGAATCCACACAAGCTGTTAAAGTGAAATTCTTACACTAGTACCAAAAAGCACATAAATCAGAAAGAAAGTAGCTTATTGGAGGAGGTCTAAATTACACTCAYGCAGACAGTGGCAAGGATGGTATAAAACACATTAATTAAGGCCCTCTCTCTACATGCAGATTCAGAGCCATTTGGGCTACTTTTATATGTAGGGTGTCATTTTTACTTACACATTTACATCAGTGCAACTCTCAAGTATGGGAACAATTATGTCAGCACACGGTAGTCTTAGGCCAGTGCGTGACTCATTTCCATCTACATACGAAAAGAAGCTATGGCAGTATCAGAACCAGCATTTACATGGACCCAGCTGGACCTCATAAYGATTGCCTTGATTTGACGTCACAAGAATAATCAAAATCTTTCTAAGCAGGCAATTTTATAAACTTCCATTAGAGTCGATTCTGAATGGATCTTTGGGTCTGCAAAATATGACAGGGACAGTAATGGTAATCAGCCACTGACTGATCTCGGCTAGTTAGTAGTATTACTACCATAATTCCCAAAGCTATGCACAGAGGCTGCACTACACCACGTTCACCAGACAACAAAAGACAGGTGGRGATATACGCAAGCAATAAAGGATACCACAGTGTTTTGTTACTTTTCATGTTACTGACACTGCATCACTCTACATGCCCTGTGTTTCTCAGAATTTCAGTCACTTTATCAAATTGTTTCTCCACTTTCATAATTTCCCCGAGTATGACATATATCTGAACAACTCAACATAACTTTCAAGGTAGCACTCATTTGCATGACTGTTGGTCTCAGTCAAAAACAAAGCAGGTTTCACATTTTCTTTAAGTCCTTCTTTACGCACAACTGAACTTCAGGGCGGATAAAATGAATTTCTGGAAGGCGTATTCCTTACTGGTCACTGTAAGAAAATCCCAAAGCTGGAGATAAATGATTTTTAAAATTGCTCATCTGTAAAATTACCTAGCTCCTCTGACACTTCCTGGGCTGGTGGAATACAGCTGTCCTTGGATGGTGGGAAGAAGGTGGGACCATAGATGCCCCACAAGGGGGAAGAAAAGAGAAAAATCGCATGCGCACAGAGAGCAGTGGACAGTGATAGGTGAAAAGTGCCTTTCCTTCAGCCAGGGGAGTGAGCACAGCTGCAGCACTCCCCCAGTGACCGAGAGGGACCGCAGGGGCACCTCGCAGCCTCTGTTTCTGAATTTGAGCAGGGCAGATGCAGAGGAAGGTTGCAAAGGAGCTGGCATCTTGGAAACAGAGACTYGAAATATTTTCTGGTCTTAGCTTCTTTGTATGCAGTTGTTCTTGGAGGAATGTCTACGGGTTGCCCACCTGCAAACCGAATGGGGAGTGGATTGGCTAAGTTTTGAAAAGAGAGCGTACACAGAGCCATCTGGTTTTCTCTGCAGGCTTCAGTGCTCAGTGACTGAGTGGGGATGCACCTTTTAAGCTAATGCTGACATTATCAATATTCACTTAGGCAGATCATTAAAGACTCAGCTCCATTATGTTCTCAACTCATAGGCTCATTTACTCTCATTTTTTCTTGTCCCTCAGACATGATTTGAGCTTAATATATTTCTATTTATAGGATTGCATGGCATATATTATACACATAATGTAAACGTATCAAGTGGCATCTCTGAGACAAATATTCTGAAAATTTTGCTTTTAGGTGTTTTCTTTCTTAATTCACCATTCCCTGGTTATGTGGTCTTTCCCAATAGCATGATTTTGAGTGATATAATCGAAAACCGCACCTCCTTCCATTTCCTTGACTGAAATCTTTAGGGTAAAATTTCTTTTGACTTATACTTCCTGCAGCCTTACCAGCCATGGATGGTTTGTTACCCGCATCAATACCACATTTTACATTTACCACATTTTTAGCTTTCCTGAGCAGTTTTGGAAAGTAGTCTCAGACTCCTCTGAAATAAAGTTTCTAGTAGTACATTAAAAGTTTTTATTGCCCTTGAAATCTTTTTTTTTTCTTAATAACAGGCCTGATGTAGTGATGCCATCTAATAAACCCATGGGGATCTCTTCAATTTTTCAAACTCCAGCAAATGCACTAAGAAAGCAGGTGCTCACATGATCCTTAAAATTAGTTTCCAACAATTACTTTGCTTCCATTTAAAGAGTTAATCATTTTTTCAGATTTCATTTAATTGTCTCCAAATAGTGGTGGAAGCATCTAAGAATAAGCACTTCTCGCTATTTCTAAAGAATGTCTCTGGCCTTTGATCTAAACTACAGTAGTTTCAAAATAGAAGAATGAATAGGAAACGCATTTGCTACACAGGAGACAATAGACGTTAAGCCTTTAGCTTTGGCAAAGGAATGACTTAGGAAAAATGAGCTGTACATCATAGGACTGGTAGTTAATTAGACAGCTCATTGAAGGCCAACTTTTCTTGGCATTCTTAAGTGCATCAAGAACAGCTGGCTGTTTGCCATATATACGTGGCACTGTAGTGAATGAAGAYCGCTGCCCTGGCTCCCTACTGAAGCGGTTAATTTATTTTACCTGAAATTCTTTGATTTGTGCAGTAAGCTTAAAAACAAGAATAAACTGTTCACTGAAACCTGATATTAGACTGGAGCCTGTGGACTGGATCCAAAACAGGATTTAAGCACCAGCAGGGACAGTTGGGTAGAATGAAAGCAKTAAGTAATTGGCTCACATGTCCTCTGGTCTTTAAGTTACCTATCCTTCACAGGGCTTGCAGTGTGTGACCTTATGGGCCCCAAAGTGCCACAGTTTTACACTGCTGAGCAGTTTAGCTTACACTAAAGCCTGATTAGCGTCCTGATACATGATGCTTCCTCAGCCTTTGTCTGCMGAGGGAACCCAAGCCAACAGGCTTTCTCAGATCTGACCTAAAAGAAACCAGCAGGGTTAGGCTAACAAACATCACCTTCTTTCAAAGCACAGCTAACAGCCTTTACATCTCTGTGTGTCTCTTTGTAGGTGTTTGTTTGTTTTCTGGTTTCTTTACAACAGTCTAGCAGCTAAAGCCTTTGCTCAATAAGATGATGATCCAGCTTCAAATTCATTTGGTGGATAAGGGTACTTGGAAGTATGTTCTTTAAAAGAGYGTCCTAGCCACCAGGTGAGGTCTCTTGAGAAGGTATGTGCACCTCAGTGTGCGAAGGCGCTTGGGGCTCCTGCCGCTGCCCATATGCCAAGGTTTCCGTGGACCAGACTGCATCTACTGCTTACGTGCTTACGGCACTCGGTGAGGGAACTTCATTTTTGGTCCCTGTTCCTCAAACTATTTCTGTATTTTGTGCTGAATAGTCCTTTGCTAAATTACAGAAACACTTTTCTTCCTACGCACTGGGAACGCATGCCTTCTTGCTCTAAGCAGGGCACTCCAATCGGCGGTTTCAGGCCATGATTTCTTTCTCACCAAATGAATCTTGAATTACTTGCTAAATAGTGTCACCGCTTCAGTCAGAGGGGTGGAAAGTTTCCTTAACACCTGGAACAGCTTCCAGCCCCCGGTTAAGGACCTCTCCAGGGAGGTGGGCGATACGGACTTGAAATCCATCAAGTGGAGGAAGGAATTAATATGACTTTCCAGCTTCCTGCACAAGTGTTTCAACCACAGATACATAAAAGGAGGGTGGAGTCATGYGGTATTTGGGATCTACAAATCTAAATTCCTGTGCTTGACTGCAGAAAATAGATGAAAGTTTATTAACTTTTCAGAAACTTGAAACGGTGCATTTTGAGAAAAACGTGCATTTTGAGAAAAATGTGCTTAAAAAGAAGATAGAAGGACTAAGGTTCATCCAAAGAAAAGGGGTTACTGATATCGTCCCAGGAGTGCCTTACATCCAGAAGGCAAAAAGAATGTAACACTGCAATCAACAGTCCAAAGAAAGGTATACTGGTAGTTAGGGCTAACTGGTGAACAAAGAAATTAGGCAATGATCTATTTTACCCCTCAACTGATAGCGTGAAATTTAAAGAGAGACCATAAAAGCCCCAATGCTGGAACACTGCCCTGGAGGGAGCTTGCTGTAAAAAGCTGTGCTCCTCAAATRCTGGTGGGCTGCTCATCAGGATGTCCAGATCAGGGCACCGGGGTGAGGGCCTGACCATCACTGTAAAGTGAGGAAGGACTCTAGCCACRCTCACTGAGACAGTGGACAAGGAAAAACATTTAACTTGCCTAACCCATAATTCTTTTGTGGAGAAACTCCACATAATTTCCATAGATTAGTATGGATCATGCCAGTTCTCCCACACAAATAAAGTCCCACTTTATTTTCCCAGAGTACATCTTCWAAATACGTTAGAATTGCAACAAGGTTGGTGAAAAGGCTATGAAAGTGGGAGGGACTTCACAGTATAATTTCTTCAGAGTAACAATAGCAAATATTAGTGATACATATTCTACTGACAGTTGGTACAGTGACCTGTTTCACTTATATAAGGATAATAATTGCGATGATATGATAATGTTAGGAAAGAAAACAAAGGAAAAAAATGAAAGAACCGGAGCCAAAGAAAGCATATACGCTACTCAATGAAATTATCATCTATTGAGGTGAGATAATCCAAAGCTSGCTGTTAAATTTCAACAACACTGTTGGATGGACTGTTCAACTAAGTCACACACATAAGATCCATATAATTACTGTATGGAAAAAGGCAGGACAGTGGCCTTTGGCTCTAGGATGATTTTTTTGTTATATCCAGGCATGATAGTCCTATTACTACACTAACAAGCACTTAGGGAAGTATTTCTCCTGTTCTTGTTGCCTATATTTGCTGTGAGAAATGACTATTTTAATTTTCATATACTTCAGAATTAGGGAGAAAGGGCAGGAAGAGAACTGGATTTTCTCCAAATGCTTTCAAAAGTTCACTTGAAATTTAACTAAGGGTCACTAATGAAACAGATTGGGTGACTTCTACAGGATAATTACAGGGAAGGTTAGATCTCAGGAAAAAACAGTTTGAGTTCAAGTACAGTTTGCAATTCATATCTAACAGATGTTATCACTGTGATAATTAATCTGGAGTGCATTTTTTGTTTCAATAAAAAAAACGTAAGGCAGAAAATAACTTCTTTCTGGCTTCAGAGAACTGTTCACAATCAAAACTCTAAATTTGCTGTTGACTGCACTGACATTGAGAACAAAGGGCGCTAATCTCCAAGGGAAAGGCAGTCCACGAGCTCTACTTCTTCCTTCCCATCACACAACCACTCTTCTGCCTCCACACAGCCAGGAGGACCCACCTGGCCACCAGACGACCTAAATCCTTGCATCGCCATATTCAGGTTTGCGTAAGACACACTGAGGATGCATGTGGCCTAATGATTTACAACTATTGCCAAGRTCTCAACCACAAAGTAGAATACAGGGGGATCCCTGTATTCTCTGAGGCTGTAAAGACCAACCCAYCTTCCTGAGAGCTTTTACAGGATTTATTAAAAATTTATCACTTTCTATGACATTTTGGTACTGATAATCCAGTCCGCTATCAAACTCATAGTCATGGTTATAGTGGGTAAAAATGATGGCTCAGRATTCCTGGGAAAATATATTTCTCTTCATTAGATTTTGAAAATTTAACATACTCACCATGTAACCCAACTGAGTTTCTGCAATATTTAGGGATATATAACTTCTGTGCCTGTCACAGGTTCTTACAATTTCCTTTATGAGTCGTAATACTGACACATTACTAAAGTTTTCCCTGTAGTAAGAGTATATATACGATTCACTACAGCTAATAGATACAGTTATATGCTCCTTGCCATCATTGATAGCAATATATAGAAGGAATCAATGTCAAAATAGTTTTAACACCCTTTGCCTACATCACTACAAGCCGACCTCATGTCTTTATTTATTTACTATTTACTTTATTGTGTCCTGCAGTATGATTGCTTTGAAGTCCTTACCAAATCAAATGACATACAGACTAAACAAATCTTTTTTACATGGGAAATACTTGTAATATGAACGATGATGATGACACTTTGAAGTTCTTGTGCTAATTTTAAAAGAGAGAYGCCAGTGTATTTAGTATATTCACTCTATCAATGCTTATTAATTTATCTTTTGGTGTCAAAAATAGCATCCAAGTAAATGTCGCACCAGAATGAAGATAATTATTATGTTAGAGACCTGTATGGCAACAGGCATGCATAATTTAGATTCTAACTACACATAAACAGTTACATGCAGCTGAGGACACGTGTTCRGCTGACAAATGATTTGCAAATATTATTCTGTTGACGCAGAGACACAAAGTTCAAGGTGGCCTCAGTTAGTAAACAAAGATGGAAAATGTACCTCACACTTTAACTCCATGCCTGAAAAACAAGCCATTTAGAAAAAGACATCTGGATGTACAAAAATTAGCTTGATGGTATTCAAAGCCCAACAAAACACGAAGGGAGCCATGGCTTGGCGTCTAGTAGCTAGGCAACGAACTTCATACATTCAAAACATAGTTGTAAAAGTTGGATCCTCCTGCCAGTTGCTGCTAATCTCATTGAAAAGCTAAACTGGAAAAAATCTTTTTAGTTCAAAATGGGGCTGTTTTCTGTGTGAAGCATCTCTGATCTTTTTTCTTTCYTTAACCCTTTTAATGTTTATATTCTAACATGTGCCAACAGTCTCATTTTGACATTTTGAGTGTAAGCATATAAAAATGGTGTGGATTCACACATACTCCCTACAAAGAACATCTATGAATACATGCACTAAGAAACTACAAAGTCTTGCTCTTATTGAGTCAAACCCCCTCTCAAGCCACCCCAGTGAGTTTGAAATACAAGGCCAAATAGTCTGCTTCTCCACACAGCACACCATTAAAATAGATTAAGTTATACTGAATTACACTCTGGCAAGTGAATCYAGTAGTTAAGCATGCTAAGATATAAACTAAGCAAACTGAAACCTATGCTCTCTTTCTTGCAAAGCATTGATGTCCTTAAGTAACTTTGCAAATAATATTGGTATCTTAAGAGTGGAAGGAAACCACAGGAACTGTAACATTTTGTTAATTCTGTACACATCCACACGAAGTAGGTCTACACACATAAGAAGAATTACTTGTGAATCTCTGAAAGTAGATTACTGATCAGCACACTCTTATTTTGGTGCGAGGGCATCCATGYAAAGAATTAAAGATAATGACCTGTAATGCAAGTGTGCTTCAAATTCACATTCTATCTTAATCCAAATGAACTTTCAAGTGTTACTGAATAGCTATGCATTGCACTCATTATTAACAATTAATATTAAAATTCACTATCTTAAGCCACCCTAAGAATCTCTGAATTGTGATGAACCCCATGGAAATAAAATGGGAATATTGGCAGAGAAATACACTCTTTAATGAGAGAGTGATGGATTCYGGCCCAGGCTTAATTAATAAGCCATTAAAAGGACTGTTTGCAGCAAAACAGAAGAGCACTCTGACACAGCCTAGGTAGCTTGCTTTCATTCAGATTATAAYGATAAAAAATGAAAGCTTACAAATTGAACCGATGGGTTTTAAACTGCTAAAAAAGGCTCCTGCTGCACAAGTGATGCCTGACTGACACAGAACCTAATGTTTCAACTATTTACAGCTATAAAAGCAAGCCTGGAGCTTCCTCCCACCTTCTGGAGCAACTCCTTCCACAAACCATCCAAAGCATCCTTTTTGGCAGTCTTCTGTGATGTAGAAAAGCAGGAGAACTCAAACTAACGGAAAGTCATGCAGTTATTTTTTTCGTACTTGGGGAAGAAAAAAAAACCACCACCAAACCGCCGAAGGGATATTCTTACAGAAGAACCTCATTGCATAAACTGTGCCACATGTCTGCTAGAGCAATGTCCCTTAACGACCTCTACCAAGGCAAATAATTAGCAACCAGGCAGGCAGTGATGCATGGCTCTGCATGGGTAAGACTGGCAGGATCAGCCTTGCAGCTGCTCAGGACGCCCATTTTTCACTCGAGGAACAAGAAAGAGGTTGCATCCCCTTCCCACCGCCCGACACACTGAACTTGTGCAGCTCTGTTTACCTGTGGTTTACATTTACGTCCTAGCCTTGAACCACAAGTGTTGCCGGCTTCCAGTTTAGCAAAGCTATTCTTTCTTGCTGGGAAAAGCATGTCAACAGACTCGACAAGTCGCATGCTCTTTTAAGGTGTGCTCCATCAGTTTTGCTCACAGCACATATTAACTCAGGGGGAGTAATTCAGCTCGGGGAGTGCTATCAGCTCTCAGTGCGGACCATTTCCCCAAGGGGAAGGGAGGTGTGTATAGAACAGCTCACTGGGAAAGGAAACGATGTCATCTCTCAAACAGAGATAAGTTAGGTGGTCTCAGCCTCGTCCCTCATGGTGACATGTCTAGATCAGACAAATTAACACTGCGGCGCAACCCTGGCAGAAGTCCCAGCACTGCAGCCAGCAAGACTGCAGACCTGCACGTGGTGTCGCCTTGCAGATGCTAATGGGGCAGGGCAGGGACGACATAGGTTTATCAGGTGCTTGACCTGCACTTGCCCCTGGCAGAGCCATGTGAAGGGACTTGTCCCCAAGATGCACAGCAACCCAAAGAAAGGCCAAGGAGGTGATGGGTCAGGCAACCACTGGGCAAAACCTGGGCTCACCAGATCTCCCACCAGTACGGGCAGCATGTGGGACCGGCAAGCAGGAGGGCTGGTGAGGTGACCAYGACACAGCCCACGGGGGCATCTCGGCGGCAGGGATGGAGCAAGGGGGGAGCCAACCTACCTCACGGGTGAAGAGGATGGCGGCGTCGTAGTGCTCGTCGTGGTCGTCGTCAAGGCGGTTGTGCTGGTGCTGCCACTTGCAAAAGTTCTTGAGGGTGGCGGCGGCGTTCCTGGTGACCTCCAGCCCCTTGTCCTTCTCGCCCAGCGCCACCACCTTCACCACGGCCAGCCGCACGTGGTTCTCCAGGCTGGCGTGGGCGTAGAGCCGCGAGGCGATGGTGGCCAGCGTGAGCAGGTAGTGCTGCAGCCCCTTGCCGTACTGCCGCCCCATGGAGGCGTCGGCCACCAGCAGCAGCTCCACCTGCCGGGCCCGCGAGACC
>NW_028185406.1:533666-579116 GCF_003343005.1 Rhea americana | reverse complement strand
GCGGCCGCGCCGGCCGCACGGTGTAGCGGGCGCGGCGCACGGCGAAGTAGCCGTCGAGCCCGCCGCAGAGGTTGAAGACGGCCAGCGAGCGGGGGCTGCCGTCCACCGTGCCGCGGTAGTAGCAGCGCGCCGGCCCGCCGGCCGCCGCCGCCGCCGCCGGGTCGCGCTCCAGGTCGAGGAGGAAGCGCTGCCCGCCGGCGTAGAGGACGTACCCCGCCTTGCCGCCCCCCGCGTAGGTCGGGTCGAGGCGCCGCACGACGCCGCTGGCCCCGCGGGGCGGCGGGGGGCGGCGGGGAGGTCCGGGGGCAGGGCCGGGCCGGGGCGGCCGCGGGGCGCCGGGGGGCGGCGGCGGCGGCGCTTCGTCGTCGGCAGGTGCCACCGGAGGCGGCGGCGGCTGGGCCAGGGCGAGGTGCAGCTCCGCGGCCAGCAGCAGGGAGACAAACTTCAGGAGCATGCTTGCCTCGCCGTCAGTGGCAATTAATAATAGGAACAGTGATGATGATGATGGGGGGGGACGGGTGAAGAGAGCCGGTGCAGCAACGTAGTTAAGGGAAGGGGAGAAGGGGGGAAGGAGGGGAAGAGGAGGGAAAAATAGAAGAGGAAAAAAAAAAAAAAAAAGAGAGAAGAAAAGAAAGTTCTGCCTCCCGAGGTTGAGTCAAGTGTGAGTGGGAGAAACAAAAATGTCAACAAAAGCAGCTCGCGTGTGAACTTTGTGTTTCTCTGCAGGGAAGAGCCGGGCGCACATGGAAGGAGAGAGAGAGGAGCGAAATCCGAAATCCCAAATCACTGATGCCGGGGAGGCAAAGGTGGAGGGGGGGGGGAGAGGAAAAGGAAGAGAGGAGGCTCGGAGCCGGCAGGCAGAGAAGTTTAGCACTTCCCACTCCTCGTCCACTTCTCTGCTGTAGTCACTGAATCATCCCCATCAGCAGCAGAAGCAGGGGGCAGCTCTGCTGCGACTCGGCACTTTCTCGGGCTCCGGTAGCTCCCTTTCCTTCCTTTGCCCCCTTTAGTTTTGAAGAGAAGGAGGAGAAGGGGAGAGAAGAAATTCAAGCACCAAAAAACGCCTCGATCGTCTCCGGTGAGAGGGTTTAAAAAAAAGAAGAAGAAGAAGAAGAAAAAAAAAGACCCACGAAGCGGAAAACGTCCCGGATTTTTGTAAAATCCCCCTCCCTTTATCTTTTCTGTTGTTGTTGTTGTTGTTATCCCCAGTCCGTCGATGTGAACAAGAGGAGAAGGGAGAGAAATGTGAAGATGAGAGGAGGTGGAACAATGAATTTATAGCGGAATGCCATCCTGCAATGGCAATTTCAACAATTCGTCACTGCAGGCTGCCTCTTAAAGGGAGAGCTTCAAAACCACCACTCCCACACTTCCTTCTCATTTAATCAGACAGAGAGAGAAACTTGAGGGGAGGGGGAAAGGGGGGGGCTGCGGGGGGAGGAGAAACGGAGAGAGGGAGCGAGGGAGAGGGAGGCAGGAGAGAGAAAGAGAGGGAGGAAGGAGGGGAGGGGAGAGAGACCGGGCGAAAACGTTTGTGTATGAAAAACACAAGATTTCCTTTGAATCATTTAAAGCCACAGTGTCACGCGGTGTGCGCTGTTTCCCAACTGATCGGCGACGGGCGAGCCGCGCTCGCCTCGCCGCCTGCCAAGTGCCCCCTCTCCCCTGCCCTACCTTGCCGCAAGTTTTGCAGTTTTAAGCGGGAGAGGCGGATTTATGCCTCGCTGGAGCAAGGCGAAGGAAGTGGCCGCGGCTTCCCCCGGAGCTCCTGGGCTGCAGAGCGGCTTGTGCCGGCTGGCAACAAGTCCCCGGGAGCGCGGGGCTACGCGGGCGGCCGCGGCTCTCCGCGCCCCGTCTGTCCCTCTCTCCCCCTGCTCACCCCCCCCCTCCCGGGAAACAGGCTGTCACTCCGTCGGGGCGGGCTGCAGTCCCGTCCCCACAAGTCCCCGGCGAGGAGGGAGGGCAGGGAAGGGTTAACGCTTGCTTTAACCTCSCGAGCGGCTTCAGATGCTGGGATCGTCCCGCCGCGGCCGGACGGGCGCTCGTCCCCTCTTCCTCCTGCCCTCCGCGCCTGCSGGTGCGACAAGGGCACCGCGAAGGGCAGCCGTCTGGATTCACCTCCTCACCCGCCCCTTCCCTGCCCGCTGTCCACAGAGGGGCTCAGCCTCGCCTGGAGGGAGAGGTCCCACCCGGCCCCGGGGACCACGACACCCGAGGGAGGCCCACCTCCATGGGGCTCCCACCTGGGGACCCAGCAGCGGTGCGGCCCAGGTGCCTCTTCTTGCATTGAGCTGAAGACAGGCACGTGGAAAGCAAGAAGTGCTGCCTAGTACGGTGCGCTTCCTCCGGGTGCCCTTCAAGTCCCCCCAAAGCAGGTGCTTTCTAGCCCCAGGACTTGGGAAGGGACGTGCTGTCCATTCACCCCAGCCTGAAAACAACGTCGCGGCCCGATCGCTCTGTCCATGAGGGAATTACAGGCACATCTGCAACACACCGCACAGTCAGGACCACAGTGCCAGGCTACGCAAAGATGACACGTTACCGCTCGGCTTTCAGAGGCTGCTCCAAGAGGCTAATGCTTCTGCAAAGAACAGGTTAACTAGCACCACAGACTTTTCCGAAAATTATTAATGCTAGGTAAATGATTACATTAGCATCTGCCCAATCTTAAATTAGATCAGCCTGAGGTTATAGTGTGGAAGATTTAACACACCAAACTTTAGCAGGTGTTCTTTTTTCCTTTTTCCATTTCTCCAGCAACTGTGATACCTGCAAACAAAAGTTCAATTCTCAAAGTCCTGGTACTTCTTTTTTCTACTTTTCAGCATTTTWCTATCACCAAAAATTCTTGACTGGAGACAGAAAATTTCAAAATGAAGAGTTCTACATCAGAAAGGTCACATGATACCTTTTGTGCTGTGTTCCAGGACTACTCAACATTTTTCAAATTTACACATTTTCCTCATTATTTTTAACTACTTGTAAGGACAAAAAAATGAAAGAGAAGGAGAGAAAGAGAAGGCATATTTTCAAAAAGAAAGAAATTTGTCTCCCATTTTTTCTTGAACAGTTTTTACTTTTCATTTAAGCCAAGAGGGTATCTATTCGGATCTTTACTGACTTCAGTGGGACCTGATCAAGCTATGGATTCRTATGCATGTCTGAGTCCAAACTCTCGAAGACCTCTGGGAGATGTGCTAAAGATGAGATCTGGGAAAAGGAATGCGGGTTGGATAACAATCTCAGAAACTCCCATTANAAAAAAAAAAAAAAAAAAGTGTTAGTTTGTCCATGAGGAGGAATATGGCACACAAGAGGCCAGTGTAATGTTCTCCCATGCTATAGCATAATTCCAACTATCCAGCACAGGAAAAGGAAAAATATGAAAAGAGTTAGCAGTTACTAAATGGTGGTTATCACTACTTGTTTGTTTTGTTGTCTTTGATGTCCCAAATTACAGGAAAAGTTGGCTAAGCTTCCACAATGCCCTGTTTCACCACATAGGGATCTAGGCTTTCTGGGAAGGTATGAATTAGCCTGCACAGACTGCCCCACAGATTATGAAGTCTTTCCTATTTATGTTTCAAAACTGTAATAAAGTGCAATAAGGCAAAGATAGGTCAATTATGCTTCTATTCTGAGAGTCCTGAAGTTTAAGGATAAATCACTTAAACACGTCATCTTCTTTTTCCTCCCAATTTTGCCCTCTTAGCCCCTTTTTACAGTTAGAGTATTCCCTTTAAACAAGAAAGCCTGTTAGCATGTCCTAAGTTGGAGATGACACTAAATCCTTGTCAAACAGTTCTGACCTGGAAATCACAGAGCTGACCTTTCTCCAACAGAGACACAAATCCTCAATTAGCTTTAAGGCATAACATAGGTTTTGTACACTTTGCGCCAAATTCAATCCTGATGTAAAAAGACCCAGGTCTCTTGAGTCAAATGGAGCTGCAAGCCGTTTTCATTAAGGCTGTATTTCACCCTTTGGGTTTGCCCACGAAAAGCTTTAGGATCCTTCAAGTAACAGTTCCAGTAGCTGGGGATTCCTGATTAGATAGTATTTTAGCCGCATGAGAATTTTTTCTGAGGAGCATTGTAAACACTTTTATGAGGACACTGAGATCCTGACAAAGCTGTTAATCATTTTTCCCACATTTCCCTTAAACTGGCTTATAGAATGATCCTGTCTGATGTCACCCCTCTTTTGATTCTCCGTCATATCACTAGGAGTGGAAATGCAGGAATCCAAGGTATCAACAGATTAGTGCTGTATCTGTCTACAGTCCCCTGGCAGTTGTTAATGCCTGATAGAGAGTTCCTACCTAACATGTTCTGTCTTGCACCATTTGCTTAACTCTTCTGCTTTGGTGATTACTTCCTGTTTAGGCTTTGCTGTTCTAGTTTTAAGAATGTCTGACACTTCTATGTAATTGCACAGGGAGATATGAATTATTAGGGGAGATATTAGTTATTTCTATAAAACTATAGGGCCAAGAAGATGAAATCAAACCCGAGAAAATAGCCTGCTCAGTACATYAACGTAAGTATACTGAAGTAAATCAAATGCACAACGTTTGATAAGATTGTGCTCAACAAACACCTTTAGCTGCGAATTGGACCCAGGTTTTGGTAAGTCCCAATCTAAGGAACTATCTGTAGCAACAGGCTTCGTACAACAGCTTTGTCTCTGCTGAGAATCAGAAGCCTCAGCTAACTTTATGAGACATTTTTAATATGCACATTAGCAAGAGCTAGCTTGTTTTTCAGATCTTTTCTCATTTTTCAAATCTTTATCTCCTACAGAGCTATCAGTGATACGTTGCAGCTTTTAAAATTCACCATGGGTTTGATTCATTGATCTTGTCAGCAGTTTTAACAGTCCAAACATTATGATTATAATGTTCAAGTCTACCAGTTTTAAAGATTTCCTATGGTGATGCATTAAAACCGCTGAAGACATTTATTTCTAAAGTGCTCATTATTAAATAAAATACTCATTATAAGTCATTTTGCAAAGAAGTTTTAAAGATGAATATTTTTGTTCAGTGTTTTGGAAAGGACTAGACACGCTGGCATTTGGATAAGCTRTGCAGGGTCTGACCCCTACCTGAGGACAGGGGCTTTGTCGACAATAGTCTCTCATTATGACGATGTCTTGAAGTGGCTTAAATGCTCTTGAAAACAAATTCAGGCAGAGACATTCCTGATAGTTCTGAGTGACTCTAACTCTTGCTTACTGATACTGAAATAGGTTTGTGGTTGATAAACAAGCCTGCATCGCCATTACTGGTGTACCCTTCCCGCCACTCTTACCAGACGCGCCGGGAAGGGAGTGCTTCTGGAGACTGGGCTAACTGCCCCACCGTTCTCATGTTGCTTGTGGCGAAGGCAGCAGCGGGAAGCCTGCTGCGGGCTGCACGTTCTTTCGTTTCTGGACTGTACGGGGCTGCTAATGACACAAAGTTGTTGTAGGCCCTGAATTATTTATAYAAGGATCAAATAATGCCTACCTTAGAAAACCCGAACAACTAAAAGATATTAGCAGAGTGAATAGACACAGGCGGGTGTTCCTCGGTGTGCAAGCTCCTGAGCAGCACGAGTGAGGCTGCACCTTCGTGGCCCTGCTAAGCCACTGTCGCGTATGACCACTAGCTGCAGTTGCTGAAATTGGCTAGTTTTAGAACACAAGTGCCTTTGGCTACAATAAAATCACGAGCTTCAAATAGCTGTGTCTTAGTAGGAAATGTCTTTTTGGTGTGAAGCACTGTAGCTTTAAGGCAAAATGTTTTACTTGCTTCTTTATGGTCAATGACATCTTCTTCAACTACAGCCATGTGGGGAGCGAAGGAGACGCCTTTGGCTTGGGGTTTATGTTTTTATAAGTGGCATGTGTAAGTAATGTATCAAGTATATAACAGTTCCAGCAGGCTGAAAATTTTATGTTTGACATCAGCTTCATTTTTCTGTAAGGGCTATGGAAGGAGCCTTAAGGGGTATAGCGTAAAAGTTGGGTTGGGCACAGTTTAAATAGCTGTATTGTTTTATTGTAACAACACAAGAATATTGTGAATTTATGGGTACTGTATCAAATTAAAATAGGAAACTACCTGAGGCCTGGCTAGAAATCAGATTGTTAGGGATCAACTTATKGGGGAGAAAAAGGAAAAGCGAGTGATATTTCTGTAAGATTAATCATACATAAAAATATATCACATAATAAAAATACATCACTTGCCTTCATAGCAAGCAAGATCCAGAAGAAGGATTTGTTCACYGATAGAAAGAAGCTATGACATTGTCCAGTCAGGAGGAAAAGAAGGCAAGAATGATAAATTGTATTTTCTACGTATTGACCTAGAGAACGGAACAGAATGGGGTCCYTCATTTTCCTACAACTGATGCAAGAAATGAACTCACATAAACCATAACACACATGAATAATTGTGACCACCGAACCTACTCTGAATTCTGTTTAAAACACATGTTGGGTGGAGGCAGCGCTCTGCAGGAAGTATCAGATGTTATTATAATAAGTATCAAACCCTTATCCTTTTTTTCTGAACAGCAGCAAGATAATCAGAGGAAGGGTAAGATGTTAAACTTTCCTTGTAAAAAAAGACACTTGTTATAAAAATACATTTTAAGAGYACAAGATACGCACATGATATATTTTACAGCTGTTCTTTCAGAAGGCTGAAGGTCTGAAAAACTCTGGAGTCCAGTTTGTATGAGGAGCAGCAGACATTTAATTAATCTCAGCCCTAGGATTTTACAGCCAATATGTGGTCTCTGAACATCTCTGCTCTAGTTAGCAGAACATCTGTAGTGGAAAAGCAGAACTTAAGTAAATCCAAGTGTACTTGTACCCCCTCCAAAGTTTACCCCTTTTTACCATCATTTCTTTAAATATTTTTCCAAAGATTTGTATATTCAGCTTCTCCCTGTCCTCCCTGTTCCATTCAGGAATCTACTCATTCAGTCAGTGATGTGCCTTAAAATTTTTATTGAGCCATGCCTAAGCAAAACCTGKTTCAATACTGATTTAGCACCCAGATAGCCTCCTCCCACTCCTGCCCAAATCTTGTTTGTTCTTTGTTGCACATAGGCTGGATATATGTTCTTGTATATGTTCTGAAAGAGCTGGAACTGAAATACTGGGGCAATTATAATAAAAGAAATGCCTCCTCTCTCTCTGTTTTTTTTTTCTTAACCATGAGTCAAGTTCTCAGTTGATGTAAATTGGGATAGTTCCATGGAGGCAAACTGTTAGAAGCATAGCTTTATGAATTTACACATCTATAAATGATATTCCAGTACTGTAGGTGGAATATCTTTTTCCATGTCATCTGAGGCATAAACCAGAAAATGTACTTCCCTGGACTTCAAAGGTAAAACTGAAAGAGTGATTAAAGAGAAATTTAAAGCAAACATTCAATTGCCAGATCTCACCTGGCATTAATACACACGCTACACCACTTAAGATATCAAGTTCTGGTTGCCATGTGCACAGATTTTTCCATCTGAATCCTGGTTGCCCTGAAAACTTGAGGAGAGAGGAATTTGCAGGTCCTCTGAGACAGAAGGCAGGAGTTGTTGCAGGTGGCACCACTGCCTGGCACAAGCCTTCATGGTACTTATCCCTACTTGCAACAGAAATCTCTGCTGTGAGAGGAAAAGCTGGGGAGACTGCTACACACTCTCCCTGTAGACAATTCTGTAACAGCAAGCGTGGAGGAGTATTTTGTGAGCATTTCTTTGTCTTCTTGCATCTTATCAAAGATGATCCCTAGATAGACGCAGGGTGCATCTATCACCAGTGTGCTTTTGAAATGACTCTCCCAAACATGTGCTTTGGTTTACACCACACAGGGGTCTCTGAGCACATAAACCACAGGCCTGGACTAGAGCTAGCCCAGACAGATCCACCAAAAGCCATGCAGATGGATATCACACTGGCTGTTCTGCTGTCTGGATCTCCTCATCTCCTCCTTTTGAAGTGCACTACTTGCTAACACTGACAGTCATATGGCTATCAAGGAGCATCAGAAGGGCACAAACAGGCTGCAGTGCCAGCCGACTAGTGCACAGTATGACTTTTCAGATACAAATGTTTTAGACACTTCTGCTGGCTGGGATACCATACAAGTAARTGATAAAAGAACATATATGTTAGACAGGGAGGTCATTTTCTGAATGCATGTTGCTGTCTTTAATAGCAAAAATTGTACATTTTAATGATTAACACATATCCATGCATGCATGCACTCCTGTCAAAAGGGTCGGAGCATCCACATAACATTTAAATGCCACGTTAGCCTTATTCTGATATCTAAAATGGGTCTCAAATGATGCATAGGACTTATGCTGGCCTTGTGCATAAGGGTACAATTCACCCTGAAAGAAGAGACCAAACATAAGTCTCGTCACAGCTGTAATAGTCATTTCTGGAATGCACCCAGCAGGTCTTATCCAAGCCACTACAGACAGGCAGTTTGAGTTTTTCCAGTTCCTAATGATTACACAGTATCCTGGAGTCAGTTGGCCAATTTCCACTGAGAGTGAAACTCTTTGTATTTAATATCCCCCTAAAATAAAAGTGGCATAAGAGAAAGGCCTCAGTCTTTTTCTTCTTTTATTGCTTCTGTGTTGAAGAGGTTTAGCCCACAGGGGTTGGAGCACCAGGCAAATCTACAAAATATGCAGTACATCCTGTTACACCGAAGTGGGTAGATCCTCTCCAGTAACAACTACACTGGTACAATGGAAGACTTTGTCTAGTTTTCCTGCCCATACGGTACTAGAGCACGCATGGTATTTCATTATGGTATCCATTTCAGGAAGTGAAATGGTGGAAATCCTTAAGTAGTCACAAGTCCGTTTTCACCATTGTTCCAGAGGGATTGAAGGGAATGGATAAATATCCTTGGAGCTGTACTACTTGGTACTATACTGTACACAGGAAGTTATTTCCCGCTCTGTTAGACACCCAGGATACGGTCAAGTATGAGGCTTAATGACCTTCGGAGGTCACGTTGCAGAGAAATTTGCAAAGAGCTAAGCACAAGAAGTGCCCAGCCGGTCTAGCATCCAGCAGAGCAAAGAGTAGCTTGGTCTTGAGGCGGTCTGAGTAACTACAGGTCCTATCAAAATCCACAAATCTTGATAAAACACTTCAGTGAGAGAAAAATTAGAGCAGATCTACTGGACAACTACACTACTTTTACTACATATCACATTAAAAGCTTTCACTTCTACCTCTTCTGACCCGGGATAGATTTACAAAGCATTATATAAAACACACACACCTTTGGAGGAAGCCTATCTTTCAATACCATGTAAAAAACCAATGTGTTAGGAGAACAGGGCAAGAAACCTAAATCAACCCAAACTTTTGCTCTCCTATTTATTTTGAGTTACAAAAATTTCGTCATAATTTCAAGGCAGTTTCCCAAATTATCTCTCCTCTCTCAGATCCCTTCCATTTCTCTGGTCCCTAGTCTATAAGATTTTCAGATTTTTTTCTTCCCAAGAGGACATTTTGAAATGTGTATGTCATGGTCCAGATCACAACCACAAGGCAACCTCCTTCCCTCCCTGATGTTTAATGGGTTTTATATTCTCCAATATGAACTGAAAAATGTGTGTACTTGAGCCCCGCCAAAAAACAGCATGACTTTCCATGGTTCATAAAAACTCACCCATCCCCTTTGTAAGAAAACCATTCTCCTTTACACAGAGCAGGAGTTCACTACTTCAAAACACAGAAACCATGTGGTGACATGTTTTAAAAGAAAACACAACAAAACAAAATAAGAAATAAAGCAAACCTTATTCTCCCACCCATGATCCTTCCAAACAAAAACCCACCCTTGTAACCCTAGAAAACCAACCATTGCAGTCACCTGGTTTACCACAAGGATCCGGCTGCAGTTGCGTAATGAAGGCTAAGTATTAGCATCGTGTTTGTGTTTGGCAGCTGTAAATCAGCATATTGTCAGCTTTGTCACCACCTTCTTTGGTCAGTGTCTTATGCCTCATGGAAAGAGAGAGGGCAGAAGTAGTACTGAATATTAAGGKGCAGCTTGTGCTTGAGCGTCTTGGCCTGCTGTGCCTGGGAAGGTCTCTGAGCTGAGCCTCCAGTCATATGTGCCTGTGTGTGTATGGACAGTGTATGGAGTTGACATACATGTACTGGGCTTGAGGGGGCCGTGTGCTCACACCCAAAATACAGTTATACAGCACTTGTTACTCAGCTTGATCCACTGCCATTAGACTTCTATGCTTTTTTTTCCTAGCTGTAACATATCATTTCTAAGAAAATTTCCAAGTCTGATTTTAATATTTCCAGGTAAGACATGACAGCCTTTGGTAAGGTTCATTCTTATGAACTGCAACTGTTAAAAAGTTGCATCCAACTTCTAGTTTGAATTCATTTAGCCTCAGCATTCAGCCAGCACTCTTGGTTAATCTTTTATCTGTTAGTGTGAAGAATCTCTCTTTTTTTAGCTAGTAAAATTATAGATAGCGGTCATGTCACTCTAATCTTTTCTTTGGGAGCTAAAACACAATAAGGACATTGAGCCTATGCAAAGATATATTTTTCAATACTTATTCTCATGGTCCTTYTCTTAGCTTATTCCAACTCATCAAAATCATTTCTAGGATTCTAAGCTGTGGTTATTGCAGCTGGTCACAACATTCAATACTGCTTATGCCAGCATAAAATACACATATAACTTTCCTCAACTCTGTTGGGCAGAGTATCACACCAGGAACTCACATGAGCTGATTACCCACTACAACTTCTCCTTCTCCTTACAATCTTTTAAAGTCATTGCTTCTCTGGAGAGAATATTCCATTTTAAGGTCTTGACTTACATTCGTTGCCTCCAGATATATTGCTATACTCAGTACTTATTCTTCTGGATCCTAAATTCTTCATGCCAGTGGCCAGCCCATCTTAAAACTTAGACAACCTGCCAAAATTATTCTATGATTTTATTTCTAAATCTAATTTACTGACAAAAATACTGAATTGTGTTGTGCCAAGAAGAATTTTTTGGTATGCAGCTGAAAAGACTTGCTCAAGAAAGAGCTCTTCTTTACAATCACACATGTACAATCAGATGTTGAGATCTACCAGTTTTCAGTACAGTCAACATGGGCTTCACATTTTCTATGCTTAGGCAAATCTGCATAGACCATACTGAGCAACTATACTGTAATAAGACTGAGTAATAGCTGCCTGTCTTATGGTCACTTYGTTCTTCTTATCGTCTGTCTACTAGAGCATTTGTGCTCAAGATGGGGCTACCACCTAGAACATCATTGTTGGTGTCCCACAGAATGAAGACAGGCTTCTTAAGTGACCCTGACAAAGATGCAACCTCAAGCCAGCACTATTTTGTCTACTCATACACATTTCTACTTACAAGGCTCAAATAGCACCTCCCTCCGAGATACAGAAACCATATATCTTTTCATGCTTGCTTCTTCTAAAGAACTCCTCATTCTCATTGTATTTTTTTCTTCTACTTCRAACATCTATCTACATACACTTCAGTGTTATCATGATGTCATCACCCTAACCTTTCCTTCATATTGTTTTTTATTGGAGAGCAAGGCAGCAGTCACACTTATCATTGCRTTTTAAGAATTAAGAAGAAAAAGCATTTGATAGGGGAAGAAAAATCTCCATATCCTTGAGAAAAAAAACTTAGTGGATATCATTGTGAGTAAACTGCAATCTGCATTTCTATTTTTCTTTTGGAAGTCAAGGGTGAAGGCTTATGCTCAATTTTTCTTATCCTACATTCTTTACACTAATATGGAGTAGTTTCTGGTATAAATAGCCAGAAAATTAAATACAGCAGAGTTTTCCTGCCAGTTTGCACATAGGGAACTAAATGACTGCATAAAATGTAAGACAGTGGCATACCAGGCTACCTGTTTTCTGCAGTACAGCCTATGTGGAGTCTCTCTAGTTTGGCTAAATCTGTTGTAACAAGAGTCTAGAACAACTCAGTTCAGATGTTCCTGCTGTTCCTGCCCTATAAACCTAGTCATGCCTTTATGTATTTCTCTTGAAGCAGTGACTTGCATGGGGCAGAGACAAAATTTCAAAACAAAATAATCAGGCACTACAGGTCTGTGAAAGCCACATGAAGTTAAAGCTCCCATGACTTTTGTTAGGTTATTGCGTGAGCACCCTCCATTCACATGGCCTGATAATTCTTGCAAGCTCTATCACTATTTTAAATTTCAGACTCTTTCTGAGTATAAAGACAYTATGTGTGCATGTATGTTTSGTTGCACRTGGTAGAATTTCTGTTTTATTTTATTTTTTAATCTCTGAAAAGAAATTCTTTCGTTCTCCAGCTTCAGTACTTTGTTGAGCTACCAGGGAAACACTAGAACAGCTATTGGTCAATAGCTCTTATAGTAAAAGTTAGCAATATTCAAAGGTAGTAAATGTTCTGGGAAAGACATGAATTCCTTTCAAGTTCTGAATCAGAATCCTTTTCTTCTTCAACCCATTCCTCAGATCTGGGGAATTCCAAAAAAAGGTTTTTTTTTAATACTAAAGCCATCTATATTAATGGAACTGTCAAACTACTGTTTTTACAATGTGTGATTCAGAGAACTCAGCCACCCACACACTAACCACAAGAGGCAACACTTCAGAGCATCCTATCTGAGAACCCATCTATACGGACATTGCAGACAGACCTGAGGCTCCTTTGCTTATGCTTCCAACTGTCTGGACATGAGCCAGCTCTAATTTAGAAGTCCTGCAGACATGTTAGCTCATTTCTGTGTTTGAGCTAATATCAAAGCCTTCGCAATCATCTGGGTTGAGAGGATGCCTGGTAGGTAAACCTCAGTCCTCAGGTGATGCAGTTATGCTGCCTCCATGGATGTCAGAGGAATTTTGCCTCAGAAGAAAAACATGTGGGGGAAGACGTGTTCTTCTTCTTTCTGTTATGCATATAGCATAACCCTTCCTCTTGTCCAGCAGAGTTTTCTACAGAACAGGTGCCCGGTCTACAGGTAGTAGAGAGAGTCTCTTCACATGGGCTAGCCTCCCCACTGAACGCAAAGCAGGTCACTAATGCTTCCCACTACAGGTCTTTCTCTTTGTCTGTGGCCTGGTCAAAAGCCAGTCCTCAGCTGAAGCTTTCAGGACTCCTTTCCTAGTATACACACTTTACAGAGAAGAAAAGCAAGCTCTGCATTGGAAAAACACAACAACAAACAAACAAAAAACTTGTCTGGAATAACGTGTCACACTCAGAAGCAGTACCAAGGACTCCGGGCTCTCARTCTCCACAGACAACGAGTTTGCACCTGAATCATTTGGGAGCACAATCTTTTTAGGAAAAAGGCATCTGGTCTAAAGTATAGTATCAATCCCTTTGTTTAGTTTAGCTGAATCCCACGGTTTTGCGTTTTCATCCCTCAATCCTCCCTACCGGAGAAACAAATCTCTGGTAATTTGAACACATGTATACTCTTCACTAACTCCCAACACTAGTAACTTGTTCCATATTCTCAGTACCATTTGCATTAAATAGTTCTACCACATTCTCTCCTCACTCTCAATGCTTAGAAACAGATGGGTAAACAAAGCACAGAATGGCTATGTCTCACCGCGCTTGATTTTTTGTTTGAAATCTACACAAACATTGGGATTAATTAGGTCATTTTAAAATTAGGGAAATTCCTGTAAAACCGTTTTTACTTCTTCAAACAAAATCAAGCATGGAAGCATTCTGGATTGCAGCATGTAAACTGATGTGGAGATAAGATATTCTTTGTTTTGTTTGAGACTTAGAAAGATACTACAGGTATTTTAAAATTCCTTGTTGTTAGCAGCCTACTTACATTACTGAAAAGGAATTTCAGCTTATCATTTCCCAGTTTATTTCAGAATATTATTACAGAAGTAGGAGGGAAGTGGTAGTGGGAAGTTTTCCTATGTAAGGCTTGGTGAATGATTATGAAAAATTTTGTTTCACTTGAAGAACAGAAGAAAATAACTGCTGCTTTTTTTCTGAACGGTCAGACCTATGGATGGCTAAGCTGTTCACGTTATGTTGATATTGTCTATGCCTTTGCAAAACTCACCTAAAGATGAATACAAAAGTAATGAAATCTGCCTTCTGCTGTAAAGAAGAGTTTATTCCAAAAGGATGTTTGGTATTCCTATCTGAGTCTGAGATGACTGGTATTTTACTAACTCAAGTTATCTAGTGATTAATGATTATTAACAATACCTAGTGACTGTAAATATTCAACCTATATTTGCGCTCCCTTCGCTTTTGCCTCTGACTGTCTCTGCTCAAGAAGGAAAGGAAACCCACCGAAAGGCTGGGACATCTTGGTGACCTTTTGGCATATTTATTACAGTCTGCCTTTTGCCAATATCCTACATTTGGCTGGTGGCTGTTTTATTAAAATGTCAGAAACAAGTGCTGCCTCTGGACTGGTGTTTCCCATTGTCCATCTCAGGCGCGCAGTGTCCTGCACCCAAGCAGTGCAGGTCACGTAGCTGACCACAGCCCTGGCCATGGAGGTCGGTCACTGCAAGCGTGAGCACTGGTTTGGGCAGGCACTCGGCCACAAAGCCCTGCGTGGCCCCAGAGCTGCGGAGGGAGCAGAGATGAGATGGGACGCACTCTTTGTTAGAAAAGTAAGAACTGGAATTAAGTGAGACTGGAGAAGCTCATCACTGGTTGCAATGAAAGACATAGCTTARCAAAATAAAGAAGGTATCTTTGGCTCATTGGTCACAGTTTTTWTTTWWTTWWTTWWTTWWTTWWTTTTTTAGGGCTGGGATCTTTTCTTGTTATTTAATATGACAACAATAAAAGTTCCTTGATTAAAAATAAATTGAGATTTGAAACCTGGAAAGGCTATTTTCTATTTCTGGAATTTTAAAATAAAATGACATATTAGACATTKCAGCTGCAGTATTCTGGAAAGCTGGAAAACTCTCCAAGCTGAAGGCACACGATACAACAGTATTGAAATACTCACTGCCTCCTGACTATACAAAAAGATTCGTAGACATTCTGGTTTTAGCCCTGTGCTTGGCAAACAAATATTTTCAGAAGCTAGCTTTTATATGCAGTTACTGCTAGGCTTTTTTATTGACAATTTCCCCACTCCTCCTTCAGGCACCAAATATTCATAGAAAGATGCTATACAAATTCAGAAGATAAACACAAAATCAGGCTAATAATAGGTAAAATTCTTCATAAAGGGACTTGGACTAGCAAGTATTTATCAAAGTCCCTGTTATCACAGAATCTGAGGTGCTTCTCAGTTATTTGTTATGTTCTCACAGCAGCATTGCAACATGGGGGAATTCATGTTATTCTTTTAAAGCATGGCAACTAAGAAAAGCTGAAATTACAAAATGAAGTGACATGGCTAATGTAACACTAGAAGTCTGGAGCAGAGTTATAAAACAAATTCTTGTCTCCATCCCTTTGACCTTATCTATCACTTTTTTTCATGGCATTTGGAGTCAGGTTTTCAGGCTTTTGGCTTGCGGATTCATGGGTGGTCAGAGGGCAGACAAAGCAGATGTGACTTCAGCTGGACTTCTAGTAAACTCGTGATGCTCTGAGGGGCCTCTAAACTGGGGAAAATAAGGAATCTTTAGGAGGAATCTTTTACAAATAAATTTTTCTTTTCTTTTGTTTAAGATGTCTTGGATATGACACAACCTTCTCCAAACTCCACAAGCATCCAAGATTACAGTGAGCTACAGCTGGAGTGCCCACAAGCTATGTGTATGAAAGCTTTGGGGAAATCACAACTGAAATTTCTCCACAGCTCCTTGCACTCATGTTCTGGACAAGCTTTCTGAAAAGCCTAAATGTCATTGAAAGTCACTGAGCAATGGCTACGGAGTTTTTCTAAAATATCCAGGTAATTTACTAATACATTCGATGTTCACTGGAAGTGGACAATGTGGATTTATCATTCCAAATCAGAGGTGATTCTGGAAAACTTGTAGAAAGGCTAGTCCTTTTAGGTCTCCTGGAAGACCTCAGGTAACATATTTTATCTTCTACTGCATCTCTCCTTCACTTTGCTTTCAAATCTTGGAATAATGGAACTCTTTAGTATACAACCATTTTAAAGCACTACTTTCTTGTAAATGAAATTAAATGTCTAAAAGCATGTACCTCTTGAAGCTTTTAATATTGTTGCTATGACATTAAAACGAGGTTCCATTTCATACATTTGATATTAGAATTATGCAGACAGATATAAGGATTTGCCTAATAACAGTTATTGAGAAAGTAAGATTTCACTAAGCATTAATTTTGCATGACACAACTTTATTTTTATCATTCTGTTTGCCTAAACAAAAGCAAACTAGCCCTGCATAATTTTTCCTTTACTGATGTTAGCTGTACAAATATTTACTGACTCACCTAAGCCAGCATTTCAACTAAAACAGTTTTTATCCAGCTAAATAAAGTAGTTTAAATGGTCATATACCATTAAAAAAGAAGAAGTTTCACATACTTCAAAATATGTTTTATTCTTGGTGAGAGGGAGGGTAATTTATTACATTTGACCTTGAAGCATGTGTTTTTCTTAATGCAGTAAATAAATRCATTTCAACTCAAACCCAACCGAAATGGCAGTGGTGTATGGTCAGCCTGTTCAGAACCTCATTCTGATGGCTTTGTTCAGATGGACCTCTAAAGGGTGTTTTATCTGGGCTAGCACTGCAAGGTCAGCATTGTTTCTCTTTTTTCTGGAGATGAGTTGTATCCTAGTTCCTACATAATGCAGACCTGCCCCCAGTCTCTTCATTGAAAACACACACAGTCTGTGTTTTAACTACAAGCAACCTGGCAAACTGGAAGGGACCTGTCCTACAGGAGGATGAGTTAAGGGAGGCATCTGTTGTGCAAGCTGGCTGAGAGGCAGTGTGTCTAATGCAAGCTCTACTTGTAAGGATCTTTTTCACCTGTTCTATCATTTTAGCTTTGGTTTTAAAAGTAAAATAAAGGGGTATAATAGCACAGCAAGGAAGCAAGTACTAAATCTTTCTTCCTCTTCCCAGCTTTATATTTTGGTGATGTGGTAAATGGAATCTGAATGCAAATAGGCCCATTGATTATTTGTTTCTCCTTCGTTTCTATTTTTCTCCAAATTTTTAGTTTAAAATTTTCTATTTGTAAGGCCAAAGTTAATGGCAGCAGCCCACATCCTTAGCAAAGTTGGGAATGCCTCCATGACACTGTCCAAGTCTGTGCTAGRTACAATATTCCCTGAACTCCACAGGAGTCATACAACTGAGTTCAGTGTTTCTGAGCTCAGACTCAAGGCTGAAGGGTGGAATGTGCAGAAGAGCAAGGATCTAGATCAAAATCTCCCTTAGTGTCTACTTTACTGAGGAAGGAACTGGTTGGGGCACTTTTCCCCTCAGGTCTCAGTGTTGAAAAATTTCAACACCCAGGGAAGGGAGGAGAGTTATGAAGAGTCTCTAACTGCTGTTCTTCAAAAGAAATGCTTTTCTAATGCCTTTGCATTAGAAGCATCTGTTCTTATTTATTAAGTTTTCCATATACATGAGCATATGACACATTTTCATTCTGGAGAGCTTACTCCCAATTAAAAGAAAAAAAAAAAAAAAAAAAAAAAGGGAAGAAACATAGAAACGTCTCCAAAGCAAGTGAGACCCAGGTGCCTGGCTCTTTGGTGAGGTAGTGTCACCCACGCTGGCCTCTGTTCAGCAAACCACTCAAGCACATCCATAAGTCCAGATTATTGCAGTGGGCCATTAAGCCTGGGCTTAAGTGGTTTTTTTTGTAACAGCTGTCCTGAACAAACTCATCGTACTGCCTCCCACGCAATGATGCAGTCAGAAACCTGATTAAAGCTGATGTACGAGACTACTAGCGAAAGCCAAGCGCTCTGTACAACAACAAGTTTTATTGATCTCATAAAACTCAGGAACTCTTCTGTTAGCCAGCCACCTATTTTGACTGCCATATACAGACAACTAATCTACTATTTACATATCTAGAGACATAGCGCACTGTCATAATAAGTCACAGAATTTAAAGAACCATAAAAGAAAGAGCAGCATTTCCCCCACTTGTTCAGCTACATAAACCTGGTCACTCATTTGGATATGTTAAAGGCCATTTGGGCTGCCAAAGGTTAYTCTGGCTGATGAGTGCCTGACACTGGCACACTGAGGAGCAGAGGCAGCAGCATCGGAGATTGGACCTTGGCAAGAAGTCACAGTGCTCACTGCCACCGTGAGTTGCCRGGGGAAACGCTCTTCTCTCCACCATCCCCAACCACTCTCATGCAGCTCCGTCATATCTGATCAGGGAATGAACCATTGCAGGCTTTAAAGTTGTGCCGCTTCATGGAGAGTATTCAGGCATGTGAGATGTTCAGAGAAAGCTCTATAAGTGGCAGTATGGAGAAAAACAAGCTGGTCGTACAAACTGGCCTAGGATGATGGAGAGAAAGAGGATGAAATAGGGAGTCCCATTCCTATATTCACTCATTTGAACCCTACTATTGTCTGTATAGTTAGCATTATTTATTTACAGGGTAGCTCAGGTCTGTTTCATTGTTCTCAGCCTGGTTGTACAGAGGGTTAGCTAGTTTCTTGTACTGACAAGTCTCAACTTCAGTTGAAATCAGATACTAGAGGAAATGAACTGGATTTATGCATGTGTAGAAAGGTTGCTAAGGCAGGATGTATGTGTATTAAAGAGCTGCCTGGCAATTCTCATAGGGTGTCTTTATAACTTGCAAACCTTTAACACAAAAGGAGATTCAAAGTAAAGTCAAGGATACGATAGAGTTTACAGATTCATGCAGTTATCCATCTCCAATCCAGTAATCGATCCTTACATAGTGACTTACTTTACTCTCTGGCCTGATTTTACAGCTCTGTTCATTTGGAAATACATACATTCATATGAATAACTATTTAAAACCCATGGCATTTTATTACAGGGTTCATACATTTCAGAATCAGACCTTCTAAGAAAAGAAAGTATTGTTTGGTGATGAAATACTGAAGACTACAAAGTATTACTTGTGGTCAAATGACAAAATGAGACAATATGTATAAATTTCTTTCATATGTGGAAAACAATGCAAATGTAATATTTCTAAGATGAGAGGAGAATATTTAACAAAAATTGTTTACCTGAATTTAAAGTCAGAAAAACAAGCCTAGAAGAGATATGAGGTGGTCATCTAGTCCATTTCTCTGCTGGAGTCTGGCCTGAAATGGAAGGAATGAAAGGTCAACTTTGTCTGTTGTTAATTAAATTTGTTAACATAAAATGGGCTTTTATTAGTTGGTCATTAGTTCTTGCATTCTTAGAAAAGATTATTTCTATAGTGCCAATAAGGTATGCCATCAGTAAATGATTTCTTCTTGAAAATTGTTTGACTCCATTCAACGTATGCAATGAGTTCCCATTTTAGAATTAAAGATAATTTTGGGTAACTAGTCTCAGTATGGAAGACATAGTGGGCAGACCATTATATTTTCATTTGTGTTTAATTGCTACTCCTTATTCTATTCAAAAAGATAATTCAGAACGTGTTAGACTCCCTCATCCAGAAATGTTACCAGTTATCCAGGGCAAACAGTTTACAAGCAAGCACGAATTATACTTGGGATGAAATAACTGTAAATCTGTAGTTTCTAATAGCATAGTTTTGTTGAAAAAAAGTATTTTGGAATTAGAAATCTTAAACATAAGTTTTATGTCAATAAAACCTTTTCCCTAGGAAGATCTTATTCTATAGCAATGAGTTTCTCATGTGAGCTTGGAAAGAGAAACAATTTCTCACCCCCACTACACTGAATACCAAAACACAGAATTGTCACCTTCCCATCATTTCTGATCCAGTCTCTGGAATAAATTAAACCCTCAAAGCTTTAACTAGGGATATTCACAGTGTTTGAGCCTGCTTAGTGAATTGGTTGAAACAACAGACTCTTGGCATCAAAAATTGAGATACTCTTTCCATTGTAAAAAAAGGACTAATAATAACCAAGCATTGCTAGTTATTTTTCTCCGGATTCCTTAAAAGGTGAAAGCACTTGTGTAGATGAGGTAGAACCCTTCACTACTCTTAATATTTAAACCATGCTGGGTATTAACTGTCTTTGAAATGTCTGCTTTTAATTATACACATAGCCTTTCTACCATTTAGCAGGTGGAATAGCTTTCAATTCAATTGGGAGCTAATATAAACTCCTCTCAGCAAATTCTCTCTAAAATGATTCTCTTTCAAGGCTTCCTGTATTAAAATGAGAGTCTAGGTGTGCTCAAGAGAATATTTTTTTTTCAGTTAATTGCACAAGAAATAGGCTGCTCTTCTATGTACTGATAAAAATCAGTAAAACCTGAACTTCTCTGTTCTCTATTCTGTCTGATTCTCTGTTATCTGTCTTCTAACCAGCCACATGGCTGCACTGTGTTTTGGTGAAACAAAACTCTCTCTCTCTCTCTGTATCCAGCTTGGCATAACCAATGCAGACCTGCCGTTAATTCTTATTCACTCTTACCTTTCAATTGAATCTGTCAAGGATTTTTTTTTCCTTTTATAGCATTTTTTTCCAGATTTTTCTTGCATTGTCTATGGACAGAATGGACACAGCTGCATACACAGGCGTGACTGAAAGTCAGGCATTCAATCTCCCTATTTCATTACTAGTTTGCATGTGCCAAAGGGTTTTTGTGCACAGGCTGCTTGCTGACAGACATAAGGAGGTAGAGGTTTGAAAATTCCTGGAGATATTATTACACTATACCAAGAATATCTGTCAAGAATCTGGAGAAATCCTACAGACACAGAGTTTGATCCTTTGGAATGACTCAAAGCACTTTGGTAAAGTTTTTTCAAAAAGACACAGCTGATCATAGACTAAAAGAACATAAAGTTTTTAAAACCCTGATTGAAGAAAAGGCAGACCCTAAGTACATGTCTAGTTGCTTTGTTGAATAAGTGTCTATTTAATTAGAAGACCAAACAAACAAAACCAAGCAAACAGATCAAACCTCCTGTGAGCTTGTCATCTCTTTGGTTCCCAGTGCAATTGGTTTCCATGGTTTGGATGGCAGAGGATAGCTTGGCAGAGGATAGCATGTGCTTAACGGAGCTACAACTTTAAAAAGTGTCAATATTTCTCTTGACAATCAAATGAAAAATATAGACTATTATCATTGAATAACTGTGTTTCAGTATGAAAACTATAACCCCTGSTCCTACCTGTGTGACACAGACCTCAAAGCCCAAGTACAGCACAGGAGTTTTTCCAGCTCAAGGTCTTGGTTCTGCTAGTAAAGCAAGAAAAGCTCTCAAAGGAATAAAAGTAGCAGATACTGCCCCCCATGRGCTCATTATTATTTGATAAGAAGCTTTCCTAGAAAAAAAAATGAGGTGGTAATTAAGAAGAATCTGGTCAAGAACTTACTATCACTGTGAGGAGTCTCTAACATGAATTGGTAAACAGCAATTGCTAGAGGGGAGGGGAGCATCTGTTATGAAAGGGCACGATCTGCATTTTTCTCAGTAAGGCTTAAAAACTGCAGTAACAATAAGTCTTAATTTCAGTGCCCCAGAGGTTGCTACATTTCATGCCAAACTCTTAAAAAGCCAGTTTCTTATACAGTTATTAGCATTTCTCAGATCAAGTGACCAGCTCCCTAGCTGTAGTAAAGAGATGTCACTGTCAATTTTCACTAGTTGGAGATAGAGCCAAAAATTTCAAAGTAGGGCTTAAGGGAGGTTTAAGAGGGGTATAAGCTCCTTGCAAAGCCTGTCAGAACAGCTGGCATGCAATGTAAGTGTTGTTCAACCAGCACATAACAATCCTATGTCTGCTCCCTTTACACGAACATCTTCCTGAATAGCCCCTTAATCCCCTCTTTGACACCGAACACCATAAGCACTATGAGATCCAGGCTATCTGAAGCATGCACAGAACTGTGAAAATACTTACATGTGGCAGTGAAACCTGGCACACTTGAAAACTCAAAAAAATGCCTCTTCCCAAACCCCACTACATGTGGAGTAGAATAGTAGGTATCTGCTAGTAAAAGTCTTCTCTACCTGCAGCTTGATGACGAAATGATGACTGTGAGACTCAGATGGCRGTACCACACCTTGGCTCTCTTTCATCTATTTTGTACACAAGACTTCATGAAGAGATTGTGTTCATTTAGTTATTAAAAATTATATATTATTTGAATAAAAATATCATTTAAATGTATGAAAAAATCAGATCAGATATACGCAACAGTTAAAATAGCAGCCAATATTTCTTGAATGTGATTGTTTATCACCATTTCAGAAGTCATTTACTACTACAGTATCTGAATACTTAAATAGGATAATGGTGTAAACAGTTTAAAGCAGAGTCATATATGCTTGGATTGTTCCAAAGCACATTCTAATGCAGAGGCTTTTTGCCAGTATCTGCCATATACTTTTAATAATAAGAGGAAATGGGTTCTTTAAAGGACAAAATGTTGAAAGTAGTTCACAGCCCTGAAAGATTTTTTTTTGTATTTGAAAAAGTCTTCTTTCTCACCTCACAAATTGCCTCCATTCCTCACTCCATTGTACTAAATTGTGGTAAGAGCTAGCTAGTGGAGTGAAAAATATCAGGCCCCATGCAGTAACGTCAAATGTCTGCTCCTTTCCTTAAATACCACTCTAGTCCTACCAAAGTGAAGCAGAGATAAAACTTCGAGGTAATAACTCTAAAAGATAGTTTCTTTGTGCTCTCTTGGTTTAAGTCAAAACTTTAATGGCATTTGAACGTTTTTTTCAAAGACTTGTAATTGCCCAGATGATAAAGCTGGATGGTGTGGCAAAAGGCATAATGGAAAGAATGTCCTTCACTTCTCACCTGTCTTTCTCAAAATGTGCTGGCAGCTAAGTATGATACTCGAGACAGTTTCAAAAGAATGCTTCTATCTCAAATWAAAGAAAGCTTTATTCAGATACTCTTTGTAAAATTCTGAAGTCCAAAAGAGGCCACGTACTTAACATTGTCAGAAGCTAGGCTGGATTGAAACTGAAATATTGGAGCCAGCACATGTGCTGCTACTTCTTTTGGCTCTACAATTAAAAAAAAAAAAAAAAAAAAAAAAAAAAAAAGCCACAGTCATTATTAAATCAGCCAAAGGATCCATTTTTACATGGTACTCAGTGACCTAAAATGCTGGTAAGGTAATAAAAGTAGAGCATGCTCAGTCTCTTCTGGGAATCTCCATATGCTCCATGACAAGCCCATGGCTTGCTGACATCTGCTGAAGCAGCAGTACCTGCAAAGCCATGTCACTGCTCGATGTTTTTGGAGAGCAGAGGGATTCAACTTTTTAAAGACAAACATCACAAATATCCCAATATATCACCTAATTCCTGACATCTGTAGACAGAGAAACTGCTTAGCATTGCAGTACTGGGTAAGAACAAGCTTAGAAATACAGCTTTAAATTTAAATGGAAACAGACATAAACATACATGTTGCTCAGAGCTACCCTCCAAACTTCCAGTTGGTGCAGTGAGTTGCAGACAAATTGGTTGCTCTTGCAAGAGCCTGTTCAAGACCAAAGAATAAACCTTGATATTTATTCTAATTTGAAAATGACCTCCTTAAACTCTCTGTGTGTGTGTATGTGGGGGGAATCCAGCAAAAGCATCTACTGTAGTCACAAGCAGTACAAGATAACATTTACATAGCTCACTGAGAAATTTCCCCAAATTTACTAATACATCAATTTTTTGGTTCCCCAAGCCTCCTCCCCTCTAGAAAGTTGAATTTTTACAGAACAGAAACAGGCCCTGTAAACACATACTTTCCTTTTAAAGGAATAACAAAAAATTCTTTGAAAAAGCAGAGACGTTCAGCTGAGATTTCTTTTTTCTTGGTTTTGACACATTTAAACTATTCATTTTTTCTTCATGCTTACCAGCATCTTATTTTTATTCTTTCTGGGGAATTTGAAAGTTGATTTTGTAATGAAAAGTTAACATTTTCCGTAAAAAAGATTTCTTGTAAACATCAGTAGTTTTTAGTAGATGATAGTGAAAGTATTCTATCCTGCCCTACTCGTATCTGTAATGTATTAACTATTTTCACTTACAGTGGAAAGAGGGAGGGGAAGGTAAGCATGAATGAGAACCATAATCATTCCAGCAAAAACAACGTTACCACATCTGGGGCCTTCTCACCCAGTCCCTCTAACAAAATGTCCATAACTTCAACRCTTCCTCTTCTGTCAATTTAATATTGAACCTTTATTTTCCTAGCAGGTTGAATCCATGACCTATTTGTACAAATAACCAGTGTAGAAGACCAGAATGCTGTGGCTCCTGCCCATGTCACAGGGCAATGAGACACAAGCATTATCTTGAACACTTTATGCCATTAAACTCTTCCAAATCGTCGTCATTTTGCATGGCTCTTTCCCCAAATCACTTGCAATTAAACTAGATCATATTCAGATTTAAGATAGCAAAGAAAAAGAACAAAGTTTTTTTTACAGCTCTGTTTTGGTCCAGTGTTGTAGTGGGGCTTTGAGACAAAGTCTCCTGCTTGTCTCCACTCACTGCACAGCATGCTGTTCTCAGTGTGGTGCTGGAGCCTATGGACCGGATTTATTCTGGAGGCACCTAAATCGGATGGACTGTTCTAGGTTCACACCAAATGCATCCTAGCTCCTAATTGAAACCAGGACCCAAAGCAACAGCAGATCCCTCTAACACTTTCAGAGATGATGGGGATGTTCTGTCCAACAGACCAGAATAAATCTAGGGTTAAGTAAAACCTCTGTGTTGCATTTAACATATACATAGGGAAGTGAGCACCATCTGCTCTTACAGTGCCAAATTACTTGCTAATGTAGAAATAGCCAGAAAGTGTTAAATGTGGATTTGCAGAATTGGTCAAATAATTTGTTCTCTGCTGGGAAGTTTAAGCTTTCAATTTAAAACATGCTAAAACCTTTAATAACCATGACATGATTACTATTATTAAACCTCCGTTATTGTTTTTTTTAAGTTTGCTACTGAACAGTTACTACCCTATAAAGCACTTTCATAGTCATTACTAAAATACTTGTCAACAGGTGCATTTTACTATGTACTAACCATGTCTCCTTTCACTGTGCTCAATTCGTTAACACTTCTTCTCAACACAGTTGTGTGGCACTGGGCATCTCTAATGACCGAGAAGGGAGTTTTGCTCTGCTTTAAGTGTTCCAGAGCAACCTAAGGATTCAGTCATATCTCTGGCAATTTCTTTCTATTATTTGGAAACCTTTTCTCTCACCAGCCCTTCTAACTCCAAATGTTCCTGTCTTGTCTTTTCTTTCCTTTTCTCCTGTGGCTTTCTACACAGTTACACCCTTCACTGGTGAAGTAAAAGGTCTATAATGTCATTGCAGACCTCCCTGCAATGGAGGCTGGCCAACATCAGCCACTATCCAAGCGTCATTTACTGGCTCAGTGAAGCAAAGTCATACAGGCCTCCTCCTTCCAARATTTCTTTTCCCATAGAAGTAGCTGCTCACCAGAAGTACCATTTAAACTTGGAGAATAAAACATCTGGAAACTGTATGCACACTGTCAATTTAATTCACAAACCAACTAATGACACCGAAAATTAAGAAAACCTTTAGGAGTACCTGCCTTAATTCCTGAGTACGTGCAGTCATTTGCACAGTTTGGGTTTCTATGTTTTCTTAGGGACATTCATGAAAAGCTTTCAGAAATATCAAGGAAATGGACTTGTTGTTCTCTTTTAAGACAGATCAGCTGCATTTTTCTAACTTTTATTTATGAGTCAAGTCTCTTAAATGGTTTCCTTTCTCATCAATAAACCATTTGCATGTTTTTTTCCTCATACTGACCTCTGTAAATAAGGACTTATGTAGCATATATCACCCTTTAAGATCTTTTGGAGGGCTTGCAGGTTTCTTCATTTCAAGGTCTTCTATGAATTCTTCTCATTTCTCAAGGTCATTGAGACCCTTTCTCTTGTAGCTCAAGAGGCAGGTGATTTGCATAAAAGAAACCTCAAGGCTCAAAAACTAGAAAAGCCAAAAGCCACCGCACTCTTGCACTGATTCCAAAAGAAACTCAGGAAGTGTGGTGTTGTGCAGAGGTCATCCTAAACAGCAGGCTTTGGTTGCCAGAGCACAGGCATGTTGTGCCATTTGAAATGCCTTGAGGTATCCGTGACATCCATGCAGGATTGGCAGCATTGGCAAAGGTCCTATGGGAAGCTTGTGTCCTTCTGGATCAGCAACGAGAGCCCAGGTGGGATCCCTGGGGCATCTCAAATATCGCTAAACACCTGTGTTTGGGCAACTAAATCGATACTGAAATGTAGCACTCCTGTTCCAGGAGGCATGATTCTGATTAAGCTTAAACTGATGCCACTCCTGGTAGAGTTAATGAGATAAAGGACCAGTTTTTCGACTCTATAGGCAGAGAGAATTACTCTGAAAAATGAACAGGCAAACCACAGTGTTACCTCATCAGATTTTTAAACACAAATCATCTTCCCTTCTCCTTTGAAATCATACTTCATAAAAATGATAAATTTCACAATCTTTTTATTTGTTTGGGTTTATAATGTATTAAGGACTCTCATCTTTTTTTAAGCTTCCCTCTATAATTAAAAATACTACAGAAAATTTATTTTTTCACAACTGATATTCCAGGATCTGCATAGTTTTAGGAGATGCAGGTTTAAAAAAGAAAAATTGCAACATTTGAAATATGAAACATTAAAAAGCCTCACGAACCTTTGCAACTCTGAAGCTACTAATGTTATATTGAATAAATATGACTGGGTATAACCTCAAAATTTGTAAGAACTGAATGCATTAGAGCATGGGTTCCTGGAAAGCTTGCATATTTTATGGAAATCTTTTCACATATGTTACGCTCTGCATATGTTTCAAGTTCCACCACCTGTTAGTAAAGTGCAAAYAAATAACACTCTTGGGGTGTAAGTAGATCTAATTGAGCATCACTGCTGATTACGATTTGATTATTTCAAGAAGGTGCAGAACAACTTGCAGAAGTCTTGTATTGGTAGCATCCACTTTTGGCTTTGAACACTGCCTCTGTGACAGAAGAAAAAAGGATGTTTATGAAACTGATAGCTCAGCAAAGCATAAGCTTTCATTCTAAAAAGCTGACACAGAACATTAGTTGTTTGTCCACGAGGAACAATTAAGGCAGAAAAAAGTTAAAAATGACCACCGGTTACTAAAATCTTCACAACACTCTTTTCTTGTCTGATTTCTACTCACAAAAAGAAGTTGAGTAAATGAAGAAGTATTACCTTGTGTACTGTTGTGGCAATAAAAGGTATTTTCAAGTGCAGCTAATCTAGCTCTAAAAGGAGTCACATTGTATTTTAATCTTGAGAACTCCTGTTGTTTGATTACATCTTGGATTAGTGCCCACTGGGGGACAGCAAGAGCAAAATCAGCCACACTGAAAACCTGGATGATTTACAGGCCTTATGGAAACTGCAAACGGTAAGGCAGTGAGGCCCAGTACCTCCCTTGTTTTATAACTTCTGCCTTGCTACTAGTGCTTGCAGCAAGAAACCATTTTTATTAGGCAGGTGGCCCTAACAAAGAAGGGTCACTTGATGGTAATCTAATCTCTGAAAGAGACAGTGTTTTTATGTGCAGGGAAGAGGAGAATGATTCAAAAGCCTCTCAGAAGGAAAATTAAGCAGGGAACAAGAAAAATCATTTAAAAATAACTGTAAAAATCCTAAATAATGGGCAGAGTATCTCTTGTATTAAAATGCTATGTGAAATTACATTGGGAATGGTGATATCATAGTTAAAAATACTTTTCTTTCATTTAAAACAGTTTCTCAAGTTGCCAACCTGCCTCATTAGATACTGCTTAACTCCAAGAAGGGATAAAGCTGTCAAAATAGCCTTCCTCTTGAGTGAATTGTTGTCACCCTTTTGTGATAGAAAATAACTTTCCTTTTGATTGTGCTGCTTTCCGTGCATGGCTTGGAAACACCGACAAAGAGAAATCTTGTCTAGTGCACGGGATGGGATTGCATAAGCACAGTGGGCAGAGATAGCTCATAGCATTAGAGTGTTGTTGCTGTAGTCAGCATTGGATTTCTGTTCTGATTTCTAAGAAAAGCTAAAGCATCAGGTTTGCATGGTTTTACTCAGTCTCCAGATATGGTTCATTTRCCCTCAGTACAGACAGATAATATCTTAGAAAACTGCAGAAGTCAGGGGTAGCCCTGYTTAGCATGCTATTTTAAAGATCCAKTACTCGTATTTTTACAGGGCATTTGGCCTTCCCACTATTACATCTCTGAGTTATTTTACACACACTTCATGTAACACAGTAATGCACAGTTAAAAAAGAAGAGGAAAAATATTACCATTTACAAAGTGGACAAACCCAATTCTAGCCCCAYATAATTGTGAAAACAGTGATATTCTGCTGGCTAGGTTCAGTGCTGGTGGATATTATTTTCCCGATTTCCTTTCAGTTTTACTTAGAATAGACATTTTGTTTTGTGCAGGTACAAACTTCCTCTGTTTCTCAAAGAAGAAACATCAGGCTTTCCGTATATATTTATCAATAACATTCTGTAACACTGATTAAAAYGCATATTCAAACTAGAAGTCTAGTGGAATGGCCATTGGTAAGGGACTTAGCTAAAGCGGGAAGCCTGGAAACATCTGGAAGTCTGCTTTAATAGTCTTGATTTTCTTCTCTTTCCCTTAAGTCTTATTCTTTACAACAACTGTTTTCATTCAAAGTTCAGGTTTGGGTGGCCAACAGACCCCACGGGGCAGAGGTAAGCAAGTCCAGCTGCTACACTCACCCAGCACAGTTCCTTTTTCTGCAGGAGGATGATCTGGTTCCCAGCTGCAAGGCAACTGTAGCAAAATTTTCTGTGAAAGGTCCCACTTTGTTCTCAGCTTTCCTTGAGAAAAATCTCAGCTTCTCAATTGGGAACACCACCATCATCTTCTGAAAAAAGATTCCACAGAACAATGGAACTAATTCCTTAGCAAGTGGAAATGGCTACTGTTCTGCAGGAGAACATATGCATTTGTGATATTTGATGAATTTCTGGGACTTTGCAGGAGATTTTGYGAAAACACAGTAATGAGATTCTGACTACTTAACATGTGTTATTAGGCATTTAAGGGCATAGACTCCTTTCACAATGACTGCCTGGATCTTTTGTGACGCATATATATTGTCATTAAATGCTCCATTAGGATCTTCCTTGAAGGCTTGTATGAACTCTTTATCTTCCAGTCCGCTGAGGTTTATGTAACGCAATTTTTGTGTGTCCCTGAGATTGCCCCTACCACACATGGACATAAAAGTCCTTATACCAGATCTGATAAGGGTGCACACTCTGCCACCTTAGTGTATCTTAAAAACCTTGTAGTCTTTCTACACGTAAACAGTTGTTTAGAATCAGGCAAATCTATTGGAAGAAAATGTGATCTACAAATATAGTATGATGCTAGCAAGAGAATGAAGGTAAAAACATAGTAAAATTGTTCTGTTTGACTATACAGAATATATCAAGTTGTGAGTCTGCATCTTCATTAAGAAACACTTCCACTGTTGATGTTYTTTCATGTAATTGGAATAGAATCCAAATATTTCAAATTTCCAGTTGGACTAATTTTTGTCTCTCTCAGTTTGTCACTGATAGTTGATCTGTGGTAGGTGGACAGGTATATCAGAAATACAGGAATACTGCCTTACAGCTTACACTGCTAGACTGACAACCTTTTACTGTCATGCCACATCTCCAGTGGCATTGACATTGGATCACTTTGTAGGTATATCAGCTCAGGAATGTGGAATTTCAACATACAATAAAAGGTATTTAGGTTCCTTATGAATGGGAAATGGGAAATTATGTCTACGTGGTCACAGTATCCTAGGAAGCTAATCAAACAGTCAGACTACCATAGCTGAAATATATGTGCTAGAGAATCTGGGACAGAGAAGACTAGATTTCAAAACTCCATATTGTCCCAATTTTTTCTATGTTTTTTTTTTTTTACCTTAGAAGACTGAATTTAAGGGTCTTTCACTGTTATATTTTTGTTTTTCTGTTCATTGATTATCCCATTCTCAATAGTTCGAAGGTGGGAAAGTGTTCCTCTCTTTGGAAGATCATCTGGACAATATAGCGTTTATGCAACAGGGAACAGAAAATGACACAGAGAAGATGGAAAGAGGGGAACAACATTAACAGCAGAATCTAGTGCAACAAAACTCACTAGCATGGAAGCTGGAGCAAAACACATTCCTTTCGTTTTACCTATTGTTTCTGTTTTCTGAATGTTCAGAATAAACAATGATATCCTTTCTTGGCACTGAGATACACCACAAATTGCCGTAATGGCAATTCAAAGAGAAATACACAGCGGTTTTATGGTGTTTAGTGTTTATTTTGATTTAAAATGTTATAGATCTTATAGTTAAAAAGTAAATCTTTTAGTTGAAAGGTAAAAATAAAAAAAAGGCACAACAAAATGAATCTAAAGCAAATGAATAATAATGATGATAACAATAATTCTTCTGGAGCCGGAAGCAGTCTTTCAGCTGATTTCAGTGGACCATTCAAACCCATCTGTCCTGAAGCTCGTCTGCCTTTTTTATTTTTTTCAGTGTATGGAATGTATTTTTAGAGTATCTTCCTTTTGCATGAATGTCTCACCCAAACAAAAATAAGAAACTTTTATAACTGTGAACCTATCTGACAAGCTCTCTCCTATGTTATTCTACTCTTAGTCCTGATTCTGCAAACCCTTTTCTATTTAACTTTTAGACATAATAGCAATAAAATAAAGCAGAGAACTCTCTCCAAACAAATGCTAAAACAGAAGAAAGAGGAAGAAACTGACATATTATTAAAAAAGACTCAAACAAAAACGTATCAAACTAGAAATAACCTAGAAACATATTTTCCTATCTTTCAGTTAAGGCACTCTTGTGTGTAACTTTTAAGAGTCTACCTTTTGTTTTTTAAATGATGCATTTTCTGAATAAAATGACCTTACAGTAGTTTCAGAAAACTCAAGATCATTTACATCCTGTTTTACATCATCTTTTAATGCCCGTAAGATGAGAAGAAAATAGTGTCTGGCATCACTGCTACACAGAGGTCTATCTAAAAGCCTCTGCGTTTGTTCTCATACAATAGTCATTGTAAAATGATCTCACTACTCATGGCTGGGAAGTTCTGAAAGATTAAGCAATCTTCATCTAGCAGAATGCAAAGCCCAATTTTCCTCCTTTTCAAGGCCTCCTGCACTGTATGCTTACTACAAAATCCAACTTGCAATACTGTTGCTTTGTAAAAGTATAGTGAAAGGATTCAGAACAGCTCTTTTATGTCGATTGCATTGCATGATTTACTGTAGTTTGTTGGAAGGCACTTCTCATTATACTGTGTTTTATCATGGCTATTAACATTATTGGTAGGTACTTGATATAAAGATTACTCTTGTATAATGAGCATGATGAAAGACCTGTTTGTGTCTCTCATATCAAGTTCACTGAAGATCTCTTGCAAACTAATTACCTTTATGAGAGCAGCTTGCAGATACAAAGCACTCTAATAACCTAAGCTCGTATTTCTCGCTTCGTATGGAAATACATTCAAACTTTAGCCTTAAATGAACTATGTTCTAATTTACACCTAAATATATACCAAGAATAACTTCTCCAACTCCGGCGCAACTTTGTACAAATCCAGGGATCTTCCCAAACAGATCTAATTGAATGTCTGAGGCCTATATTTGTTAATTCAGCAACATTATTGTGCTAATGAGTCATCTGGTGACTGCTATAGATCAAAAACTACACATAAGTAGGACTGATTTTGTTCCTCATCATGATCCCATACTACTGCGATCTGACGGATTGTGATTTAAAGGAAGACCAGTTCTAGACCACAAATGTCACCAGGGTACCTAGTCAAGCCCGTTATTATGTACCACACAAAGAATGACTGACATTATTTGTTCTCTGAAGTAGGCCCAAAGCAACTAAATACAAGATCATATGCACTGAATATGATAAAGTAACACCATTGTCCTGATTTAAATATACTTATGCCTGATCAAAGCTGGTGCTCTTTAAGAGATTTTGATTTTACAAAATGAACTGCAAATGAAATTAAATCCATGTCTGGCCTAATGTCTTTTAACTCATGGTAACTCTTCTCCCAGTGCTATGCTCTGAGCTTCGGTTTTCCCTCTCAGGAATTACACCTCTTTTCCTCATCTTGAGCTACCTGTAGCAGATACTCCAAAACGACAATAAAATAACARGAAAAGATTTTCAGGAGCATGCTGCCCAGCACATGGCAACAGCRAAATGGGAGAAGTACTGCGGTTATGTGGATTAGCAGCTCACTGCCTGAATTAAGTGATGATTCTGGCTTAAAAGTAGTTTGTTGTTCAATTTGTAGATTAATAGACTAGATACTGGTAGTATTCACCAGGTTACTGTTTAGTCACTTCAGAGGAGGACAATAAAATGACTTTTACATATTAGTATAAAAAAATATTTCTTGTAGAGGAGCATAGCATTAATAGGAACAGGCAAGATGGTGGCAGAGGGAGCTAAACAGTAMTTGTGGCTGGCAAAGGGGAATCAGCAGAGCAGAAAGACAGAGATGAGAGAGGCCTTAACAGCTTTCAGTAAGAGCTCAAACAGATTCGGTAGAGAATGGGAAGGCAAAGAGGGGTTTGAAGAGGCAGGTTTGACAGGAGAATGAGCAGCTATGAAGATGATTTTGGCAGAAAGTGTGTGCGCATTTGTGCATTTAAGAAGAAAAGAGAAGGCTGTGATGAGGAAAGATGAGAGAAGAGGGAGAAGTTGTCTGGGCAGTAGATCGAGGCCTTGGAAATAGCTTGAGAGGAGAGCAGAGAAGAGCTAAATGTGTGGGGTGAYGGAGAAAGCAGTAACAGATTACCATTTTTTGTAATTCAGTAGGGTAGGAGGGCAATAATATTTCCAGCAGCGATAGAAAGGTAGGAATGCAGAGTGGGCTATGATTTTGGCCATGAAAGATTTAGGATAAGCTCTTCAGGAGAAAACATGAGAAATACAATGATGTAGGAAACGGATGAAGGGAGGCAGCCAGAGTTAAAAAAAAAATAAAAAAAATCAGGGCTATGGCTGACCTTTTCTTGCATCTGTGTATCAGTTCCAAGCAGGTAAGCAAGCAGTGACTTTTTCCATATTAGAACATAAGACCTCTRTCTTTTCTCCTTAACTTCAGGGAAGAGGAGAAACACAGAATGAGCAGTGTCGTGACAAAGGTGCCCATGCTGTTACACTTCAATCTATAGATTTAATGTATCTCTTACCACACATTTTTGTATTTAGTCGGACAGGGTTTTTTCCTGTTTTTCACATTTTGGACGATGCTTCAGGTCYGCACAAACATATAACATGTTCCAGCACCAAGATACTGCCTAAGAATTTCCTTCTTACCTTCAAGTAACAGCACACATGGCAGTTCACATAGCTTATGTCAAAGTAAGTCAGAACTCATTACGAATTAAAGGGTGGCCATATACTGTTTTCTTTAGGCACTCAATTAAAGGCAGGTGTCTGGCCCCTCATCAGTTGTAGGTGGTCTATTTCCTCCTGGGTTGTTTTTCTTTTCTTGGTGGTGACTCAAGTGCTTTCTTCACTTTTGAAATCTGTAAAACAACCCACGATCATTTTGTAATATTCTCTCTAGTTACATGTGCAAAAGTTTCCAAGTAATAGTCAGGACTTGGTAAGTCATTTTTCTTACTCCTTCTCCTAGGTACACATTTATTCCAGATTCCTGATGGTGGTTAGTGATCTCAAAAGAAACAATAACAGATGCACGAGTGTAGGTGGCAGACATGCCAATTTTCCATTGATGAGTTCAGAGGACACTGTAAATTATGCCTGCTGCCAGAAGACCCCAGAAATGGAACAGTCAATCAGATGATTCCTGCTTTGTTTACCCTACAATTTCAGGACTTGAAATTTAACCCTTTCCTCTGTCTCTTCCTCTCAAACAGAAAAGCTGAGAAGGCACCACATGTTTGGATTTAGCTGCTCTCAGATGTAATTGCACGCAATTCTCATTGACTCCGGGATCTTTGCCAGAGTACATGCTGACAGAAGACAGCATAGACCTTGGTTTGATAATAACCTTAACTTTTCTTTAGTCATCAACATTTTACATTAAATAGTCTAATTATAGGGTAACAGTGTTAGTCTGAGCATCAGGAATTGCAGAGATCCAGGCCTGGCTTTTGCTTAGTGCACAAAAAATTAGAAGTTGCTCATGAGATTATGYGACTAGGCTCTCGGAGAAGTGCAGACAATCACCTGCCCTCTAATAACCACTAGCTGTAAGGAAAATCTCACTTTCAAATAGTCTGTTTTCCCCTATCACTTTATTAGTGACGAGACCTCTCCTTCCTTCTGGAAAAACATTCCTCTTCAAGAAACAGCCGTTCACTTACGGTCCAGCCATATCACACTTACCTTAAATAAAAAAAGGCAAAGACCTGCTATAGCACCCTACTGCCCATTTTAAGCAGAAGTGAACAAGAAGATTTCCTCCTACAGCTGTGTCTCTCAGGAAACGGTTAGGGAAACACGGCTGTTTCCCTAACCTTGCCCAGCTCCCGTGCAGGCAAGATCGAGGGCAGTTYGTGCTCTGGAAGTGGAGAGCTCGCCCCTCCAAAACTGCCTTGGTGCACAGCTAAGCCAAAAAGAGTGAGCAGGGAAAGGGGTAGGGAGGCACGGAAAAGAAGGAGAAGAGCCTGGCTGCTTGTCAGGGCTTTCCAGATGGCAGGCAGACCAGCTGGGGCAAGAGCTGAACCGGGCTGCCTGACACCCAGAAGTCMAGGACAAATGGCTGCTGCATGTGTGCAGTGCGTCCAGAATACATGAGATTTGTCATGCATGTGCAGGCCATCTGTGAAGCAAATGCTCCATAGGCTCAGGGAGCTGAGACAGAAATACGAGTTGTGCTGCAGAGCACAACTGTCACTGGAAAGTGGCTCCCTCCTGAACTGGGTGAAGAAGGACTCTGCCCCTCTGTGGTTGCCATACCACAGCGTTTCTGCATCAGACAGTACCAGAGGCTTTTCACTGACAGTGGTATCACGAAAGTATTACACATAGTCGTGGAATAAGGTGGATTTCAAATTATGCCCACAGAACAGAGCTGTTTTTGAAAGCAGGTAACTGCATACACCAACAGCTCATTTAAGGAAACTAAAGTAACTRTTCGTCTTTGCAGTTCCTTATACAATGCCAGCTGTTGCCAGTGAAATGTTAACCTTTCACAGCCTCCCGTCATTACATGTCACTGTTGGAGAGTGGGGAAAGCACACCCACTAGTCTGTTTGTAATTTAACTTGTAACTACTGCTACTTGGAATTCTTCAGGAAGTGATTTTAATGATTTTATACTGCAGGATCACAGAACCACAGAAAAATTGTTTGGAAGAGACCTCTGGAGGTCAGTTAGCCCAAACCGTAGCTTAAAGCAAAACYAATTTCAAATGTAGATAAGGCCCTGTTCATCTGAATTTTGAAAATCTCCAAGGATGGAGACCCCACAGCCTCCCTGTGCCAATGTTTGGCTGCTCTAGGGCGAACTAGGACTTCCTTCATTGCAAGTCGTGACTGTTGCCTCTTACCCTTTTGCTGTGCACCTTGAGAATAATTTGGCTCCCTTCTCTGTAACTTCGCTCTAAGGAGAGAGGGAAAATTTTTCAATGACATTCATATCCTGCTCATTTTTTTCTCCACAAATTAAAATCTTTCTACTATTTCTTCAATCTATCACAGTTAGCCATAACGTGTTGCATGGTTGCATTTATCATTTCACACACAGGCCTATTTCTTTTCTGTACTAGAGTTACCCTAAAACTGAGAAATCTGAATAGAGAAGCATACCTAAATATTAGAACAACAGATACAAACAGTTTTTAAACTTTTAAGTGATGACTATGGTATGGATAATACCCATATGGGCTAAGCAAACTGCTGCACTACCAGACACATCATTTTTCTCATTCTTTTATCTTTGATTTATAGCCTAGGAAATGGAACATAGATTTTTCCTGCCTCATAGGAACATAGTTAGAATAAATAYAAAAATTGCTCTATGCATACCTTGGAGAAAAATGTACCTCATGAAAGACTTTGTGCATTATTTTAGAATTAAAATATCTTTCCAGAATTTAGTTACGAAAATTTTCAAAGGGGCACCAGGCATACATTAAACTATCACTTAAATACACTGGCAATTAAATAACTATTGGCCATTTGTATCTCTGAAAATCTTCCCTCTCTAATTAAGATCTTTGAATTGATCTGTAACCATCATTGTGGCAGAGTGGCATCTGAACCTTTTCATTATCCTCATAAAAAAATGCCATCTATTTAATTCAGATAAGCCTTCTCAGACAGTTGATGAAACATGCGTGCTTTAGGTTTCATGACATGACAATTCTGCATCATGATGCAAAGACATGTGAAACAAAGACCTTACTCTGCTAGTCTTTTCAGTTTGTTATATCAGAAGTGTAAAAATGAAAATAATGCCATACTAAAAATGCAGTTTTGTCTTGTTAGACAATTGGAAAAAATGTATTGCAACTTGTCGTAAGCAAAAGCCTGGTTTTCTTTCTCTCCATATACAGAACCTGTGCATGTATACCATGTATATGGAAAGCACAAATCGCAGGGAGATCCTCATGCCCTCTAATACTGCATTTCTGTGGCTTTTCATTGCTTAAAATACCCCACTACCATTTACTTTGTCTTTTAGTGAATTTCTTATTGCAATTGTTATAATTGTAATGATTTTCTAATTTAATATTTTGTCTAAAAGAAGCTTCAAGTACATGACTGACTTGCTAGATATAAAGATATGTGCTATAGATAACAAATATTCTCTCAGAAAAAAAAGTATGAGAGTCCTTTCTGCATCTGTGATGTATGCATGACAAATACTCTTTCTCATCTTAGAAAGATAGCAATGAGGGAATGGCTCACAGAAAACCACCRCAAGATGAGACAGAAGGGACTCTTTTATGTGGTCTTCATTAGTAATCTTTATAACATAGCTATAATACTCACTCTGAAATGCAGATGTCCCTTAGGTTACCAGAAATGTTTTACGTAGGAACAAAAGTAGGAAGCAGGTAAACAGAGACTATTTACACTGTAGTAGAGAGTAGAGACAAGAAATAGAGTTGTAATGGATAGTTATAGACAGGTAATGACATAGTGACTAATGAAAAGAAACAGGAAAAAGTAATTGGAAAATTCTCTTCCATGTTCTTTCTATGAATGATTTGAACGAAAAAAAATCATACTAACTGGAAAAAGTGCAAAACTTGAAGGTGTCTGACATCTTTCCTGTTATGGCAAAAGGAATAGGAACCTGGAAGCAAGCGAAAGTATGGGGGGGAAGCCCTGAAATAACCAACTTGTTTACTAGGATGATTGTACCAGTGGCATGAGCAGCACGAAAGGAATGGGACGGGATGGGATGGGACGGTCTGGCCCCGGCCACAACTCCAAACCCACACAGCTTCCTCACAGGAGTGACAACACCCTCAGCCAATACTATTCTAGACAAAAAAATAACTGCAGCACACCTCCCACTGCCTGGTGAGCAATGCTGAGCACTGGGCCGTGCAGCTCCTGCAAGTGGATTAGCTGTCTTGTGGGTTTCCTTTTCTGCTTTCTCTTTTGCTTTCAGTTTCCCTCCTCCGCTCGGATGGTTAGAAGCTTCCCAAACACTCCTACATTTACTGATTCCTCAGTCAGTTCCTATCKAGGCAGATGCTGCAGCATGAGGGCACATCTGAACCATGACCATAGCTGGGCCTATACCTCATAGAGGTGTACCCAAGCCAGGGAGGGTGCTGCTGGCATTGCCCTGTGAGCGGCCTGGAAATCATTCAGGTGCTTTGCCCACTCCAAAGATGCAAAACTTCCAGCAGGGTGATTTTCTTCATTTGCTTTGTGTCTATTTCCTCTTTGATCCCCCCCCCCCCCCGTTTTCTTACTGTATTTCTTTTTTCCCTTTCCCTCTTTTCTGCTCCCAGTACCTTTTTGCTCATTCCCTGTCCCATGGTTGTTGTGTTGTTGCTCTCTCTTTGTACTTTTCTTCTCTTCCCCTCTTCTTATTCTTTCCTAGTCTCCCTATTTATATCTCCTTCTGTTCTATTCATTCACCTCTGCTGCAATTCCTCCTGTTCCTTCTTTTCCTTTATCCTCACCTCTTTCCCCATGAGATGCTTCTTCTCTTTTGCATGTTTTAAAATTCACTTTTCACAGTTGCACACAGCAAAATACTAGCRAAAACACTCAAATACTCTAGAAAGAGTCAGGAGATTTTAACCATCTGAATCTATATTTCTCCCCAGAAGGCTCTGGCTCACATCAGCCCCATGATAACTGCTGATGAGCACTAAGCTGAAGATGAKGGACAGGCGAGCACAGCCCCATCTGCCCTCCCGCATGCTTTATCCTCCTCTCCTGCTGGCTCTGAGGGGGTGCTGAGGTGGGCAAAGCGCAAACGCTCTAAATTAGACTCGCCAAGACCGAGTGTGGCAAAGCCGCTCACGGCACTAGGATAGTTCAGTGCTCAGATACTCAGCAGCTGAGTCAGGGAGGGAAAGTTCAAAGAAGGGCACCATCTCCAATCAGAAACATGTTTTCAGCCTGAGGACTAGAAGAGTTAAAAATAGAAACATGTGGGCCTAATCACAGAACAAAGGAAAAGGGGCTAGAAAACGGAACAATTTGGGGAAATTAGGAACAGTTGATCACCCAGAGTATTGCAAACAACGTCAGACACTGCTCCTACTTTCCTTACGGAAGAGCTCTGAACCAAACAGCAGATGCTCTGCACTCCTTGCATGGGAATAAAACGTGCAAACAAGTGAGAACATGGGATGTGAGCTTGACAGAATGATCTTTGCACGGAAAGAATAGGAGTTAACTTTGTCCTTGTAGAAACTGCAGAGGCACAAGGACTGCAACAGCCTTCAAAGTCCACAAAAAGCAAAACCTGCAGACGTGGACCTGGACTGTCTCTTTGAGCAAATCAGTTCCTACCTTCTTTCTCAGGCCTTTACAACCTTGCTCCCCCTTATACTGTAGATAGTAGAATTAGCTAGATTTTCCTTAGGTTRCTTCAACTTCCTCTGGTTTAGTGTAATATATATTTGAGCAGTAATAAGACTTTGAGGTGTGTTGAGTTCAGCTGTATTTGCTCCTTTGGAATATGTTGCTTGATCGTGCATATCTGTATGCCAACTCTAGACATTGAAACTCTGATATAATCAACAGAATCAAAAATTGGTTGCAGTTGTACTCTGTTTTGAAAACACAGTGGCCTCACGGTGGCAGACTCCAGCCAGACTTCCTTGTGACTTGGGCCTAATCCTGTTTTAGGGCTCAGATTTCATGACCCAGTTACATTTACCTGTTTTGAACAGCCTCCATGCTTGTACAGATGGTGGAAGATTGTCTCAGCTATGAGAAAAAGAAGAAACCTACCATCGTAAATTAGTAGCCAAATCAAATGTGGCAATTACTGGATCAATGTATTCAACTACTGCTCTCTTTCTTCTCCCTCTGATTCTAGTAGGGAATGTCTGAACTTCACCCTGGGTCTATGCACTGCTCCAAGACCCCAACCAAACTCTATCTCATATGTGATAGGAAGAGTATAGGAATTAATATAGCATTATACTTACTACATAACCATGCAACATCTTGTAATTTTTCCCCCATCATCATTCTTGGACACATAGATAATCTAATTAACTGCTCATAATCGAAATGTAATTTTTGTCATGAAAACCCATTGCTATGCTTTCTATGCATCTAGAGCTGCTCAGATATGGCAGAAATCAGTACTTTAAGGTAACCTGGAGAGATTTCTCTTGGATAGCTTTCTCTTGGAAGATGATGAAGGACAAAAAGCTATTTTTTAAAAAAATAATCTGACTCAGGAATCACAAAAATTGTAAGAGTCACTGAAATCTATAGCAGAAATCTGCAATAATGATTTTTTTTTTTTAACTGACTAACATGACTACGCTTTTGTGTCTGGCCAGCTCGACTCAGAGTAATCTCAAATCTGCTTGCACACATTTACAAGTCTGTCAACTGCAAATCAAAAAAAAGATGCCCTGGGCTCCACTTTGCCTACACGTGGCTACCCTAGTGCCCTGGGCAGCCTTCATGGCATCCAGTTCTGCTCCAGGACAGTGGTCTCCTGCAAACCCTGTATATCAGCTGCCCTCCCTGCGCGGACGGGTGCCCCATTGCATCTCAAATGGCACTGCTGAGTCAAGTCCCTGAAGTAAAAATTTCAGATAACTAAAAATAAATGTTGCAACAAATAACTACCTATTTGGGATGGTTCAGGCACTGGATATAGACTTGTGTCAATTCTCCAAATGCATTTACGGTCTGAATTTTACATGAACTTTGTTAGTGTAATTATAAATTGTGAATCTGAAAACATTTTTTTGAAAAAGTTTCCTTCAAGAAGGGGAATGTACTATAGTTTCCATGGTTTTACTTTCTATTTTACTCCTGAGTGCTTCCAGCAGAGTAACAATATTCCGTGATAAATACCAGGCTAATGCTAAATATATAGTGTTTAATCCCATACAACAATTTCTGGAGAGTTTATGCTTTAGCTGAGTATTACATATGTATTGTGCCATTTGTATATTATACTTGACATGTAGAAAGGGTGGAAGAGAATTACAAAATGTATTTTTGAACTAACTGCACTATGATCAACGTGACACAGATTTTCCCTACTTGCTCCATAAAGTAAACAAAGATGTAAGAAAACATTCTTTTGGTCCAAATGATCCCCATCTGTATCTTGTATAGACACTGCCACCTCTGCCTATCTGGAACTGGCTACCTCTACCAGTAGCTTAGAATCCAGACACTTCCATGGACACATCTGGCATTTTGTATTACAGAGATTAGTTCTAGTCATTGAAAATGGAGAGAACAGTTTTAGAGTACAACATGTAAGTGGTGCCCTATGGGCGTAAGAGAATGATAAAGAATAGGCTGAAAATGGCATTTTGTAATTTCTAAAGGAATATTAAAAAGAAACTTCCATCCTTCCTCCCTTAGGTGTTACTGAAATTTCTTTCTATTTCCAAGCAAAGAAAGTTTTTCACTTAATCCCAATAAATTGCTAAGAATAAATTTAAGTACTTCTTTTCTACAGCTCCCAGGGTTTTATTCCTCCTTCTTTGTGTTCAGCTATGTTGCAAAGCTTGATCTCCAGTGCTTAAATGTGGAAAGATTGATAAATTACACTAGAAGTAGCATCTGGGGAACYTGCATATCTGGAGAGTTTATTTGAAAAGAATTTGTAAAAATGCATTAAAGAGAAAAAGTAACTGCCAAAATTAGATTGGCACACCTCAGGATTTTAAACACCAAGCTTACAGCATAATGGACTGATTAGCTATGTCTAAATTCATTACTGAAAAATATTACAGTTAATGCTGGTGTTCTTCAAAACTATGCAAAGATAAAAAGTGCGGCAAAAGTTTGAATGCACATACTTAAGCTTCAGGGTATTCTTTTAAAATGCACAGTGCATTCAGTATTATAAAATACTGGACATGTTCAGACAACACTCTGCTAGGAGGGTGGCTGAATGTTCTCTTCGGTTTGACTTGAGGGCACTGTTCTTGGTTTAAGCTTACCTTTTCTCACAATGGCTGTGGARCTCAACTTTGCTTCACTGGAAACATACTCACTAGCAAGTAGATTCTCTTCCCCATTGCTGCAGAAGATTCCTCAGTTTCTCTTCAGTCCTGAGAAAAAAGACTGCTGAGTATCTCAAGGAAATTTGTTGTCCARACACTTCAACCAAAATGCCGCTTCAGTTGCTACCTTGGTAAGCCCCATGGGAACCTAAGGCAAAGAAATGAAAAGCCCAGTGCTCTGCTTTGAATTCAGTGATGCAAAAYGCTGTAGGAGATTTAAGGCCTTCTCTTTCCCCAGCTATCTGCCCATCACTTCTCTCTGAAATTACCACTTTGTAACAGAAGCTGAAATGTCCAGTCTCAGCTTCTCCTCAATCTGCCAAGGATCTTAACACAAACCCATCTTTATCACTGCTAAAAATTAATATCCTTAACTGTGAACTGAGCATCTGTGGCTATGTGCAGATGGGATTATGGGCACATATTCTCTGCCAGCTCCTCAGCAATGATAGATCCATGGGATGTGTGTAATGGACACCTGAGGTCAGAGTGACTGTGCCTGAGAGCAGGGTTTGCCGAGTCTATCAGCAGGAATTCCCATTTTTTTTCCCTAGACATTTCCCACACTGTCAGCTCTCACAGGCAGTATTTCAAGCATGGAGACAGATGCATATGCAAAAGGCCGATGTACCAGTTTTTACCCAGATTCTCCATCTGGCCTTAAATCACTAGATTTCACACCCAAAACTGCTCATAGGAGAAAATGCAGAATATACTGTTTCAATTTGACCCCTGCAATGCCTGTGGCTCCATTCTTAGCTCTGCTGCAAAAAACCCTTTGAGTTAAAGGAAAAAGTACTAGAAATTCCATGCTTACATGTGCTACAGATTCATTTCAGTGACATCATTTATCTGTTTAGCTTCACCAAAGGGGTGAAGTTCATGTTACGGGRTGCAAAACCAACATCAAGAAGGAAGTAGGTTAGAAAGATCTAAGCTTTCGAAAGAACATGCCATTCGTGGACCCATCAATCACCTCATTTGGGTTCATTTCTTGAGATTTATATTTCTAACAAAAGCTTTCTTAGTTAATGAGTTAATGAATTACAAAGCACTTAGAAAATGAAAATATATTTCAGCCATTAAAAAAATGCCATATTAAAATAAGCATATATTGTTGTCTGGTATAGCATAAAGAGAATTTATGGAGATTTCATCAAATTCAATAGTAAAAAGATGTGCCAGATAAAATGGATTACCTAATCATATTCACTCTCTAGAAGACAAAAGGACAAACACACTTCATGTATGTCAAGTTACAGAAATTCTGAAACTCCATAGTTAAAATAAAGTTCCTGTAACTTTATACATTCAGTAGCCTCCTGGAATACACATTTTAAAATTAGATTTCGTTTTACCATAGAACATCTTACTGTGTAAAAAACCAAGTCAAAGCTGTAAAGAAATAAAATGAATTAAACACACAAACACATGTAACTAATCTACGTAAGTCTTAGAAATGCCTGCAATGAACTCTATGAATAAAATATATAAAATATTTGAGCTAACTTAGGAATGAACTGAAGGGAACATCCAACAGAGATGAATTCTATTTCTGCTTCAGGCTTTGGCTATGGACACTATAAATAAAAGGTATTAAAGAAAGCTGGAGTGGGGAGTGTCTTTTCACCAGCCTTTTCTGTTTTAAGTTGATTTTGCTGTTTACTTTCATTGTTTCATTTACTGTTTCATACCCTCTTCTTCTCACTTACACCCACCTAGACAAACTTGCTTTTGGATATTTACCAACTTAGAAACAAGAAATTTCATGTGATTTTTTGATTCATTCTCTCTAGAAGTAATAATAAAAAAAATTGTGTATGTTACTTCTAAGGAACTCTGTTAGAAAATTGAAATCAGTCAGGAATAAAATATAATAGAGGATGAGGAAGTGATCAATTTACTTTAGACTTTTTTTATTCCTGCAGATTTTCAGCATTTGGAGAAGATCTTCTACAAAATAATAGCCATCCTTGATGACACCACAGCTTTGTCCAAAATTCTTTCTCGTATTCTGACCAGCTGCCAATGCCTAGGAAAAAACATAAGAGCGTGTGTGTAGGAATATAGGAATACTTCCTCCAGGACATCCTTGCAGCCTCCGACAATTCATGGCTGAGAGCTCTCTTATCCCATGCTAATGTTTTATGGTTAACGGACTTGATTGGGCTTTCTCTTCTATGACTTTACCTAGCTAAGAACCCRTAAAAGTTCTTAGGATCCACAAAGAATTCCACAGCTCAGCAAGGTCCTGCATGAAGAAATACCTCTTTTTTTGGGGGGGGGAGGGGATTGTTTGTTTGTTGGTTGGTCTTGTTTTGTTTTGTTTTGCTTTGTTTTTTGTTTGAATTTGCCACCTATTARTTCAGGTCAATTTACCTACAAGATTTAGATGCCTTCGCTTAAGTAAGCAGAATATTCCATTGAAAGCCATCAAAGGCATCTCTTACTTACTTCGGAAGAGCTGCTCCATTTTTCTTTTTTAGGCACATATTGTTTTATGTGCCTAAAACTGAGATACGAGCTACTTATATCTAGGAGCTGGAGTTACAGCCAGAATAATTTATAACTTGTGTGTAGTGTTCTGGACCCTATTTGAGCTGAGACTGTGGTTCCTGTGTGCCACAAACATTTTGTGTGTAACAAAGGAAAAAGAAATGCCTGTACTGATGATGTACAGTGGCTAAGAAGTCAAGGTAGCCTAAATAGCAGATTATAGAAGAATGTATTTGTTGAATACGACATTCTGGGATCAAAAAAAGCCAGAATTAATGTAGGGAAAGCATCAGGACTGGTTTGGGGAGAGAACATACATATGGGAATTCCTGGGAAGCCTGAGTTGCTGTTAAATTTWATCATCTCCTTTTCTGTCTTTAGTTTCCTTAAAACTGTCTGGAGAAGAGACTTTCTCAAAGTAAGTACTTCTTCACAGTTAAGGCAATGAAGGATTCATTTGAACTAGGGCTTTTGATACTTCAATAGGATTAGGAAGCAGTAACAGAAGACAGGGTAGTGGCAGCTAGAGACATTCAGGGAAAGACTTCAGAAAGATGTATGTTTCTATTGTCAGTTTGACTTTAAAGAGAGAAAGAGAGGGAGGAGCACAGAAGAGACATGTCTGTTCCTCACCTCTTCTTTTTGTAGTTCTTTGAGTTTTTGGCAMGTATTCTGGATTTGGACTTCACGCAGAGGAAAGGATATTGAATTTTTTCCATACTAAGGAAAATGTAGAAGGGAAAATTGGTATAGTTCTTCAAGACTGATGGGAAAATGCAGAAGATCAAGAATGCTGTTAAATTATAATATAGAGCTAGCAGAAAATAGAGAATGAGATGGAAAATACTAACAGCCTAGCGCGGCTTTAATGAAGGATAACATTTTCCATTACAGGAAATGTAAAGCACTGGAAAACATTCTGAAGAACTATCATTTAAAGTATTGGGTTTAGTGGGAAATATCCCTGCTCTAATTTTATTCATGATACAATCTCATAACTATGGGTACATAAGTTCTCTTTAAAGTTTTGG